>NC_083352.1:137197300-137507675 GCF_030254825.1 Meriones unguiculatus | reverse complement strand
GGCGTCGTCTGGGCCTGCCCTGGAGGACACCGTGCCGCTAAGGCTGGCGCGTCCTTTCGTGCAGTGGAGAGAAGTTGCCTCTGCCTCCGCTCTGAGGTGGAGGGGACCTTTCTCTCTGCAAAGCTCACCGGAACTGTGAGGGCCGGAGCGTGGCGGTACGCCCGTGTGCAGCCAAAGCTGCTTCCTCCTCTTCAGCGGACAGCAGGAGAGCTCGGGGGCGTGGGGGGCGTCGCCCTGCAGAAGGTGTCTGTCTGTCTGCACCGCCTTCCCTCTGCGCTTGGGCGCTGCCACCCTCACAGCCTCACAGCCACCGGCCTTCACTGCTTCTTCTCTTTTCTTTTTTGAGATAAGGATAAGATAAAGCTAAATGGGTTGTAAAATGAGTAAATCTTAATTCAGGACAGAAACATAATGTGAGTTGAAAGAAGAGGGAACCTCTGTGCCGCGGTAGCAGCTCTGAAGGGCAGATTCTGCACACTGGATTGCTCATGAGACTTGATTCAGACTTCTGCCGTTTGGCTTGTGGCAGGTAACACGGGGTTTTTGTACCTGGGATTTACTGTGAAGGTTTTAGTGTAGCGGGTATTCTGCCGTATTTTAAGGTAAAGTGCTTGGGTCTGTAGTAACAAGTTAAAAATTGAATATTCCTCTGTTTACTTTTTCTAAGAAATTATTATTTTTTGGCTTTGAAAAGCGTTTATTTTTTTTGAAAACTCTGTTACAGTGTGCAAATTATTATATATTCATGCTTTTAAAAATACATATAAAATTTTACTGAGCAAAAGAGAAACTATTCAGTACCAGTAGCAGTACATAAGAAAACAGTTTTAGTTCCTTAAATGATTGCCACTATTTAGGCACTACATGACAATATTTAGGGCAGACAAATCTAGAAACAACCTTGCCAGAAATCAATAATTATCAACAATCAATTCTAATTGTGGATATTATTTTAGAAACTTCCACTATACTAGAAGTTACCTATGATTTTATCACTTTTACTATAGAACAATAGAAACTGACATCTGTTACATATGTTTTGTTGGGCAGTTACACTAACCGGAAAAAACATGCAAAAGCAGCATGTGGTCATTGGATCTTATCTCTTACATTAATGACACACCTTTCCGTCACTCAGAAACAGGCATGCATGGTTCAATACCTTGAACAAACAAGTAAAAGTTCTGCTAACAGCAACTTCAAAATTTCAAATTTCTGAAATATTTGCATTATGTCAAACTTCAATTTTATTTGTCTGACTTTTGACTTCCAGTTCTACATCACTACCTGAAGGCTTGTTGTTGGTGTTGTTTTGAACTTAAAACAGTAACAATTATTAAGCAGTGATTAAGAAAATAAAAAAGCTCTTTACTGTTCAGTATTACATTCTGAGGCAACAAGAAATAGGTAGAAGAGCCTATAATTTTTAAAGACAGTTTTGTGGCACGTAGTCATTATTGTCATATTCAGGAGCTTTAAGCATTTCAACAGTAAGTCCAGTGCAGCCCTCTTCTTCCTTTCTAACGTCACACAGACCAGGGACGGCACCGCATAATAGCCCACTTTGTCACAAAGCTTGAGCTAGTAAGCCAGCTGTTGTTCCCTGAAGCCCCGTGAGGGCGTCTGTAATGCCCCAGGTACCGGACCTGCCTCTCCATACCAGCAGCACGAACGTTTCTCTCAGAGGAGAACGTTGTGGTGGAATACAATCACAGTTAAGCTGCACCAATAAAAATGTTATACTCTGTTAATAATCTTAGCGTCAAGGCTGCCTGGGTGCAGCACGCACGCTTATCTAAGGAGACAGTGGGCTAGATGGGCTGAGATTAACGAGGATAACTGGAAACCTTGGACACTGCAGCTGTGGAGACTGTAGAGTAATTCGGAAACTATGCTTTACTTTCGTGGCCCAGCTCATTCTGTATCTTTTTCATGCTTTTGATGCAATCAGAAAAATTTCTAAGAAATTATTAACGGAGGAAAAAGATGAAGCACTTTTCCTCTAATTACTGTATGACGATGGAAAGCTCTGTGATCATTACTTTTGGCTCAAACCACATCCAAAGCAAAGTGTGAATCAGTGTTAATGAGTAACTCAGACACTCTTAATAGAAGGCCATTAACATCAAAAACACCCACCAGCGGCCCAGAATCGGCCAAGTGATTGTTAGATTGATCCTAGAAATGATGCTTTCAGCCATAGCACGGTACTAACGATGACAGCCCTTCCAGGAGACACTCCAGCACTTCAGATATAAAGAAATGAAGAATGTGGGCAGACTCTGCCACTGAGATAGAATTATTTTCAAACTGCAAAACATCGCTCACATCTTTCGCTTTTATATACCAGTCGTTGCAGTTTTCATATGCTAGATAGGACTTTCTTATATCTGTAGTAAAATCATTTTGAGTTGTATAGCCAATCAAGTATACACATTTAACTCCAATAACTTTAAACTTTTACATTTCTATGTGTGCAGTGTGTGTGAGATAACACGCATGTGACATTCAGAGGACAACTCTTGGGAGTCAGTTACCTCCTTTCGCCGAGTGGGTAGGGCATCAAACTCAGGCTTCAGGCTACACAGACAAGCACCTTTCCCTGAGGAGCTTTTTCTTGGAGACGCCTCTATTCTTGTCATCTGGAAGGTACTCTGTCTTTGTAGAGCATTACAGGGGCTGTCCTTACACTTAATTACTGTTGTTGCCCTTGGAAGGATTTCCTTCAATTTATTTGGATTTTTAAAATTTGGGTTTTTCTGAGATCTCTGTCATTCCCAATTTCTCTATTGCTTTTTCACAATTCTGATTGTTTTCTCTGACATCGTAAGTATCCATTATTCACGCTCGCTTTCTGTACACATACATTCTCTCTCTATATATATGCATGTAGTATATATAATAACATTATTTAGTTACATTTCCCAATTCTTTAGGTGCGATACTGTGTGACTGTCCTCCTAGTTCCCAGGGACATCTCCAACAATGCAGACAGATCAGATGAGGCTAGCTCAGTGTTCCCAGATGAGGCTAGCTCAGTGTTCCCAGATGAGGCTAGCTCAGTGTTCCCAGATAAGGCTAGCTCAGTGTTCCCAGATCAGGCTAACTCAAACAACATGCCAACAAACGATACACCTGGCCAACCCTATTAAAGAGTTGTTAATAGAATAAATGGCCCATGGCCGGTCTGGTCCCTGCAATCAGCCATCAAACTACTCACTGTTTGTGGCACAAAAAACTTTTCAACTAGGGCTGGAGCAATGGCTCAGTGGTTAAGAGCACTGGCTGCTCTTCCAGAGGTCCTGAGTTCAATTCCCAGCAACCACACGGTGACTCAGCCATCTATAATGAGGTCTGGTACCCTTTTCTGGAGTGTATGAAAACAGAGCACTCATGTATATAAATAAACAAACAAACAAACAGATAAATAAGTCTATCTTTAAAAAAATCTCTTCAACTATCTGTTCTTTGTACAAAGAAAGAAAAATAGTATAGAAAAAAGTATAGAAAGTATAGAAAGAAAGAAAGAAATCAATGCTTAGGGAAGCAACTGACAGGGTTGATAGTCCTGGTTCAGCATCAAGTCCAGCTGCAGACATAGAAACTTCTTACTCATCCAGATGCAAATGATGTTTGTAGGCCGTAATGAGTCAGACTAAAGATTAAAGGAGTCCAGGATGTCAGAGAAGGTGGAAGTGGGCTTCAGGAGTGGACTTTTACCAAACAACAGCATAACTTGACATATTTCAACAGTATGACTGAAATTTGCGTATCAGGTCAATGTCAAGGTTTTTTTTTTTTTTTTTTTTTTTTAATGTTAAGTTTGTTCACACACACATCCTCTCTTCTGGTCTTCCTTGAAACCAGACAAACACATACTGGACAGATAAGTCCATTTTTACATATGAGGAAATTGAGACTTAGAAAGGATAATCACAGGGTGGGGGCATTGTAATGTATAAACAAGAACTGGCTGACCCAAAAGCCAAGCTCTTGAAGAGAATCTCGTCACAAGCCAGTACGCTTTCGTGCTCTTTAGCATCTGCTAAGGACTCTTGCAGGTATTATGTCTTTCTTCCAGCAGCTTTGTGAAGTTTGTTCATTATTATCAACCTCCTCTACAGGTGTGGGAAACTGAGGTTTCGAGACATAACTTCTTTAGGGATACGGAAGGTGAACACGTGATAGCAAAGCTGTTAGGAAGCGGAGCCCAGAGCTGCACATGATCCATGAGGTCTGGGAAGCCCCGCCTTGCTACCTCACCGTGGCTGCATTTCCCAGGGTGCCCATCGCTGCCCGCTTCTCCATACAAAGATGCTCATGGCCACCCACAGCCAGTGCTTGTAGCCTAGAGCTGTCTCTTCTGCTCCCAGGCTCACCCTAGAAGATTGTCTTTGATTACCTCTAGAGCCAGTGGCGAGTACTTCAATCAGAGGGTAGTGTGGTTGACTTAATTTATACATGTATTAAAAATAAGAAAAATTAGGTGGTATAATTGGTGGGGACATTCAGAGAGTATGTTTTTGGTTAATCAAATTCTGGAGATTTCACGGTTCTTGTATTTTATTATCATTCACAAATCTGTCTTTTATATATAACTGCAAATGCAAATTCTGTGGCGTGAAACACAATGTCTACCAGCATAAATAAAGATCAGATGGCTCTTTAAAATGATGACATTGATCTGCATGCATTTACACAGAAAAACAGTATTAACTGAGTAAAGAGCTGGCTAGGGAGCAGCAAATATATATGGGCTCATTTAAAAAAAAATACCCTATGGAGTTATAAAAATTCTAGAAGTGTAATAGTGCAGACAATAATTTTCATAACTTCCTCTCACCTAACTAAAACTCTGTCTTTTCACAATTACTGTCCCTTTCTATCTACCCACTTCTCTCTTTTGTATTAGGAACGACTGTGATGTTCCAGGCATGAAACGGAACACCCTACAACTCCATTAAGCCATTCATGACTAATTAGTTAATTTGTTAATTCATTCACTTTCACATTTTTTTGCCTCAGATACTTGGCTACATGTCTGAGATACACCATTGAACGAGATGTCGTGCCCAGTGTTCTATAATTATCTTGACTTTATAGATGCAGATTTAGGTTGCCCTATCCATCATGGGTATTCGGCTCAGCTAAGCGCACGGACTGTAGGGCCCTCATGAACCTCATGGCATCAATCTTATCTGGAAAGCGGGGATGGGGGCCAGTGGAGCACAGTGTGCCGGGGGTAAGAGTCACACCTTCATTAGTGATGCACGCGACAGTCTAGAGGCCGCCATCCCAGACTCCTCCAGTGGTGACTTGGGCCATAGATGAGGTCCACATGGGAAGCGTGTGAAGCCGCCGTGGAATGAATGCTTCCCTCCCCACGTACGGACTCTACAAGTTCAGATGCAGGGCTCTCATGGAGAGGTTTACCGTCATCAGGTTCAGTAGTTCATTATAGTTTTCTCCCCTCCAAACACAGTTTGTCAGACAGAGGCCGTTTCCATCATAAGCCTTACTAGGTAAAGACACAGTTAAAATTTTATTCTTATCGGGTTACCTGGGAAACAGAACTAGAGTGTGAACCAAAGGTCAAATTCTCATGCAGGAGAAGGGGAGAGGGTTTTGTTCAGTGAGTAGCTTATTCACTAAGCAAGCATAATAGTGTATTCAAACTTAATCCGACTCCGTGCTACTTCCTGTAGCGTACTGGCTGACAGCAAAAAGGTCTCCAGGTGAACACCTCTTAGGTGACTTGACTTTCCCCTTGATACATTCTGAATTCTCATATTTTTATTTTTTTGGTTAATGGCCATGAATCTTGTTTGTACAGACAGATAAAACCTTTTCCTAAAACACTGCAGCATATCAGAGCATGCCCCAGTGTTATATTGAGTAGCTGAAATCAAATGCTGTTGCATGGTAATTAGGTCTTCTTGCTTTCAGGCGAGAAGCCAAGGGGAAATAGATGGTGGTCCTCACAAAAACTGACCCGGTCGGCTGGCTCCTGGAGGTTTTGGTCGTTATTCTCTCTTGCTAGGTGGCTGAGAACGACCAGAAACTCTGCTCCTTTGCTGCTCTCTCAGGGGCTGGGATTCCAGACTTTCCCACCAACCCCTGTTTTATGTGGTGCCGGAGCTCACACTCAGCGCTTCCCTCACGCCAGGAAAGCCACCTGCCAGCTGAGCTACACCCTGAGCCTCCTTTCTTGATTTTCTATGAGCTGATTATTTTATTCTTGGATTGATGTTTAATAAAACATATTTATTAAAATAGAAGAAATTCACTTAGCTTATAAAAGATTTGAAATGGAAATTCAGGCAAACATTACCTTAAGAATAGGTTTTGTTCCGTATTTCTTTGTAAAGATGAACATGCCTCACAATATTTGTGTTCAGAGGCCAGAACATACGCATGGATAGACGGGAGGGTGGATTAGAGAGCAGCTCCGCTCTGCTTCTATGTACCAGAACAATTTATCCTAAGCTCCTGCTATGCTCCCACCTGGACACCATTCCAGTGGCTTCTGGGTGGCCGTGGGCCTGGGTCCAGGCAGTAGGGTGGGAGCAAGATTTTGTCCCCCATTTTCTCTGTTTGTCTGTGTTAACTGAGGATGTGGCTATTTCATTTCTTTCGAAACTCACGTTCTGGGCTTTGTGTGATCCTTCCTTAGCCAGGGACTCGTACAACTGGATAGCCGCTGTTATGTTTTGCATGCCAAAACTTCCAAATAGCAAAGCATCAGCCATCTTCTCCATAGCTTTCAAATTTCCCATGTCAGCGGCTCTGGCAAAGAATATGTAGGCTCTGTTTTCAGAATGTAAAGTAAGGAGGTTGGTTCTTAAAAATGAAAATTTCTGCTCCCCCTTCCGTATGATGCCTTCCTTTCAACCAGGTAAACTGCAGTATGATGCAGCCTTGCTGAAATCCCTTACATCTCTATGTCAATTGAAGATTTAAATTTCAAATATGTCTGACAAGTTATGAAGCCACTAAAAGGAGATATTTATGTAATATTTGCCATGTGTTCAGCCTATGAACCAACTAAAGTGCAAAATTAAAGATATCCTAGAGTGAGCTTCTCCATGGTCTCTTCCGTTATTAATAAGCATTTGTCTTATAAAATAAATCCAAAAGCTAAAAGAATTATCATAATTGAAATGTCACATCTATGAAATCTATATCACAAGAATGTTGATACATTTATATTTTAAAGTAATCTTCAAAAATAGAGCTAATTCTTCAACACAGCAAAGCTAGACTACTTAGAAAAATAATGATCCAAACCAATGTGAATGGGCAGGGCTTTGGACGCTAAGTGCCTGGACTCAACTCCTGGCTCCACTAATTACAAGCTGGAGAACTTCAGGCTAATGTCGCCCTCCCTTTGGCCATAGCACTGGGATGGTTGTAGCGCCTATTTGATAAGGCTGCCGTGAGACTATCCTGTGGCGTGCTTGGCACAGTGCCTTAGTTAGCTCTGATGGTTAGGGTGATCACTGCTCTGCAATTAGGTGGTAAATGGCGTGGAATCTTAGTGGTTAACATCTAGGCATTATAAGATCACCTTACGCTGCATTTCCTATAAGATGTCATCTGATCTGTATTACAGGCAGTGACAGAAAGTCTAACAAGGCTTAAATATGTGTCAGAGACAAAAGGTGCTTTGGGGGATTAGTTCTTACTTTTATAATATCTTTTGGTAGTGGCAAAAAACATTAACCATAGTTTATAATTGTGGCTTAAATAAAGGAACGCACAGAGAAAGAGAGAAGACAGAGATGGAGCAGAGAAAGACAGACAGACAGAGAGACAGACCAGTCTTTGATTCCAATTTAAAACAACCAAGAGACTTAGTTTTATGCACAGCTTATACTGCTGCTGAGGGGAGCTGCTAGTTGGCAAAGGCTAGAGTAGAATAGGCTGAGGAACAAGAGCCTCAGGTAGAGAGATGCCCAGTTAGGCATCTGAGTTCTAGATGTCAAAATGGAAGGTCTGCTCCAGGGGATCAAATTGGAAGCCAGAATGTCAAGAAAGAAATCAATCATGGCAAAAAGAAGCTAGGACTGGCGAAGATCAAAGGTCAGTGTGATGATTTAATCTTGATTTTCAACTTGACTGGATTTAGAATCACCATGTAAACATATTTCTTGGTGTCTCTATGAGAGTGTTTTCAGAAAAGTTTAACTAAAGGGGGAAGCCCCATCCTGAATGCATGGTACCATCCTACAGGCTAGTGTTCTGGACTCAATAGAAAGGAGAAAAGCAAGCTGAACACCAGCATTTATCTCTCTGCTTCCTGACTAGGGACACAGTATGAGCAGCTGTCTCATGGTCCTGCTGTATGACTTCTCTGCCATGATGTGATGATGTGACCTCAAGCTGTGACCCCATATAAAAGCCTTCTTTAAGTTGTTTTGTCAGATAATTTGTTATAACAATGGAAAAAGCAACTACTACAGAAGATGTGTACCACTGATGTGATATGCCTGACTATGCAGTTTGCGGCCTTTTAGAACTGTTTTGGGGAGGAATGTGGAGGAGTTTAGAAAGCCCTAGACTGCTATGAGCGTAGCCTAAGGGGCTACTCTGGTGAGTGTGAGAGACCAGGATGCTGAGCGCTCTCTTGTACATCCGTGTCATATTTTGACTTCACTTTGCCCATGTTCTTAACTTGGGTGACACTGAATTAAAAAAAAATAAACTAGTTTGTTTGTTTGATGGAATCTTATGTCAGGATAGCATCAAGGCTGCAGTGTGGCCATGTCTCAGTATTCTCATTTAGATGAACAGTGAGAGGGAAAGAAAAGTATGAAAAAGAAGGAGCTTGGTCAGGAGAGGACTGGGAGCAAAAGCACTGAGGACGAAGGTTTGGACAAAGCATCTGGAAGTATTAAAGAGATTGCTATTAGGAGGACTCTCACACTTCCCTGGGATAATAAAATAGTTCTCTGAAGGCAAGTTGCCTCCCAATAAAGGATCTGACTTGATCCATGCATGGCTCAGTCCAGTGCCAAGAGGCATCAACAGACTAGAATCAAGTCTTTGTAGATATCTTTAATCCCATGAGCAGGGCTGGCATTGTAAATTTCTTATTAGGAAAGTCTAGTCATAAAAGAGATGTCAGAAGCAGAGCCCAGGATCAGAAACACTGTTTCTGTCTAGGAAAGATTAAGAGTTGGGCTGCAGTTCCCAAGAGGAAAACAAAAACAAACAAACAAAAACAAAATAAAACAAAACAACAACAAAAAGCAGGAGTAGCAGAGTTTCAGACCCGCCCATAGCTCAGTCTTCAAGCTCTCTGCGCTGGTGCACTCTGCTCAGAGCATGCGGGGTGGAAGGAGTGCGGGTTCTGCGGATTCACTCTGCTCAGAGCATGCGGGGTGGAAGGAGTGCGGGTTCTGCGGGTTCACTCTGCTCAGAGCATGCGGGGTGGAAGGAGTGCGGGTTCTGCGGGTTCACTCTGCTCAGAGCATGCGGGGTGGAAGGAGTGCGGGTTCTGCGGGTTCACTCTGCTCAGAGCATGCGGGGTGGAAGGAGTGCGGGTTCTGCGGATTCTGTTGTTGTCTAGCACCGGCTGCCACAGCTCTGGCATGCCTCATTGCCATGCCTATTCCACGTCAATCAGCTAGGTACGGTGCTGGAGATTAAACCCACCCCAGGTTGTACATGCTAAGCATGTACTGTACCTTTGAACTGCACCAACACCCCTCAATTTGAGGCAAAGACTTGCTATCAAAGCGACTCAAAGTTACCTTCCTCCTGACTCTGTTTCCTAAATACTGGGACTGCGTGCTGCCCAAAATGAGGGATCTCTCTGTTGGGAGCGGACAGTCAGGCCCCATTCCTCCTACTGTTTGTGTGCAGCGTCCTTTGTCTCTGCAGCTTCCGCTCACCAATTAAAGGCTGGAGGAAGAATAACAAACCAACTCCTGATCTCTCTGTGTCAGGCCCTAGGCTGAGAGATGATGTTTCATCCAGGACACAAAACAGTGCAGGAACTTGCCCAAGACAAAATGGCCAGGAAGTGCTGAGTGATGATTTGATCCCAGGGCTTAGCTGGGGCTTCAGGACGGCCTGTCACTGGGAGGGAATACCTAGAACCAATTTCTGACTTCCTTCAGATAAGGTAGATGAGTGAAAAGGATGAATGTAGACTGAGATCCTGTGGCCACTGCTTACTAACCTCCCAGGTGTGACCATGGCTGCACATTTACAATTTTTTGATTCTCTACTCCCAATATTTGCTTGCTTGCTCTTTTTTAAAATTATTTTTTAAGCTGTGTGTGTAGTGTTGTGCATGTATATGTACATGAACATGTGTGCATGTAGAGGCCAGATAGGGACATTGTATGTTTTCCCTTGTTTGCCCTCCACAGTATTGTTTGTGAGACAAGGTCTCCTGCTGAGCTCTTAGAAGTGCTTTGCTGGACAAGCAGCCAGGGAGCTGGGGGATCTGTTTGTCCCCATGCTCAGTGCTAGGGTGACAGGCGAGAGACACCGTGCAGCAGTGCCGAGGGTTCAAACTCAGGTCCTAGTGCTCATGTGGCAGGAATTCCACAGAGTGCCGTTCCCCCTAGTCCTCCTCCCAGCGCTTCAAGGGGAAAAATGAAGTCCTCTAACCTCACCTGAGAACAAAACAGCATCACGTATATTAAAGTGCCTTGAAAGCTGTAAGGTCTATACAAATACTCAGGTAAAAAGCATGCTCAAACACCAAACATTTAATTTATTTAGAAATTTCTCATAAATTAGAGTAAAACGTATTTTTGCTGAATGTGCCTGTCAGTGATTCAGGTCTACATTTTGCTTCCTGGAAAGGGACCTAATCAAAGGGGCCCACTAGAATCCTCTTGCTTGTTAAGGGTGATAATTTTCAGACTCTTTAATTAATCACTGAACTCTTTTAAAAGCAAAAGCTGAAGAACAAAGTAAGCTTTTCTGTTATGCCAATAAGGTTTTAATAAAAAAAACTAGAGCTTCAGACTGTCTATTTTTTCACGCTAAAGGAACTACATACTTACTCTGTTTTTTGTTTTTGGCTTTTAGACTCCTGGAGAATCTTGTTGCCCATCTTAAATAACTCATCTCCTTTATCTGTGATACTTTTCTTGGCTTGCTTTTTGACTGCATGGAACAAAGGAGAAAACCAATATTATTTTCTATTTTTAAATTTTGAGAAATAATGTATGGACACTGTGCTGGCATTTTGTTTTGAATTTTAGTACTTATTTGGTAAGTATTTGCATTTCAAGTAGATCATTCCTAGCTCAGGGGCCTGGAAGGTAGAGGAAAGAGATGCTTCCAATGGAAGGAGAGATGTTCTCAGCCTAAGAAAATGATATGGGTTGCTGCAAGCAGGAGGTGAGGGTTCTCCTGGCACACTTTAGACAGATGTAAGGTCTTAGGCACCATGTTGTTAGCCCTGGACACCAATGCTTCCCTGTTTGTGCCACTCGGCCCATGTACTTAGAGTCCTGAGATTCCTCAAGGGCAGAGGCAGTAGGCATCCCCAGGGTGACCAGACAGAGGCAATTTTCTTGATACGTTTTCTCTGTATGAGGTTTCTGCCATTCCTGAAAACCCCCAAGATGCTGGAGAAGATTTATGAACTGTCAATAATGACTTGCGTACTTTAGGTGGAGACTTGGCATCGATTTTATGAGACTTAAGAAAAAAAATAAATGATATTTTCCTAACATTTATGTAACACAAAATTAAAAAAAAAAAACTCTATCACTGGGTTTATTGATAAGAAAAACCAATTGGTCAGATTCCTAATTCCCCACCATTTTCAACTCTCTTCTCTCTCTCTCCCTTTGTGTGTATGTGTGTGTGTGTGTGTGTGTGTGTGTGTGTGTCTGCCCTGTGTGTGTGTGTGCTCTCTCCCTCTGTCTCAAAGTCCATTATAGCACACAGTAAAACCTGATTAGGAAAAGAGAGCCTGAAGCCTTTTCAAAGGAAAGGCATGTGGGACTTGAAGCCTCATTAACAAGGTGACAATGAACTTTAAGTGGCTCTTTTTCTTCTCCCAGACAAGATAACAAAAGTTGTCTATTAAAAAAAAAAATAGAAAAAATAACCAAAAAGTCAATTTAAAGTTATTTTGAATTCTTTGAGTTATTCAATCAATTCAGAAACACCAGACATCTTAGCATCTAATTTCTGTTTTGAGTTACATGTTATCTATCCTCATGATTAATAATAATAAAAAAAATAATGGGCAAAAACTGACTAATCTGTAAATGGAATAGCAATTGTTGACATTAGCATGCTTTCAAGGCACGAGCATGCGTCCTGGAAGATTGGCTAGAGGGAATGATTTGCCGAAGCAAATTCCTCCCCAGGGCTGGTACTTTTATTAGTAAATTTTTTTTTGCCTCCCCAAACATATTGAAGTACATATTTTTGTTACTGTTATAGGATTCAATTTCCAGATAAAGTTATCTTCTTGATGCTTTAATTTTGTTCTTAAGATTTGAAAGTTTCCAAGTGTGGGAGAACACAGTAAGGAGATGATTTCAGGAGGCATTCTGAATTTGATGTGAGGTAGGCTGGACACACAAGAAAAAAGCAGGGGAGGGGCACAGAGAGCAACATGGTTTGCCCAGACAACCACTCACTTTGCTTTGTTATCATGAAATAATGACATCTCTGACCGTATCACCAACCTCTCCAATTGCCTGCTCCCGTCATGCACCTGACACATCTAGAAATTGCAGAAAAGGACAGAAAAGTTGGGTGAACCTTGTTCTTGGAAAATCAGGACTCAGTCCTGGAAGTCCTCCCAGAACGCACATATGCCTTAATTCCTCAGTAATCCTCTTCACTGTGAGTTTGCTCGTAAGGATAGGCTACCCAAAATCATGGGTGGTGTGACTCTGGAGAAACCCGTAGTCCCTCTTGAGAATATGCTTTTGAGGTAGGATAGAAAAGGGAAAATGAGGAGATATGAGAAGGGAAAAGAGACTCTTATTTTGGAGCCTGGTTGACGTTTTCAGTGACTAAGAACCAAGAATGGAAGCGGCTGGGCCCGGCGACGCACACCTTAAATCGCAGGACTTGGGAGGCAGAGGCAGGTGGATCTCTGAGTTCAGGCTAGCCTGGTCTAGGGAGGGACTTCCAGGACAGCCAGCGCTGTCTGAAAACAACAACAACAAGGATTTAAAGTACAATTAACATTCGCTGTGTAGGATGCTTACATAGAGATAAAATTCTTTTATTATAAAGATATTTCATACAAGAATGTTAAAATACCATGCATGGAGAGGACCTAGACCCCCAGCTCAGTCTCCGTGGGGGTTCCTTAGTAAGGGGAGCAGGGGCAGTCCCTGGCATGAACTCAGCTTCCTCCTCTTTGATCACTTCCCTTGATGGGGTGTCCTTACTAGGCAACAGAGAAAGAGGATCCAGACAGTCCTGTTGAAACCTGATAGGCTAAGGTCAGATAGAAGGGGAGGAGGACCTCCCCTATCAGTGGACTAGGGGAGGGACATAGGGGGGAAGATGGAGGGAGGGTGGGATTGGGAAGAGATGAGGGAGGGGGCCACAGCCAGGATACAAAGTGAATAAATTGTAATAAATAATAATACTAATAATTTAAAAATACCAATGAAACGTTTCTGATGCCTGAGTCTATCTGACCTTCAAACATAGCTTTATTCATTTCTGAGACATTTTCTGGAAATCTAACAAACAAGACTATTAACTTTTGTTTACAGTGAAAACATTCAAACTTTCTGTGCCACTCTGGTGAACTTGAGTTTTACTTTGTCCTTATAATCCCATCCAGTGCAGTGGTGGCGCCAAGCTATGAGCTCATTAGCTGAGAGAGAACAGGTTCTTTCCCAGCTCTCTGAGACGTAACTTTTGGAGCCACCTTTGGCGGCCGTTGAGGTTGTTGTGAAGAGACTAAGTGTGGCTCCCTCTTCAGAGGCTCACACCCACTTGGTCGGCGTATCTTCTTTTCCTGAGCCTCCCTCTCCCTTGCTTAAACCTACACGGAAATGTCTGCTCAGTAAACTCTAACTCTGCATCATACTGGCTCATGCTGAGGTTCTTCTTGCTGTGAAGGGGAGGAGCGCTCTAGATAGAGCCCAGGCTACCGTAGGCGGCTGTGGCATGGAGCTGTGGCTCCGGCCTGTGCCCCACTGCTGCGCCCTCACTCTGTGGCCAGCACCCCCTCCCCAACCCCTCGCTGCCAGCTCCTTACTTTGTCTTGTTTTTAATTCTTCCCCTGACAGTGATAATAACCTAGAACACTGGATGAAGGGCTCTGTTTGGTCCTTTAGTCTTCACTACCTCTCTGCTCTGTGCCAGCAGCAACAGGTTTACCGGGCCTCCTTGCGTTTGCTCCGAATGGCCAGCCTGCCCGTGCCTGCTCTGCTCTGATCAGAAACCAGCCTTGCTTAGGAAAGGTGCTCTAGTTTCATTTTGCTGCAGTGACGGGAAACACTCTCGTCAACTTAGAGGAGGAAGAGCTGATTTCAGCATACAGGTTACAGTCTGTATGAGGGAAGACAGGGCGGGGACTGGAAGAGGAGACTGTGGAGACTGTTGTGGCTGGCTCCCTCCAAGGCCCAGGCTTAGCTAGTTGTTTCAGATTTTGTATGTATACCTGACTTGCCTGCATGTGTGACTATGTACATACCTAGTGTCAGCAGAAGAGGGTGGCACAGGTGTTACGAGCCACTTTGTCGGTGCTGGGAGTTGAACCTGAGTCCTCTGCAAGAACAAGTGATCAGAGCAGCTGGATCATCTTTACAGACATTTCCTAGGTGTCTTATATAGCTGCGGACCACCTGTCCAGGCAGTGGACACCCAGAGTGGATTGGGTCCTCCTATGTCTATTAATAAAATCAAGGAAATTCTGAACAGCTGGGCCTTTAATCCCAGCACTCAGCAGGCAGAGGCAGATCTCTGTGAGTTCGAGGCCAGCCTGGTCTACATAGTTACAGAAGCACCAGAACCACATAGACTCCCTACCTGTCTCTTTGTCTCTATCTCTCCTCTCTCTCTCAAAAGAAGATGGCACCCCACAAACGTGGCCACAGACTTATTCAGTCTAGGCAATCCCTCAACTGAAACCCTCTGCTCAGTTGACCTAGACCCTGTCACATTGGCACTTAGAGCTAACTGGAATAAAAAGCATTGGGGATGGGCCTCACGAGTTAGAGTAGGTGTACCAGGACTGTAACTCCAGTTCTGACAGTTCTGCAACACCCTGGCCTGGCCTCCGTGGGCAGCAGGCACACACATGGTACACAGACATACATACAAAAACGCTCATACACAAAGCCTAAAATAAAAACTGAGACTTAAAAAAGGGAGAATTAGGTATACCAGAGGTCTAGTTGATATGGCAATGAATGTGGAAAATGTTCTAACTAAGCTAAATGAACTTTGTATTTCAACATGTATCAGAGACACATGTGTAGAAAAGATTTTTTGGCATTTTGTGACTTCCTTTTCCTTATTTCCATTAATCCATGTCTTAGATAAAGACAGTATCAACCTCCTTCACCAGTGCAACTTCATTTAGAGATAAGGTCTTTGAAGAGATGATTATGACACCTAGGTTCCCCGTCCAGTACACCTGGATTCTAACAAGAAGAGGAAGAGGCCTCAGGGTACACGTGCATGTAGAAGAGACATGTCAGGGTGCCGGGCTATCAGTGACGCAAGGGCCTCAAGGGCAGATGAAGTGTTCTGTCCTTTATTATCATTTAAAGGATGCTGCGAGCTGCACACGCCTTAACACATTCCTGTCCTCCACTTCAGTCTTTCAAACATACATTCATTAACTTTGAGCTAGGCGCATCCCCAAATGTGTCTGTCATCTTTCTTATTGAAATCGTGTCTTTAAACTGAGCTTGCTCAGGAATGGACCCATCCCTCTGTGAATATGCACAGTCTTTCTAATAAAATCTTCATAGTTTTTCTTTCTTCTTTTCTCTCTCTCTCTCTCTCTTTCTTTCTTTCTTTCTTTCTTTCTTTCTTTGTTCTTTCTTTCTTTCTCCCTCCCTCTCTCTTTCTTTCCTTTTTCTTGCATTGGAGATATCTCCTACTACTTCCTAGCCTGCTGCAGGAATAAAAAAAAAAACACTCTTCATGTTTTAGTTATGCTTATTTTGACTTTGTTCTTGCCAAAATGCAAGTTTAGTTACAAGGAGAAAATGACCTAGTATAAGTCAAGGACTTTGAACAGAGCCAAACCTGCCAGCACCTCGGTTTTGGAGTTTGGGTCCACTGAGCTGCAAGAAAACAATTATTTCTGTTGTTTAAGCCAGTCGCTGCATGCTGTTTTGTCATGACAGTGCTAGGAAACCGAGATGCTCACCCCAGTGCATGGAAAACAGACTGCTCCTTCTCCCTGTCAGAAGAGCACGGGCTGTCTGCCAAAGGCAGAAGGGACTGCAGCTCTGCAGCCCGGAGCTCTGACATTGGTGGACAGCTGGGTGCCTTGGTCACTCACTTCGGCCAGGCTTGCCTTTTGAGATTATAAGTGGGCAGTGTGGCTGTAAACCTTCCCTGTTTAGCAGTCCCTGGGCCCAGGTCACTCTCCCAAGGATGATGAAAGCACTGGTAATCTTTGGCTTACATTGCTGACCTTTAAATTGCCAACTTTCCTAACTATGTTCAAGAGTCACATACATGTAAATATGGCCTTTATAAAGACACTCATCTGTGCCAATCTCTCTTGAGATGCCTGTGCCCACTCCTGGCCTGAGCTGCTTTCACCCTATGTCTGCCTTCATAGCTACATCTCCTCCCAGAACTCTGCTCTGCTCTTTCTTTTGCCTTTTGCTACATTTTTCTTTTTTTGTGTGTTTAATCACAGACTCTGAAATCTTAAGTACATACTTTTTAAGTTACCTAGAAAACATAAAGAAAGAAGATAATAAGTTATTTCACATCTCAAGTTATATTTACATCATGAATTATGTAAAAGGGCATTGAGAATGAAAGGAATTGATGGACAAGTCAGGAGTCTTTGAGTCTGACCACGAGTCAGGTGTTTTCACACAGTGACAGAGATAAAAACAGACTCTCTCCCATGGTAGCAACGCTGGCGTACACTGTCAGCTGTGTCTTTCTCTCTAATCGCAGTTGCATTTAATACAGAGCAACTTCACCCTGTCATCTTCAGGATTCACACCAGGAAAACTCTTCACATTTACCCTTATGTGTGCCAACAAGATAGAATATTGTTAAAAGAGGGAGATTAATGATCTGTTACTAAAAATAACATTGCATCCAAGAAAGAATGACTCAGCACAGGGTTTAGCAGATAAAGATTAACTAAAAAACACTTGAATAAGAACAATGCTACTACAATAATATACTCAATCATCTCCTGTTCATGCCATCAAGCACCAGACCTCCAGGGGTGCTGGAGAGACTGATAGACAGTATTAACTGTGGGGAAAGAATACTCCCTCCCTTACATTATCTATGAAAGCACAACTTGAAATCAGGGATTCTGGCTTGAGATATAATTTACTATCCAACACTCTCAATTTAGCTAAAAGAAATACACTTTATAAAATAGACAAGAATCAAGCCAATATATAATAGCAGGCATGAATACTTATAAAACAGTTAATACTAGACAGTTCTCAGTGCTTATACTTTAAAAGTTCTTTCACTGACTGTAAGGACTATTATCATTCTCATTTTAGTGCTGAGGTGATGTGAACACAGAGAAGTCAAGGAACCTGACCAAGATCGCTCGGCTGGTACTCAGTGGATGATGACTCAATTCTGGGCAGTATATTCAAGTCTCTGCTCATGCAGGCACTACTTCTTTAAAAGACAAACGTTTTTGATCACCATAGACCTCATTTCTAGGCATCAACAATTGGAAGGGCTTCAGACTGAATTAGCCACCACTTTGCAAGAATGGAATGAATTCATTTATATCTAACTGAGTTGACTTGAAAAAAACCTTTCAGCAAACAGTAGAAGAGACAGTAAGGCAGAGAAGAGTTGTGTTAAGAAGTGCCTTTGGGTGGCTGAGCCTTACCTATTTCTTTCTCTCAAAATCAAGCCCAGGTTCCCAGCACAGAAGCTTGAAATTAAACATCTGGAGGAGGAGAAATTAGAACCCTGAGACTAAGCTCCCTTAATTTGATGTTTCCTTCTTACCCTTTCCCTAAGATATGATTGACTTGGCTACTTCCAGACATGTGTGAGTGGCCGTTAGTCAACACCACTTCAGTCTCAGTCATAGGCTGATAGTCATAGGCTGATCCTTCAAGACCAAGAGAGAAAAGGGTCTTTCTTGTGAGCAATCCTAGAGAGATGTTCATTCTTCACTCCCAGCCTCTCCACTGGTGACATGTCCTTGGACCCTCATCTGGGAAGAAGCTGGATTATTGAGCAGAGGACAATCCTGAGGCAGATCTGATAAAATACTTTGTGGGCACGCCACAGGGGCCTCTGGAGCAAGAGCAGCCTCAGGACTGTCCCAAGTGGGGTGATATAATCTGGGCTTGTCCTCTTGGTCTGATGGTGATCAGCAGTGGAAGGGGAGGCGTGAACATGCCTAGCTGTCTCTACTGAAGACTGTTTGCAAACTGCAGCCTTAGCAACTGGAGGCACATCCCTCATTAAAAGGGTGTTTGTCTGGTGTGAGTTAGAGCGTGCTGCAAATATTCAAAAAGTCCATGAAATGGAATGCAACTGGTGAATTTAGCCTAGCTGTTTAAGATTGCAGAAGCGAGAGAAAGAATGTCCACACCAGTACATTGTAGAATAGCATTCTCCAACCAGGGACATTGTATGGCTGAGTGGGGTAGCAAATGCCTGCTGACTAATCAGTGGAGGCAGGGAGGAACACAGGAGCCTCAGGAGCAGGCTCCACCACCCCAGCGTGCACGCTGGCCATTGATTTGTCCTGCTAATGATTTAGTAAGGAGAATTACTTTTTCAGACTTAATTTTATCCGAGAAAAAAGAATTAGCTGCTGAAGTCACAGTGTTAAGGTACTCTGAGGGGAAAGGTTTGGGCCATTTTCAATAAGGTAATGGCTGTGAGAAAATCATGCTCAACTATAAAAATATCACCCGTGTGGTGCAGAAGTCTAAGGTTTTACTGCTATGAGATAGCACACATCAAAGAAAATTCTGCATTTGAACTCGGTTCTAAGACCATGTCCTAACTCTGCGTGGAGACAACTTGATTCAATTTAATTCATCAAGTATTTATTTATTCTGAGTGTGCGGCCAACACGGTGCCAGGAACACATCTTGCTCTTCAGTAACGGGATGAAATTTTTCTTTGTTACATTTGAGAAATTCCGGGTTAAAGAATCATTGGCAAGATTGAAAATGAGTCATTCCTCTGTTTTCAAAGTGTGGAAAACCATATGCATGTCCTAGAGACTTCAGCTTGATGTTAATCGTTTCCATTTCTAGACTAGAAGCATTTTGAAACTAGTTAGGCTAAGTTTTGTTTCTGCTTTACACTCAGAGGCCTGTAGAACAGCACTTATTCAGAACACCTATATCTCATTGCAAAGATGGTATCCCATGCACGGAAATGTTAAAGTGGAGACTGAATAAGATCAGAATTCAACAAGGTGTGTATTGAGTCTGTAATCACATCTAATCCCCATGGTATTACTTTATTTCCACAGCTTTGAAGTTCAAATTTTCCTTTAGAGAAGATCTTGCCTCTATGGCATCCCTTTTCTTAACTCCTGATGCCCCCCTGTTCTTAGGCTGTACACAAATATAGGAACACGAAACCATGAGGGCCAGTTTATGTTTAGACAATGTGGTGCTGTTATAGATATCTGGTGTGGGGCAAAATGGCCAGTGATGGACACAGGAGTGATGGGACATAAGTTATCACAAAGTGACATCTAATGTCGGCCGGATCCAAAAGTTAACAGTGATGAATCTGTTATATAACTATTACTAGCAGAATGTAACATTAGTGTGAATATTATGCCCTGAAATCAGAGGCCAGAGAACCTTTGCCTTTGTCAGCCTGTCTGTGTGTATCAGTCTGTAGGCCTGTATCTCCAAGAGGCCAATGTGCCTCTCTCTGTGTGTGTGTGTATACCTGCCCATGTGCTGTCCATGTGTGGTAGTGGTGTGTGACAGGGTACCTGGTGTTCTATGTGCTGGCTGTCCCCCAGAGCATGTTTTATCCATCTATGCTACTTGCGATCCCTTCAACCTCCTGGTGTCTAGAGACCCTCCTCCTCTCCTGCCATCACCTTGCATCCACTGACACACAGGAAAATGTAACCTCTTCTTGGGTTGTTCTTTATGAAGCAAGTCTGAGAACTGCAGACTTAAGGGTTCACAAAACAGAAAGAGAAGCTGATGCATCTTGGGACTAATTCTTTGGTCATCTTAGGCATGGATAATTTAAAGAACATCATCCCAATTTAGCACAATCATCACCTTCCTGAATTCTAATATTTCTCCATATTTTTCTATGTTACTCTTTGTACCTTTTGACAAGGAGAACTTTGAAGCTGGTTATGGCGTCATATGCCTGTAATACCATCACTCAGGAGGTAGAGGCAGGAGGATGGAAAGATCAGGATCATCCTCTCATTGTTGTTATAGAAGGAGTTCTAGGCCAGCCTAGGATACTGGAGACCCAACCAAAACAAACAAAAATAAAGTCCCATCAGCATGATTGCCTAAATGTGAACCAAACAAGGATAAGATGAAAGGGGAAAGCCAAGAGGGCTGAACCCTACAAAAAGGATCTCAGGCAACTAAGGTTGCTGAGAGCGAGAGAAACAGTCTTCCTCAGGGAATAGCACATCAATTGTTTATCTGATACTAACTGGTCAACCTTGAAAACATTTACATACAAGGAACATTATACAGACTGGGATGCTTGTATCTCTATCACCTATACACACAACAACAATTGATGAAAAAAAGAGCTCATTAATTTGAAAGAGAAGCTTTGGAGGGAGGAAAGAGAAGAGAGAATTGATATTATAATCTCAAAAAAATAAAAGCACAACCAACCCAAAAGTAAACAACAAACCTCCCAGTTCTCTCTCCCTGGGTCTGCAAGAACATCCTTCCTTGAGGAGTTGCCTCAGCTGAGCTGGAGCAGATGTTTGCCCACTCTCTATCCAGAAATGGTCATTAGGCAGCCTCACAAAGACATGCGTGCCGTTCAGCCTATCCATAAATAAAACGTTCTCAACTTCCTCACACTTAGAACTCTATCTGGCTGATCAGGCAAACATTATTTTGGAGATTTATAGCGGACTACTGGGAGTTTGGGGCTCTAAATCTGGCCCTGTCTTATTGACTTCTCTAACAAGAAACTGGGTAAAAGATTAAAAATCAGTGAATTAGTTGATGTAATGAAGACTTTGGACAAATAGTCCCAAATGATCCCAGTGAATTCTGGGTTTTTTTTGTTTGTGGGGTTGAGGATTGAACCCAGACCCTTGAGCAATAAGAACCTGTTCTCTTACTGAGCTACCCTGCACCTTACTGTAAATTTAATAGGAATAAACCTTCCATTAATTTTTTTTACATCTAATTCTTTAGTGTATGTGTCCTGTGTGCTCATCCATACTAACGTGGGTACATGGGGAACTCAGGACTTCTCATGGGAGTCTGTTCTCTTCTTCCACCATGTGGGCTCCAGGGATTGAACTCAGTTGTCAGTGCCTTTAACCCACAGGGCCATCTCACTGACCCAACTCTTAAACTTAGATCCAACAGCTTCATGGGGGCTGGAGGGATATCTTGGTGGTGGAGTACTGCTTGAAAGGCCTTGTGATTAATCTTTAGCATTGGAAGAAATAAACAATGACCACACCATGAGTAGGAGACACATGGCTTGATGGTCAGTTAATGTGTCATCTTGCCTTGGCTACAGACCCCAGCTTTTCAAACACTAACCTAGTTTTTGTTGTGAAGGTATTTTGTAGATGTCACTAAAACCCCTAATCAAAAGGATTGCCCTAGATAATCTGGGTTGGCCTGATTAATGAATTTCCACACCTTAAGCATGAGACCAAGGCTTTCATAATGAAAAGCAAAAGTGGGCTGGAAAGAGGCTTCAGGGCTTACACTACGCTTAAACTCTGCCCTACTTTAGCTCCCGAAACCCGTACCAGGGAGGTCGTAACCACTGGTAACTCCAGCTTGAACGCCCTGCTAGACAATGGCTTTAGTTTCTGTCTACGGGTTCCATTCTGCTCTTCCTCGCCCGGCCCACCCCCACAGCCATGGGAAGTAACTCCTTACAACCAAGCCTGCGATGCGCGTCTGTGTCGCCTGCTGGTATTTGTCCTGGTCGATGCCGACTGACTGTATTGCTTAGTCTTTTCTGACACAGCCTAGTCTCTCTTTCCCTTTTCCCTTTTCTCCTCCCCCCCCCTTTCCTTTTTCTTCTTCTTCTCTTGAAACAGAATTTCTACATGCTGCCTAGGTTTACCTTAAACTTCCAATCGCCCCGTCCCAGCCTCCTGAGGTCTTGGATGACAAATTTTGCTCCACAAAATTTGGTCACCACAGCTATCTGCCTTAGTAATCTTAAGCGAGCAGAGCTTTCAATTTGTTACGAATATATTTGAATCCATTGTGTCTGATCACTGCGCTCTGGCATCAGAAGCAGCAATAGTGTATTCTGCATTACCTGGGTATCACTGTGGTTAACTCCTACTCCACGCACCGTAAATTTACACTGACTAGCAGTGAAAGGACTAAGATTATTGTTGGTTCCATGGAAGTTAAGGGCTTTATAAGAGACCAGCGTGTAAAAAGAGAACAAAGATCTTGTATGACCTGATGGCTTACCTCACATACTTCGATAGGAGCTCATGTCATCTTCTAGGAATATCAACCAAAGATGTGAGAGTGGCATTCCCTCTTTAAGACTCTGTCATTGCACTTTTAATATATCACGTGCCAATAAAGCTCTTCTCCTTCTAGTTCCTGAAGTGTGGTTTGTCTGCTTGAAAAGCCAGTGTGCTGGATGGCCCCTGACTGCCCTTCTCGTGAACTCTTTACAGTTGCTGGATAGGTTAGGTCAAAAGGCGACCTTAAGGACTATATAGAGTAGGCAGAGAGTGAGATAAGGGTATTTACTCCCTGGCTTGTCAATTTGTGTCTCTGTTGCCTGGCATTGTTGCTTGACCTAGGGTCATGGTTCTTCAGAGAACCTTCTCCATGCATCTCTTGCTGGCTTTTTCAGTTCCAGGAGCCACCACCGCCCTGAGGTCCTTTGGAACCTTAAGGTGGTGACTTTACTCCTGTTACTGGTCTGTCAGAGCTTTGTGGCTTCGCTGCATTGTATTTAAACCCTTACAAAAGGCCCCTGTTTTAAATTTCTCTCAAATAACTCTGTTGTTTGCAAAAGCAATTGCATTGACACTTTCAGGTTCTATCTAGAGCCTTCTCTTAGCTGAGTAGCAAAATAGCCTTTTGTGGGTAAATATGGGGTAAAAGACTCTTGACATATTAGGATTTTGAGAATTTACATGTCTTTGTTAAAGCAGAACTTTCAGAAGGAGCCAAGTCTGAGGTCAATAACAAACCTTCAGCCTCTATGGATAGCTCCTTCTGGAGTCTACTGGTCTCAGTTTCTGCCTATTGCTATTATCAGCAGAGATTGCTTCTCTGTATTTACTTCTCACAGAAGGCTACATTTCTCATTTTTGTAAATTTTGATGAAGGGACAGCACAGCTTGTGAACAGGCAGCTGTGGTGAGCGTCTGCACTCATCCTGGCGGGATGGAGAACTCTTTGGAGTCAAGTTTGCAGCTCAAAATGGGAATCGTTAAGCCCACCGCCAATGCAGTGGTCCTTATTGGTAGAATAAAAGCATTTTCTAAAATCTGTTTTCCTTTAAAACTTTCAAATGAATTCGGGGCTTAGCAAATCGCAACATGTTTATCAAATATTTCTGTATTTGAATCCCTAAATCATTTGAGAAGCATGCAATAAAAAAAAAGTTTTTTGAAAGAATGTTTAATGTCATAGCCCAGGCTGGCCTCAAGCTTGCAACCCCTCTGCTGAGTTACAGGCATGTGCCTCTGCACCTGAAAAAAGTTCTTGCCGTTGTCAGCTGTCTTTCTTGAGAAGCATGTAGCTCAGTGGCTGAGAACTACAGAGTTTCAACACTCTGCCTTTCAGGCTCAAGTTCCTGTTTGTTTATGAAACGGCTTTGTGATATTAAGCTGGGCAGCTGATAGCCATTGCTAGCTTGAAGGCTAACTTAGCCTCTGGCATGCCAGTGAGAGGCAGAGGTCACCTGGGGAGGGAAGACCCAGCCTGAATCCAGGGAGTACCACTTCTTGGCCTTGGAGTGTGGAAGGAAGAAGCCAGCTGAGCATGTGCCATCGCTCTCTGTTCCCTGACTGGATGCAGGGCGACCAGCTGCCGCAAGCTGGTCCTGTGGAGATGGCTCAGCATTTAAAGCTTAATGCTGCTCAACTCTGAAGACAAACATGCGGATCCCCAGAACCCGTGTGAGTGTGGGCGAGGTGTAACAGCCCCCTGTGACTCCAGTGCTTTGAAGGTGGAGACAGCAGACCCATGGGGCAAGCTGGCTGGTGAGACTGCCATATTGGTGTATGTGCATGCCCCTTTGCGCACACCCTCCTCCATAGCACATACATCTAAGGAAAAGCGCAGCAGTTCCTGCGTTCGTGCCAGTTGTTCTCTTATTATAACTACAGGATTTACTAGAGCAGCATATAAACGAAGGAAATACAATTACAAAAAGAATCTGTGAATGGAGTGTGATTTAAGTGCTGTGGGAAATGTTGATGAGGGGGTGCCACTAACACATTACCCAATCTAATTATAACGGGGCGTCTTAAGAGAACCGGGGTAGGGAACTGCGCAGACATCCAGAAGAATTCTGAATAAGTGTCAGTACTTATCAGCTCACAGACTTGGACACACGGGTCTCACAAAGATCAGAGAGCCTGCAGGGCTCTGACCTAGGTCCTCTGCATATGTGTTACAGTGAGTAACCTGGTGTTCTTGTGGGACTCCTATCAGTGGGAGCAGGGGCTGTCTCTGACTCTTTGCCTGCTGGTGAGACCCTATTCCTCCTTCCGGGCTGGCTTGTCCAGCCTTGATGTGATGGTATGTGCCAGGTCTTACTGTAGCTTGGTTTGGTTGATGTTCAGTTGATGCCGAGTTTGGCTGATGTCCCTGGGAAACCTGCTCTTGTCTGAAGGCAGGTGGAGTGGAGGTGGATATGGGGAAGAAGAGGTGTGGGGGTAGAGACCAGGGGTGAGGTAAGGAGGAAAAACTGCATTTGGGTTGTAATTTATGAAAAAATATATATTACAGTGAGTACAACTCGACAGACTAGACAATGGAGGTAGGACTTCCAGGGGAGACTCATGTTTTTGCTGGTTTGCTTTTAGTTTCTGCCGGGTTATTTTTCTTGTGTGAGTTCGCCTTCGCTGTTGCCTCCACCTGTGCTACCAGACCCCAGCTTCTCCAGCCTTTGTTCTGGTCACGGTAACTATTGCTGTAATGAAACGCCATGACCAAAGCAGCTAGGGGAGAAAAGGGTTCACTCGGCTGCTGCATCCACATCACAATTCATTGTGAAAGGAGGTCAGGACAGAAACTCAGATAGCGCAGGAACCTGCAGCAGAGGCCATGGCGTGCTTGCTGCCTTGTTCCTCGTGGCTTGCTCAGCCTGCTTGCTTATAAAACCCAGGACCCCCAGGACAGGGAGATCGCCACCTGCAATAGGCTGGGACCTCCCCATCAATCACTAACTAGTAAGAGGCCCTGCAGGCTTGCCCACAGCCTCATCTTAGGGAGGCATTTTCTGAGTTTCCCTCCATTAAATGACTTTAACTTGTGTCAAGTTGATATAAAACTGTGCAGCACAGCCTTCCAATGAAGACTGAAGACCAAAGGTTCTAGAAATCTTCCAGGCCTTCAGAGCCATTGAGACTGCTGAGGCAGGCCTTCAGCCTCTCAGGGGAAGAACAGCCATTGCTGCATACCCAGACCAATGGTGTCAGCCAATCTAATAAATACACTTTTCTTCTATAGTCATCCTATTGGCTCTGTCCCTGTAGAGAGCTTTGACTAACACAGTTACTCCGTGTGTTTTGGTTTCCTATTCTACAAGAAAGCCCTTGCTGGGAGCTCATAAGTAGTAGAAGGCGGATGGTTTATCCTGGGAAGGCTGGTGCAGGCTAAGCAGAGGCAGACGATGTTTCTCCATTAAGAACAAGCAGCTAACTGTTGCGGTGTGAGTGGCATATCTAAATAAGCTTAAGTACGTACACATTTTATAGCATCAGTGAACAGTGATGTTCTAACTTCCTCCTTGATGTTAGCTTCCAAACAACATGTTAACAAAATAGAAATTCACATACATCTATTATATAAAAGCATACCTTGGGCTTAAGTAAAATGTTGAAAATAATTTTTAAACTTCATGAAAGCAGGAGGGGGCATGTTGGAAAGATACTGGTTCCAGAGGGAGCAGGAGAGGAACGAGAGAGGGGACTCTAAGGTGAATATGATCGAAATCCAAAATCCCTTATACACAGACACGACAGTATCAGAGTGAAAATTTAAAAACTATCGAGTGCCACTTGAATTTTGCACACAGACTCTATGGAGATCACATTTTTTCTCTAATCCTCTTGTATGTTAACAAGTCTAACTATGAAGCAGTGTGCTTTTGTCAGGGAGGCTTACGTTACCAGCTTAGAACCAAGGGGCGTTATGTTAGTTTTGATTTCCTTTAGCACAAGAGAGTTCCTGTTAGCAGAGTAACCAGCAAGGACCTGTGTAATTTGGAAGATTTTCTCTCATGAGATATAATTGTCAACCTTGCCTGAGTGAAAGCCCCAGAGCAGAAGACGACAGAACGTGATACTCTTGTGTAGTACATATTTATACCCGGATGCTGTGTTTTCTCAGAAGCAGCCCTAAAATGTGATCTCTGCTTTGTCAGTCACGTCAGAGGGACACGTGAAGAGAGCTCTACTTACGATAGTTTCGATTTCTCTTCAGGAGATCCTTATTTTGAATCCCTTTTATTTTTAACTTACGTTGATGCTTCTTTTTGTCTAAGGGATTTTCTCTTTTATTGGTTATTTTACTTGATTTTGCTTGTTCCGGTAGGTGCGATAAAAACTGCTTGACTTTACTCCCTGATACCTACAAAGGAACGGATTTGGGTTCATTTCATTCATATGTGACTTTTTAAATGAAATGAGAAAGTTGAAAAGTTTTCCCATTTTTAAAACAAGTACAAGTTTAGCCCAATGACCCTAATTCTTGCACCTTAATGACATATGGCTTTCTGCACTTAAAGATCCACGTGGTGTGAAAGAAACCCTTCAAGTCTGCTACGTTGCTATCTGAGCCATGGAGCCAAACACTAAAAGCTGAATGTTATAAGCAGAAGAGAGGGAGAATTTAACCAATTTACTCTTCCTTTGCTAAGTTGTCATGGTGATATCAATTATGTGAGCTAAAATAAGTGGATATAATTCTGCCTCACGTTACAACAAATATATAGTGAACTGTCACTACCTTTAAAAATGTAAAAAAAAAATCTTTCCCTGGCATATTTTCTAGAAATTATCTAATTAACCTACTTGAGTTAAGGTTGTAAGTTTTTGAGTGTGTGTATAATGCAGTTTGTTTTGACTGTATAATATAATAAAGATTTTTTTAAAAGAATGTAAAAGACTTAAAATTTTATTTTCATACTTTTTCAGGATAAATTACCTTTACAGGATAAAGTTATAAACATCTTTTGTCAATTAGTACTTCTACGAAGGTCAAGTCTTTTGTTTGATAGTTTTTTTCTTTGTTACTGAAGTTTGAATTCCTGCTTTCTGAAATGCTTTACCCCAGAGCAAGCAGAGGTAAGTCTCCATGCAAAAGATACCTCCCCCCGGAAAATAATATTTTCATTAATTCTTTGGGAATTTCTTAAAATGCACACCAATCGTACTTGCTTCCCATGTCTCCCAGGACCACCCTCCTACTCTTGCCTCCCCCGACCAAAATAAAAAGCACAACCCAAAACAACAGCCACAAAAAAAAGAAAAGAAAAGAAAAGGAAAGGAAAGGAAAGGAAACCCACCAAGTCCAGTTTGTGTTGCCCATGTACTCACTGGAGCCTGGGCACACTCCCAGAGACCAGCCTTTAAAGAAAACAGCAGTGTCAGCGCCTGCCGCCCCACCCCTCCAGGAGCCATCAGCTGCGAAGCGCGGCACTTCAGCCTCTTTATCACAGCTTCTCAGGACTCTTCATAGTCTCCTGTCTGAGCATGCCTCTGCTTTCTTTCTTTCTTTCTCTTTCTTTCTTTCTTTCTTTCTTTCTTTCTTTCTTTCTTTCTTTCTTTCTCTCTCTCTCTCTTTCTCTCTTTCTTTCTCTCTTTCTTTCTTTCTTTCTTTCTCTCTTTCTCTCTCTCTTTCTCTCTCTCTTTTTCTCCCTTCTTTCATTTTTGGAGGGGGTGGGGCAGGGAGGGTGTCACAGAAGTATTCTGTGTCTCTCACTCTCAGTTGTGAGACAGCAGTCATCGATACCACTGCACAAGAAACTGCCTTGCCTACAGCAGCCGGCAGTAGCTCAGACCACAGACATCAGCCTGCTCCCCTGTGGCAGCTCAGACCACTGACGTCCACATGGTCTCCAGTGGCAACATGGACCACAGACACCAACAGAGCCTGTGGTATCAGGGGCCACAGAAGGCTTTTAGGGAGCTATAATACAGAAAATGAACTAGCCTTCATCTTGGATATCTTACTGTTGTTCAAGAGGCAGTGTGTCCAGGCACAAAAGCTTTGTTAAAGAACGGCTTGTTTGGGCTGGGGATCTAGCTCAGTTGGTAGAGTGTGTGCCTAGCATGGTCAAAGTCCTAGGGTCGATCCCCAGTTCCATACTAAATGGGGCATTATGGTGTATACCAATAATCCCAGCAGGAGAACACAAAGTTCACGTCATGTCCCACTACACAGTGAGTTTGAGGCAAGGCTAGGCTACTTGAGACCTTGTCCCCAAACAGCAACAACACTCTCAACTTTGTTGACATACAATTAACTTACCATAACTTAACCACATAAGATGTCCAATTCATTTTAAAATAATATTCACAAAACATGTACAATAATTTTAAAACATTTTGTCAGTGGGATGGAGAGATGGCTCAGAGGTTAAGAGTCCTAGCTCTTCTTCCAAAGGTCCTGAGTTCAATTCTCAGCAACCACAGGGCGGCTCACAACCATCTATAACAAGATGTGGTACCCTCTTCTGGCCTGCTGGCTCACATGCAGGCGAAACACTGTCTAAGTAATAAATGAATCTTTAAAAAACAAAAAATTATGACCTCAAGAAGAAGCCACAATTCTTTATCTCTCATCTACCTTATTTTCAAATCTTTCCTACTGCTAGCCCTAACTACTAAACTTTGTTCTGTCCCTATAGTTCCTGTATTTTGATTCTTCATGTGCACCATATAATGATATTTTTTCTTCGTTGTGTGACTAGCTGTTTTTCTTTTTTGTAGGATGATTCTTTTCAAAGGTGATTTTCATTGTAGCTTGTATCAGGATTTCATTCCTTTCTTGTGGTTAAATTACAAACCACATATGGGTGTATTAAGGTTTCTATTGCTGTGATGAAATACACTGGCTTAAGGAAGGAAGGAAGGTTTGTTTTGGCTTATGGTGTCAGGGGGTAGTTTGCCACGGCAGGAGAGTTATGGCTGATGGAGTCTCAGTTGGGGAGCAGAGGAAGACGGGTGCTTGTGCTCAGTTCCTTCTCTCCTTTTTGTTCAGCGTGGGGAGCCAGCTGGATGGTGCTGCTGTGTTTAGTGGTTGTTTTTCTATTGCTGTGATAAAACACCACGGCCAAGGCAGCTTACGGAAGGAGGGCTTTACCTGGGCTTTCTGTTCCAGAGTGTTGAGAATCTGCCACTGTGGGGCAGCAAGCAGCAGGCACGGCGGCCTGAGCAAGTCCGAGCCCATGGGGGATGCTGTCACTCTAACCCCATAGTCCCTGTGTCCCCACTCCCTCGTTAATCTCATTAAGTATACCCATAAGACCGGCTACGCGGCTTGCCCTCACAGACGTGCCCAGAGCCTGTCCACTGCGTGAGTGTGGATCAGTTAAGCAGTCAGTACAAACTCTCACTCAGATAAACCGCATTATAGTGTCCATTCATCCAACGGTAGGCTCTGGGCTGTTCTCACTTTTGTGGTATTACAAACAACGCTGTCATCTGTGCACAAGTTTCTGGGAGGATATGTAAGGGCTCTAAGTGTGAGGGTTTTTTGTTTGTTTTGTTGTTTTTTTTTTGTAGGGTAGACAGATCCATCAAATAGAAATACAGTACCCAATTAAACTTGAAATCCACATAAGTAAGACTTGAGGATTTGAGGTTTTAATATTAGACACGAATAAATCAAATCTCAATATTTAACATATCGGAATCAGCAGGATCATGCTTAGGTCAATGGTAATTATACTGCATGCCGTAATTCAGGAACCAGGCTCACAGATGCTCTGTCAGCATCAAGATGTGGGTTCAGGATCTCCCTAAGCTTCAGTACCCAGCAGACAGAAAAGGATGGAGTGAAGCAAGACAGAGGCACGCAAAGGTTTTGTTTGTTGTATTTGGTTTGCTCTCTCTCTCTCTCTCTCTCTCTCTCTCTCTCTCTCTCTCTCCTTTCTTTCTTAGGTCAGACCCGGAAGTAATCCACAGTGCTTTCAGCCATGTTCTATTCAATAAGAATGTAAGGGTCTGGTAAGTGTCATAAGGCACGGGGAAGCGAGACTGTGACCTTATGAGTGTCCTGTGTGCTTTGGCGTCATGAGGTGATCATATTGAGACAATGGGTCATGGGAAGGATGTATCCCACTCCAGCCTATCTTTTCTCTTCAGCTGAGGGTCAGGTATTCCTTCCAGCATGTTCCGTGATGCAGTCTAGTACTCTAGCTGGAAGTCTTGCTCAGGGTAGACCCTGATGACCTGAGCTCAGTCCCTAGATCCCACATCTCATGGTGGAAACAGAATTACTCTCTCAGACTGCGAGAGAAATACAACACAATCAACATTTACTGTGAAGTGTTTCAAAGCCAAGAAAACATTCCTTTCATTCTAAGACATTTTAAATTTACTATAAGATTATTTTCAATTAGGAATGTTAAAATAGCAATAAATCAGGGATAGGGCCTGAGTATATGACCCCAAGTATGGCCTTACTTCTCTCCTAGCTATTCCTTTTCTAGTATATCCCAGGAACCTTCCCACGATCTCAATTAATTTTCTTAGCAACATTTGAAGGCAATTTCAGAACCTACTAAAATTATGTATATATAGGTCCTGTAAGGACAACAAAGGTCGATTCTCCTTTAAGAAGCCCATATGCATAGGTAGCTCCAGGTTGCATCTTCTCCCTGAGTGCCTATCTATTAACTCCTGTTAAAAAGCTCCTAATGAATGGAGACTCTGCTTCACACTGGCTCATCCTGAAATCCCTTCCTGTTGTGAAGTTAGGAAATGGGCTTTACCTGAGTGGAAGTCTGTAAGGCAGAAGTCCTCAGGCCACTGCAGGAGGCTGTGCTCCCTGCCTTAAGAACTGCCACAGACAGACAACATGCCATGCTACTAAAAGAATGGCATTTAAAACATCAATGTTGGTGCCAGGCAGTGGTGGCGCATACCTTTAATCCCAGCACTCAGAAGACAGAGTTTGTGGCCAGCCTGGTCTATAGAGTGAGTTGCAGGATTGCCAGAGCTACACAGAAAACGCTGTCTCAGAAAACAATGCAAAGCTAAACAAACAAACAAACAAACAAACAAGCAAAAGCTAGCATCCAGTAGTGGAGGCAGTGTGAGATTCACTAACGTCTGTTAAAGTCTCCAAGGGCCTCATGTCTCTGCCTCCTTTTTCTTCAGTGCTTTCTGAGCGGTTTCCTCTCTCACCCCCAAGAGCAGAACAGTCAGCTGGGACAAATGTTAGAGAGCCTTTCTCTGCCTCTCAAAGATAACAGCTGGAGACAAAACTGTGGATAAAAAACATCTCTACCTTCAAAATGTAATTTTATGGTTGGGAAGTTAGCAGCCAACTGATTGAAATGAGGTTTTAAAAGTTAGTGTTGACTGTAGGGTGTCTAGGGACACCTTTTCCTGTGAGTGGACCCCTGTGGGAAGGGAGGGAGCTAGTTAAAAAGACATCTCATCAAGGAGAGCAGTAAGGCAAAGACCAAGTCAGGAGCACGCAGATGTGCGAGGAAGACAGTGCAGATGACACAGAGTGAGTGATGAGCGAGGAACGGTGGGCTGTGAGGCAGAGGAGGGTTGTAGACAGGGTCCTGCATGAATGAAAGACCTGGGGAGAGTCGTGAGCCAAGCGGTGCTCATCAGTGACTGACTTTACTTAAGAAACAAAACCCACAACCAAACAAACACCAGAGCTGGGGTGTGGTGGTACTCACCCTTAATCCCAGCGCTTGGGAGACAGAGATAGGCAGATCTCTGTGAGTTTGAGGCCAGCCTGGTCTAGGACAGCCAGGAAGAAAACCTATCGCAAAAAAACCCACCACCACCACCACCACCACCACCAAAACCCCAAAAAACCCAAATAGCCAAAAAAGTGCAGACAAAAACAACATTTTAAAAAATATCTTAAGTAGACTATCTAAAATCCTTTTTTGTAGTAATTGCACAAATTTTAGTCAATAACATGAAACAGTAATTTTTGCATTTCCACTGCTCCTTTTGCTGGGTGGGCTGTATTTATTTGATATTGAAAATAAGTTGGTCCTCAAATCCCATGTTTATTCCTTAAGAGCATTTCACACAGAGAAAACATGACTAATGGCAGAGGGGCCGCAGTCGCCTCCTTACGTAGCTTTTGGGAGGCCGTAGATATGAAACAGTCAAGCTATGTGGTACCCTTTAGCAATGATTCCTTTGTTCACATTCTCTGTTCACTAGGAATCGAGGAGACAGTGGTGTGGGGGAGGGGCACACGCTGAGGTACTTGCTGCTCTTTGGTGATTTCCATTAGCTTGTGAGGACACAAACAATACTAATCAGAAAAAAAAAATTAATCATTTTTGTTTCAAAGATCAGTGCGTGCTGTGGTAATAGGGTGCTGAATGTGTGTGAGCGAAGGAGAGAATTACAGAGCAAAGTCACATAGGGGAGCCGAGGCCTGTAAACAGGAAGCGTGGGGAGCCGGGGTTTCGTTCTAAACACAACTACCTATCCCTGCAGGACGACCAGCAACACAGTTTCATTCCTGCTTCAAAGACCATTCTGGCTGGCGTGAGCAGCAGACTGAACTGCAGTGAGAGAGGGAGCAGGAAACGGTAGTAGGCAATTGGGTAAGGCACGGTGTGACACAGCCGAGTGCAGAGCAATGGAGAGAACTACATGGCAGCAAAGGATGCTCCGGAAGCAGCGCAGAGAGGAGCCGGGGGTGGATGCCGAGGCAGGAGAAACACAAAGCCAAAGACTGTCTCTTGTGTTTCGGTTTAACCAGATGAGCGGATGAAGAATCCAGGTACAGGAAATGGAGCCGAGTGAAGGCAGGGCTGTGATAGGAGGGACTCAGGACTCTCCCGCTCTCTCTCCGTGACTGCAGTGTGAAGTGTGGGACTATACTTGTAAGGAGAACAGGAACTGCAAACAGGTGAAAAGCTGAAGAAGAATTGCATGGTAAAGATTCTTTACCTGTCAGTGGCTTCTCAGGGCACAACAGTCAAAAGGCTTTCTCTCGCTCGCTCCTTAACTCTCTATGTCCTGTCATTTCCAGCTCTTACCCCTCCAAGCAACCACCCATTCTTGGCACTGATACTACATTACACTTTACAAAAACTTCTCTGGAAAGAGTGGAAGCTAATAAGAGCTTCCTGAAGTCATACATGAGGGCAATTGGAGTGACATAGCAAGACTAGATCAGACTTCCTCCTAGGTGGCTCTTGTTTAGGTTACATGGGATGGCAGAAAGGCCACAGGCTGGCCCCATGGTTTGATAAGGATGAAGACGTGAACCTCTCCTTCCTAGTATGTACAGGTGGAGAGTCCATATGCTATGTGTAAGCCATCCTATTTCTAGTGTACGAGCACTTACACTTCTCACATCGTCGGAGAAAGGCCGGTTTATGGTTTATGCAATAGTAAGAAATAAAAGAGAAGAAAGTGGCTTTTCTTTCTTTGGTTCTTTCTTTTTCTTTTTTTTTTTTTTGTAAAAGCACTTGATTTTTCTAGATCATTGATTCTCAAAACATGGTCCCAGAACTCAGCATCACATAGGAATTTGTAAGGAATGCAAATTTTTGGCTCTACCTTAGAGCTACAGAAGCAGGGAGTCTTGGGGTTAAGTCCACTGTCTTCTAACACGTCTTCTGTGGGAGTCTATTGCCTGTTAAATGTTCAGAGCCCCTACTCTGGGTAGCAGCAGAATGTTGCAAGCAAATGAAAGTGAAATCAAAGCGCATGAATAACGTAACATGTAAATTTGTGTCACTCATCAAACATTGAAGACACATGCACATAGCCAAAATCACAGAGAGCAGATGCTGTTTCTGTTAGGGCTTTCAACCAAGAATTGAAACCATATCAGATCACCGTCTCTCTAAGTTTTAAATAAATGTGTACAGCATGCGTCTGACAGAAAGAGAAGTAATTTTGAACATCGTAATCTATTTTAGCTGCTTCCCTCTCTTAAAGTAAGATTTAATCTTTGAGTTGCTTAAATTAAAGCAAGGGAGCTTTGGCTAATCATCTTAGTGTTCTTCATTTTCTGGACTATTTCCAATTACAACTAGAAAATGATCTTAGAATCTATTTCCTAACGTGACTGACTAAGGGTTTTATTTTAGAGAGGCAAATATGTTAGACACAGTAAGCATTGCCGTCAAAAAATGCCTCCTCCCGGTAAAGAAGACATAACCTTTCATCATGAAACATTTCTTCCTCTTAGACACCTGGGAACGATTGCAGACAAGAAGTTGCTTCTTTGTGGCCCAGGGGAAGAGTCAGAATAAGAAGAAGAAAAAGAAAGAAAGAAAGAAAGAAAGAAAGAAAGAAAGAAAGAAAGAAAGAAAGGCCTTTCTCCAAAAAGAAAAAAAGGAGAGCTTTGGAAAATCCCAAAGGTAGTGATAGACTGTCTGAAAACTACAGAGAAAAAGACGTTTGATAAACGGATACTAGCTGAGCTGACAGGTTTTGTTCTGAGGCTCCTGGCAGTGGAAGGGGATCCTCAGAAGTTAAAACATGGACCCTGATGAAAAGAGACTGGTAGACTGGTGTCCTGCCCTCAGGATGGGCTCACAGTCCTCCTGTGCTATAAATCCAGTTAGGAGGGTTTCTGCTTCTTTATTTTTCTTGTTTGTTTAGTCTGAGATAAGATCTTGCCAGGTAATTCTAGCTGGCCTGGAACTGCCTATGTAGACCAGTCTGGCCTTGATTTTCTGACTTTGCTTCCCAAGTTCTCAGATAACAGGTGTGTGCGATCATGCCATATTGCTGGGATGATTGTTCTGTGCTCGGTGTAGAGGTTGTCTTTGTGTTATTCAAATGCTAAGTTCTGCACTGGCAGAGAGACGAGTACAGCTATTGCTGTTTTTATGAAGTATCTCCTGTCTCAGTGTTTTGTAAACATTCTTCTCTTTCACCTTCTTACTGGTTTAATAAAGAGCTGCCGGCCTAGAGTAAGGCCCAGAAGAAAAGGCAAGACATCTGGACAGAGATGGGAACCGTGGGAAGAATTGAGAGGCAGGGGGTTTGCCAGCCAATCATGAAGGAAGTTGGGCTGAGAAGAGTAATGGCCGCATGGCAAGCGTGCCTAGAACAGACCGGATTAACAAGTTCCCCCAGCTAGTTTGGAGGGGCCAGCTAAGGGCTAGGCTATAGTAAATAATAAAAGGTCCCTGTGCCATTACTGGAGCCGGCTGGGCCGAGGCAGTCTGGAGGTACCATATAAGTTGTAGCTGTTAATGGCCCAGTGATCCCTCCAGCAAATGGGTCAGCATGAAGAAAGAATCCATTTCGCTACTCTATACCTGGGGACAGCGACTGAATGCCATCTTGAGAGGGAACCTACTCTCTGAAACCGAGCTTCCGAAGGCAGCGGGGGTGCTGAGAACAGGGAGCAACCACGAAGCGGGGAGCCTGCCAAAGCCCCAGGAGAAGCGGACGCCCAGAGAGGCAGCCGTGGAAAGCCGAAGTGCCGGAAGCTCTCCAGAAGAAAGGTGCGCAGCAAGAAGCTTTCCAACAGCAAGACGCGGGGAAGGCCGCTACCTCAGTGGCCAGGGGCAGAGCCCACCTGCTGCGGCTGATCTGGATTTGAGGGTCAGGGAAGAGACAAACTCTGGGGCCGCTGCCCGCCGTTCCGTGCCGTGGGGCCCCAGGCTTTGCAGCGTAGAGGTATGAGGACAAGCATGCTGATGTCCGGATCTCAGTGCTGTGAAATGCCCCGTTTGCAGCCGGAGCCACCACATACCATCAGAGGAGCGTGCAGGCTTCCAAGCTAAAGGTGGCCAGGAGAGGGGCCTGGAGGTAAGGGAGGGAACTGCTAACACAAGACCGCTCTGGTGTCCAATCCATCTGCACAGCAGCGGAAGCCACGGAAGAGCGAGGGAGGGAGGGTTTGAAGAGAATGAGGGAGTGGGATACAGCTGGGATACAGAGTTAATAAAATGTAACTAATAAAAATAAAATAAAATAAAAAAATAAAAAATAAAATAAAAAAGATTATTAAAAATGCTTCAAAAACAAAATTAAGTAAATGTAAGAGGGACAAACAATAAAAACTCAAACTTTTAGAATAAAACTAATATGGTAACATCAAAATTTTGCTAAAACTGTGATAAAGAACAAAAGCTGAAAATTACCGAGATGAGGGGAGGCAAAGGAAAACACTGTATATCCTTGGAAATGTGTGCACAAAATCAGATGAATGTATAAAGAGCATGAAAATAAAAACACAAAGAAGTATACTAAAGTACAGATTTGCCCCACTATGTAGGAAAACAGAAAGAAGTGGGCATGCGGGGTCAAAAACTAAGTAAAAGGAGGAGGGAAACACGAGGGGTTGGAACGGTTCCGCGGGGCCTTCGGAACTGAGGCTGGCTAGTTGTGCATGGGGGTGAGGAGAGGACCGTCTGACATGGGAGATGGGGGAGGAACAGGTTCAGGGTCGAGGAAAGCTAAGAGTTCAGCATCGCGTTTCCGATGCCTCTTAGACATCCTCATTCTGAGCCTTGTGTAGTTTGTGTCTAGGGTAGTGCTGACACACACAGATGATAGTTTGAGAGAGTTGTGGGCAGATGGCTGCAGAGTTGCCTTTTAGATTGTTTTTAGTTTCTGTCAGGAAGAAAGGAAAGTGGGACAATCAGCTGAATAAGAAGGGCTCATCTGTTAGACGAAAGAGAAGAAAGAGCTACAGCACATTTGACTAGCAAGATGTTAGAGTTTACTGGGGAACGCTGCAGGCCTCCTTGAGGCTCGCGGTCCTGAAGTGAAAATGAGGCTGGTATTCCGGCTTACTCCCGCCACGCTGGACTGCAGAGGGACAGGAACTGAGTCACAGAGGACAGTGTTTCATTAGGACTGAGGTTTTACAGCGGAACACCGCAGAATCATCAACGCCGAGGTCGCCGCTTTATTTAAGGAGGAAGTTTAAGACAGCAAAAGTATGTTTTCTATCATTTCATACATTTTGGAACGCTTTTTTAATTCCAAGCCCAAAATCATCATATTAGTTTTTTCAAATGAAACTCATTCAACAACCAAAATCGCAATTATTAGCATCAAGCATCCTGACACAATATGATCCAAATATATATACTAACTTTATACTAATGTGTTATGAAATGATGGCTGGAAAATATTCAATACTTTTGTTTTCATAATTAAATTATTTGTTTCTATAAAAGCACAAGCTTTGCACACTGAGTAAGAATGCTGAGACTCATCGTTTACAATAGTTTTGCATCTGAGCCCCAGTGCTTCAGAGCAGTACTCGCTGGCAGTGCTGGGCATGATGGCAGGCCAAGTGCAGAATGGGCTTGTGGTGTGTTCAGAACCAAGTTGCAATGAGGTTGTGCCATGTGGTGTGTGTGAGTGCCGGAAGAAACACTTCCGGTCCATTACACATTTGAGTCCGAATTGACCTTTGGGCATTGTGCGCTCAGAAATGTTTTATTATTGCCAGTTATTTTTACAGTGTCTACACTCAGTTATGGGACCTACAGTGTTTGAAACATTATTTTTATGATTATTAAACTTATTATACTTTATTATTATATTTATATTATAATTTTTCATTATACTTTATTATTATTATACTCTTATTATTATTTTAAGAAGCTTGATCCCAAAATATCATCCGCAGTTCTCTCATTCAAGAGAGATCTGGACACCAAAAGCCTTTCTGTGAACTTGATGCTGAAGTTTAATTGGTAGTTTAACCTTACCTAACTGCCCGTTAGCTTATTCAGATTCATTATGAGGTAGCTGGCACAAGAATGGTCCTCACAGCGCCACATGTTTGAGGACTTGCTCCTCAGTTGGTGAGGCTGTTTGGGAAGGTTAGGAGATGCGGCTTAATTGGAGGATTGTGTCCCTGCGGGCAGGCTTTGAGGTGCTGAAAGACTCATGCCATTCCTGCTGCTCTCCCTCTTGCCTCCTGGCTGCAGATTAAAATGCGAGCTCTTAGCTGGTTCTGCTGCCATGCGTGCTCCGCTTTAATGGACTCTAATCACATGAAGCCCAAATAAATGCTTTATTTTATAGTTTTCTTGGCCATGGTGTTCTGTCACAGCAATAGAGAAGTAACTAAGACAATTTATTTATTCCAATTTATGCGAATATCCATGTATTTCCAAATAATAAGTGTGTGAAAACACATTTTTCCAGGCTACTCTATAATATATGAGATATATGGGTAGCTGTCTCTTCTAATTTTATATTTCGCAGAGTTTACATTTTATATTATTTGTATGTGAGTCTTGTATATACATATATTTTTCTAAATATAGAAAAAGGAGCCCAAACTTTGCCTTAGATTCTTCTAAAATATTTTAGCAGAAGGAAAATTTTCAAACTCAATCTCAGTCTCAATCCCTGAGATCAGCATTACCCTGTTATCAAAGCAAGACAAGGGCAGTTCAAGGAAAAAACCTAGAGACCATCATCTCAGATAAAATTGTTACAAAAACTTTCATTAAACTACCAGCAAATTGAATTCAGTAGTATAGTAAACAAATTTGATATTGTGGAGAAATGGGAGTCACTCCTGGCATGCAAGATAGTTTAATTTCCTTGAAAATTAATAAATATATTTCATTGAATATTCAATGATGCCCAATATGCAGAGAAAGTATTTGACAAAGTCAATACTTTTTGGTAATAAAAAATTCAACAAATGATAAACATTATCATTTGTTGAGAATTTGTTTATCATGTTGAGAATTATCTCAACATGATAAATACCACATGCCCAAACTGCTTATCTGATGCCATACTCACTAGTGTAAGATTGGGAGCTTTCCCTCCATGATCAAGATCAAGGCAGGGACATCCAATTCTACCACCTAGGTTTGGCTCAGCATTGACAGCCCCACCCAGGGATTTTAGACAGGAAAAAAGCTGTTCAAATGGTAGAAGATTGAGTTATCTATCCACAGAAAATCTGGTCATATGTGTAGAAATTCTTAAAGATTCTTCACAAAACTGCTAGACATTAAAAACACCCCAGACTTCAGCTAGTCATGCTGGATCATGCCTATAATTCTGGTGACAGGAGGTAGAGATAGGAAGATTAGGAGTTCAAGTTCCGCTTTGGCTACAACATTAAATTTGAAGTTAGTCTGAGACCTTGTTTTCCTAAACCAACAAAACCAGCCAGCCAACCAACCAACCAACCAACCAACCAGTCAATTCAATCAATCCTAACTTCCTAATCAAAATCAATCCTAATCAAATCCTAATCAATCCTAATCAAAATAGATTCAGCAAACTTACAGAATAAAAAAACCAAAAAAGTGAACACACAAGACAGATGGAACAACCCAAAAAGGAAATTAAGAAAACAATTCATTGAGAGTATCATCAAAAGGAGCAAAGAACTTAGAAAACCAAGGCAGAAAAACAAAAGACATGTACAACAAAGACTACTGAATATTGCTGGAAGAAATTAAAAAACAAATAAATAAAGATACAGACTACATCTATGGACAGAAGTTTAAAGTTGTTGAATAACAATACTACTCACACTAAACTACAGATCTAATGCCATCCCTGTGAACCTCCAAACAGTACATTTCTGCAGAAATAGAAAATCCATACTAACATTCAAATCTCCAGAAATTCTGAATAGTCAGAATGATTCTGAAAACCTGGAGGTATTTTCTAATACCATGATTTACAACAAATTCCAGTAGAAAAATATTGTCATGCTTGCCTAACATGCATGAGGCCCTAGGTTTATTTCCCAGACTGCAAAAAATGCACGCATGCGTGCGTGTGTGCAGCCACAAACTCACACACATACACACACACAAACACATACACATACACACATGCACACACACAGGGTGGGGGAGACAGGAAAAGTGAAGAAAAAAGCCTAATGGGGTACTGACAATGCAGACAGATGTGTGTAGAACAAGAGAGCCCAGAAACAAACTCCCTTCTATGGTTGGATATTTTTGACAAGAGAGGCAAGGCCATTCCATGGGAATGGACATACATCTCAGCAACTGTGGAGATGGAAAACCATCTCCACATGCAAAATAGGAAAAACAGATCTTAGTTTTCACCATAAATAAAACTCAAATGGCCAAAAAGCCAAGATCTACAGCTACCAGACTCTTAGAGGAAAGCTAAAGGGAGAAGCTTCATGACACTGGATCTGAAATTTATGGTCAGTAAATGTAAACAGAGATCAGCCAGACACTAGAAACATTAAAAACTGTTCTGCATGGAACCAGGACACTATAGAAAGAGGCAATCCATACAATGGGAAAAAATAGTTCCAAATCAGATAGGAAGTTAGTGCCTAGAATATATAAAGAGCTACTATAAGAAAGAGCAAAAGCAGTGACAAAAGTTCTCACTAATAACCCAATTGGAAATTACACAAAAGTCTTGAAAACACATTTCTTTAAAGCAGAGCCCAAGTGCTAAACCAGCACTTGGGCTAACCCACACTGACGTGTGTATGAACTTGATAAAACTAGGATAAGCAAAATAAATCATCCCCTAAATAGAAAATACTCTATGTTTCCACTTCCATGAAATACCTGAAATACTTTGTGTCACAGAGATAGCAACTACAAGGTTAGTTACCGGGGGACCTACAGGGCAGAAAATAGGGGGAATTCTTGCTTGCCTGAGCACTTCTGTCTTACATGATGGAACAAGTCCTGGAATTGGGCGCACATGGATTGAGTGCAATTAACAATAGTGAGGTGTTCACTTAAGAATGGTGACTCATAAACGCTGTATGAGGTACATATTACTACAATCCCAAAGCAACCTGAAATACAGTTGTCCTCACAAGCAAAGTGTTCTGTGATCATGAAGCGACGAGAAAGTAAGAACAGGAGGCTCTTGCACACAAGGGCAGTGATGAGCAAATGAACAGACAGGTGGCTGAGGTCCTTGTAAGGCCGGAGTGTTGTGGAACAGCTGGGAACAATACCTGTGGTCATCAGAAACTGGAATCCTAGAGTCCTAGACTGTGACCCCAGGAAAGGAGGGAAGGGTGTGTTTAGCAGCAGACAGACTGAAGTAATGCCAGGACAAACCTGGAGTTCATGAACACTCAATGTGCAAGAATACAGTGAAAGCGGAAAAAGAGAGACCAGAGCTGCTCTTGTGCCCTCGCCTCCAGTGATGAAACAAACATAAAGGGCAGTAGATGTACACCACCCTATTCTGGACCACAGTAAGTGGAAAACAATGGTCTAGAGCAGCGGTTCTCAACATGTGGGTCGTGACGCATTTGGGGGTCAAACAGCCCTTTCACAGGGGTAGCCTAAGACCATCAGAAACATAGATACTTACATTATGATTCATAACAGCAGCAAGATTACAGTTGTGAAGTAGCAACAAAATAATTTTATGGTTGGGGGGCTCAAGAGAACCACTGTTCTAGAGCCTAGCAGTAGGAGATAGCCTGGTTCCACTTAGAAATGAAGGGCAGGTACTATTAGGAGAAGTAGGAAGAAAGGTGGGTGGTTTGAAAGAGACCAAATGTCCAGAGAGTAAAGAGTCAATGCATTTCATGGAAGCACATTTAAGTAAATTTGTACCTCTCTATTGTATTTATCACATGCAAAGACTGGGCTGGGAAAAACTGGAAAAGATGCTGCGTTGTACACCAGGTATGGGATGTGGTGGCAATGGGAGAGATGCTAAGTTTGGAGGGCTTAGTAAAGATGATGTGTAGCGACGTGTGCCGAATTGCATAGAAATCTCTACATTTTATCCCTTTAATATTTAGTCATTAATTCAGTAGACATTTATTAGTGGAAGTGGTGATGCATGCCTACAATCCAAGCACCCAGGAGGCTGAGGCAGGAGGCTCTCAAGTTCCAGACCAGCCTTGACTACATGGTAAGGTTATATAGCAATAGAACAGAACAGAAACACTGCATTTCTTTATGCCAGGTGCTATTCTATTGGCTGGGCCTAATTGTAGTGAGCAACGCAGATAAAAAATTCTACTCTTGTGGAGTTCATGACTGACAACAAGCAAGTACTATATGCTACATAGTGACAATCCTACAAAGAAAATTACGGCATGGGAATAAATAGGGAAGTGTATGATGTCCAATCACAGTGGTGCATATCTGTAATTGGCTTAAGAATGTAGCCCAGGGCAGCTCAGTGTCCAAGTAGGTGCCCTAGTAAGGGGAACAGGGACTGTCTCTGACATGAACTCAGTGGCTGGCTCTTTGATCACCTCCCCCTGATGGGGGAGCAGCCTTACCAGGCCACATAGGAAGATGATGCAGCCAGGCTTGATGAGACCTGATAGACTAGGGTCAGAGGGAAGGGGAAGAGGACCTTCCTATTGATGGGCTGGGGGAGGGGTGTGGGAATAGAAGAGGGAGGGAAGGCAGGATTGGGAGGGGGTGAGAGAGGGTGCTATAACTGGGATACAAAGTGAAAAAATTGTAAAAAAAAAAAAAAAAATTGCAGGCCCAGTGGGGTGTGGTGGCCCATGCCTGTGATCCCAGCACTCAGGGAGCCAGAGGCAGGCAGATCTCTGTGAGTTCAAGGACAGCCAAGGATACATAGAGAAATTCTGTCTCAAAAAACCAAACCCCCGCCCAAAAATAAATTTCAAGCCAGACAGAGCTACATAGCAAGACCTCACATCAATTAAAAAACCAGCCATGGAAAGGAAGAAATGAAAAGAAAGAAAAGGGCAGAAACACAGGGTTTGAAACTTTAGAATGGAATGATTTCTAATATAGTTTCAGGGAAAGGATCCTTTAAAAAGATGGAGTTTGAACAACTACGTGAAAGAGAGGGCGGGTATGTGGGTAGGTGGGTACAAAGACATTGTAATTAAGGAAGAACAGCAATGGCTGGAGACCGGGCTCAGTGGTTAAGAGCACTTAGTGCTCTTGCAAAGGACCTTAATTTGGCTCCCAGCACCCACATCAGGGAACTCTCCACCTGTAACTCTAGCTCCTAGGGTACCTGACACATCCAGTCTTCACTGGCACCTCTACTTATATGCATACAGGTACATTCAGACACCCACATCTAGACATAATTAAAGCTGTTAAAAATAAACCCCACATATAGACATAATTAAAACCGATAAAACAATTTTTTTTTAAGAGAGAAAAGATAGATGTGCGAGAGCCTAGGGTTTCTGAGGACCGGCACAGAGCCCAGGATGTTTGGAATAAGTGATATAAAGAAAAAATGGTGCTGTGGGAACCCAATAAACAAGCAGGGACGATGGCTTTCACTCATGCAGGCGTAGCGGCCAGTGACTTAGGTGCCGCGTGACACTAGTAGCAGGGCTGAGAATAGAACTTCTTCGAGGACAGTCTGAGGTTCCTAACGCACCCAAACCACCCTGTGCTCTCTGTGTTAATGCTGAGGGCTGCAGGCTCAGGCCAGTGAGCAGTCTTCCCGGAAGGAAGGAACACTACAGACTGAGACTTTTCCAAAGTATGATAGCTGATTGTCTGTCTGAGAGATTCTGAGCCTGCTGAATACCTTCCATTAACAGTCTCTATAACCAAGATTTCCTATTGAAAAAAATCCAAGTTAACAAAGTATTTACCTGTGTGGTGGCATTCATTTGTTTTTGTTTTTTATTATTATATCTTTCTGCTTCGGTATCTGCAATACAGAAAACATTTCTATAAAATGTGAAGACAGTAAAAACATTCACAGAATGCAGTTTCTAGTTTAAAAACTTTCTCACACAGTCATAGCTTGCATTATACTTGAGAGCACTTCACAGTTTAGAGTTACTAATAGAGTATTAAAATAATCCTTTCAGTGATAATTTTTAAAGATATAGCTTGACATCAGGGATAATTGACTACAGTCAGGAGTTTAGAAAATGAGCTAAGATGCAAGAGGTCTGCAAATAATAGCACCAGTTACTATAGTGCAAAGCACTCTGAGCCGCTTTGTTGTTGTTGTTGTTGTTTTTGCTTTTATTTTGATTTGTTTTAAAGCCCAATAGCATGCTGTTTGTAAACTTCAGATAGAGAGGGTTAGATGGCTGGCTAGAGGCTGCCTTTGTTTGAGGCAGGGAAGGAGGAGAGTCAAAAAGAACTCTAAAATGACTGTCTCAAAGAGAAATAGAAGGAAATAGAAACCAGCAGAAAGATACAGAAAAGAGCTGAAAAAAAATACATAAAACAAAACACGAGACCTAGACAAACAAGGCGAGCGGCTTCAGCTCCTCAGTTCTTTGTGAGGACCCAGAAGCAGCTTCCAAAGGGAGGCCTGGTGAAGGCCAGGCCTTTTGTCTTAGGACAAGCCAGGCTCCCATGAGGCAGGGACTGCAGTGATGGATTGCCCGGCCGAAGGTAAGATCCTATTGTCACGACACCACTCAAGGGCTGCTGAGCATGGTCTTTTTAAAAATTATTTGCATATATTAACTATACGAAATGGTAGGTTTCATCATGACACTTTCATATACATATATAAAGTCACATTCACCCACATCTCTCAACCCTTTTTGTCCTGCACCCAGTCCTGCTGCTCAATCCCTTCTCCTTCCCTACCAGCTTCCCTGCAAAAGCACCACTGTCTTCTTCCTCTCTCCCTATTCCTCTCCCTCTCTATTTTTCCCTTTCTCCCTCCCCCTCCTTTCCCCCCTCTCTCTGCCTTTTCTTCCCTCCACTCCCTCCCTTCCCCCTTTCTTTATGATCTGCTGAGTTTAATTAGGATGTTTACAGGAGCATGGTTGATTAAGGAGTTATTTACAAGAGCTAAACCGGTGATCTGTCGTTGAAGACAAAGCTCTTTTGTTAACTGTATTTATATCATCATGGAGCTGTGGCCTCTCATGATCTCCACCCCACCCCTACTGAAACAGAATGCTGATGGGCCTAGCCTTGAAAATCTCAGCTTTTGAGAGCTCAACTGAGATGGCTATTTTTCAACTTGACTACATCTGGAGTTATTCTAAAACCATTGTCCACCTGTGAGAGACATGTTTTTAATTAATTAAATTATTTGATGTTGGAAGACCACTTCTATTCCAGTGGTCTTCAATATGTTTGTTGTGGGAAGATACACTTTTAATGCAGACCTTTTGAGATGGGAAGAACCCCGCTTTGATCTGGACCACACCGTCTGCCGGCAGCCTGCGTAAAGGACGCGGAAGGAGCAAGCGTGCCCTCTTAGCCTGCTTGCTCTCACTGGCAAGTCTGTTCCTTCCTTGGCATCACAGCCCACCCTGAATAACTCAGACTGAATAAAACTGGTTCTTGGACCTTCTGTGGGTAGACAGCCATTGCTGGGCTACCTGTATCACAGCCTGTAAGCCATTCCAATAAATCCCATATAATTATAGACAATCATTCTACAGGTTCTGTTCTCTAGAGAATCCTGACGAAGACATGAACACTACAAGGCCATGTCATGCTCTTCACTACCTGAAAAGAGAAGCTCGGGGACCCTGAAGACCTGAGACCAGGGAACACTCGGAGGGGGCTTGCCTCCTTCAGGGAGCGCACAGGCCCAGAAAGGGCATGGTCAGCACCCGAGGAGGCTGCACATCAATGGACTAGAGGCTGCAGGTGGCAAGAGGCTGACTCAGGATGGAAAGTGCACCGTGAAATACCCTCCTCTTCGTGGCTGGGATTAGATCAGTCCAACTGGGAATAAGCGAGAGGTTGGTAGCTCTGTGCCGAGGCCGGTGGATGGTTCATATTTTGCATCCACTGTCTGCTCTTCACTGATAGAGGTTTTGAGAACATGCTTACAGCAACAACACCTGGGCAAGTGGATTAACACTCAGGACGCTTTGAAAAGAAAGAGGGTTAGTAAGCCCTTTGTCTCTCCTGCACTGGTGCTGTGGATAATTCCCACACTCAAAGCGCTCTGAAGGCACATACTTGTCCCCCACTAAACAGTCCGAGGCAGTGAAGTCTGAAGAGTCTCAGGAGAATGAGAGATTTTCCCTGCCCACAGCAGGCAAAGATAAACACATCTAGCCTCTGAGAAGCAAGCACGGAAAACTGGCTTCTGTGAAGATTGCTCTGGAGGGCATCAGGGCCTTGTGCAGAAACTCCTGTACCAGCTTCCATGGTGGGTGGCCTGGTTTACCAGCAGTAGTGTGTAATAGTTTGCTTTTGTCCACAGCCTTGTCCTGTTTGTTTTGTTGTTGCTGTTCTGAGAGAGTGTCCTGACTGTCCCAGACCTGGAACTCAGAGATCTGCCTGCCTCTGTTCCCTGCATGCTGGGATCAAAGCTGTATGCCTCCATGCCCCAGGCATATGTGTTCCCTTAATGATTAAAATTCAGACCTGAAAGAGACTGAATTTTTACAATTATGTTACAAAATGACAGCTCCTTATCTCTGCTTGCAGAGACTTACCTTTGTCCTTCCTTCTTGAGTCTCTGCCCCATTTCCCTGCATCCCATCCTTGCTTGTATCCTTCACCCCAAGTAATCCCCTTCACTTTCATACCACGTGTTCTATTTCTCCTCCCCACTCTCCTTCCTCAAAACCTCTTTCTTTTCTCCTGTAAGCCTGTTTGTACTTTCATTGCCTCTAGATACATTCATTCCTACATAAATAAATGCTCATATATAAAAATTAGAAGCTAAGTTGTGCATATGGGAAAGGTATTTGTTTTTCTGTGCCTGGACCAATTTACTTACTATTATATTTCTTTTATACATTTTCTGAAATTTTCAGTTTACTTTATGGCTGAGTAAAATTCTGCATGAATGCTTGCATGCATGCGCACGCACGCTCACACACAACACACATATCGCATTTCATTATACATTAGTCTTTTGATGAGCATCTAAGCTGTTCCACTTCCTTGCTGTTATGTATAAAACAACAATAAACATGGATTGCAGTATCTCTAAGGTAGAATTAGAGTTCTTTGGTTATATCACAGCAGGGGTATAGCTGGGTCACATAGCTCTGTTTTACTTTTTTTGAGACCTCCCACCCACCCACTGACTTCCATAATGGCTATATCAGCTTACTGTGAATAAGCGTTCCCCATCCCTCCCAGCATTTTTGCCAGCATTTGTTATTATTCTGACTGAGGTAAGGTAGAATCTCAAAGTAGCTTCGTTAATTTTTTTTTTTTTCCTGAACGCTAAGGCTGATAATTAGGGACACCAAACATTTTTTTCATATGATCACTGGCCATTTGTATTTCATCTTTTGAGAAATGTCTGAACATTTTATTAGTCCATTTATTGGTTGATTTGCTCTTAGATTTTTGTGTTCTTTGTATATTCTAGATATTGATTTTCTGTCAGAGGTATAGGTAGCAACAATTTTCTTGCATTTTGTAGGCTGTGTCTTCAAGTGATTAACTATTTACCTTGTATGTAGCAGCAACTTTGGAATTTTTGGTTTCTTTGAAAAACACATAAATATTATAAGAATATGTTTTTGTTTTAATCCCAGGTGTGTGATAGGGGCTGCTTCGGATTGTCCACAGAAGCTGGCTGTGATTTGCCTCACGTGCTAGCAGAGGCATGTTTTTGCCAGCTGCAGATAGTTTCTGTAATTGTGTGATGTCTGGAATTCTAGGAACTTTTTGGAAGGTATATAAATGCTAGAGCCCTAAGAGGCCTGGTGGGTTGTTGGTTAATCTTGGCCATGGTTTGTTAAGTAGTTGTGTGTAAAGAAGAAACAAGAAGAAGAAGGAGGAGGAGAAGAAACTTGCCCCAAGGAACTCAACACCCCTAATCAGCAAGACATAGTCTAAGGATAATGTCTCTCCCTTTCCAGCCCTGACTTTATTCAGGGATCTCTTTCCCCTCTATTCTTTTTTCTCTCTTATCTAGTGTTGAAAGGTGGAAGAAAAGGGGTGGAGACATGTTGAAGAAAGAAGAATCCACAAAGTAGCAAATGCGGATCACACTTTTTTGTTTGTTTGTTTGTTTGTTGTTTGTTTGTTTTGAGACAGGGTTTCTCTGTGTAGCCCTGGCTGATGCAGAACTTTCTCTATAGATCCGGCTGACCTCCGACTCAAAGGCCTCACAGTCAAGATCTGCTTGACTGTGCTTACTGAATGCTGGGATTAAAGGCATGGGCCACTGCTGACAAGTGGAAATCAGGTATTTAATCATCTATTATTACTGTGCTGAGACAAATCTGTATCTTTCTATACAGCAGTGTGTGTTCATGAAACTAGGTGCACAGGATTTGGTGGGTGTAAATTTAGAATTGTAATATCCTTTTTAACAGATTGTCCTTTCATCAGCAGGAAGTTATCTTACCTATTTTTTTCTGATTAATTTTGTTTGATGTCTACTTTTTCAGTTATTAGGACAGCAACACTTAGAATACTTTTTTCTCTTTTTCATTCTAAGGTTGCGTCTGTCTTTGATGGTAGGGCATTTCTTGAAGGCAGCATGTTTTTAAATCCACTATGCTAGTCTGTTTCTTTTGATTAGGGAGCTGAGGCCATATTTATTGTTTAGAGTGATTTATGCTTAGATATAAGTGTATATTATATTATTATATTGTATTATATATATTTACATATAAATAGTTAGAATTATTATTGAAAGGTATATATTAATTCCTGTCATAATTTTATAGTGGTGGGTGGTTTCCTATTTCTGGTTTTCTGAACTACTGTTCTAGCACCACTGTTCTTTCCTGTAGCCTTATGGATGTATTTATTTTTGTTGTCAGTCCAAAGTACTTCTTTCAAGAATCTTTGTAGAACTGGCCTGTTCATGAATTCCTTTAGTCTCCTTTTCATGGAAAGTGTTCCTTCTTCACTTTTGACAGTTTTTCTAGGTACAGTAGTCAGGATTAGCACACCATTCTAAACCCTTCAGGCCTTTAAAATTTCTGCTGAGAAGGCTGTTGCTGCAATGGCCCTGCTTTTGTATGTGATATTTCTCTCAGCTTCCGAAATACTTGTAGTTCATTGTACTTAGTGTTTTAACTGTAGTATGATATGAGCAAGTTTATTTGATTCCAGAGTTCTCGGGTTGGTTCAGCATATACAAGTTGATAAGTATAATTTTCACATAAATAGACACAAGGCCAAGAAATCCCATGACTATTTCAACTGATGAAGAAAAGACTTCTGACAAAGCTCAACATCCATTCACAGGAAAAGAAACGATGAAGAAGTTCAACATGTCTCAAAACAATGAAGCTGTAGATGACAAACCACTAGCCAACAAAATACTAAATTTACAGCATTTTCTCTAAAATCTGGAACAAGACATGGTGCCCATTCTCTCCGTTCTTATCCATCATAGTATTTAAGTTTTAGCAAGGGCAATAAATGATACTGGCCATATAAATAGACCTACAAACCAGTGAAATAGACGACCTGGAAATAAACCTTTAGAGTTAGAGCCACCTAATTTTTGACATAGGTGTAAAAAGCATACACGAGAGGTAGTGTGATGGCTAGTTTTATGTCCACTTGACACAAGCTAGAGTCAGTAGAGAAGAATGAGCCTCAGTTGAGAAAATGTTTCAATAAGATTGGGCTATAGGATATTTTCTTGATTTGTGATTGTGGGTGGGGCTCCTGAGCAGGCGGCCCTGGATTCTGAAAGAAAGCAGGCTGAGCAAGCCATGGGGAGCAAGCCAGTAAGCAAGACTCCTCACTGACCTTTTCTTCAGCCCCTGCTTTCAGATTCCTGCCCTGACTGAGGTCCCGTCCTGAATTCTTTGATGATGAACTCCCTGGAAGTGTAGGCCGAACTAAAATCTAACCTTTAGATGCTGGTGAATGCATTAATGAACATACTGTTTTAAAGACTCTACGTAGTTCATAATATCATGTGTATTTGAATTGCTCCCTAGATTCAAGGAAGAAGATAAATCACTAGAATAAAACTATTCTCAATGAATTTTTCTCTATCCTAAGTTTGTGATTCATGGAGGCCATGAACCCTTTGCAAGTCAAGATGGCATCACTGTTACTCCATTCTGCCTTTAAACCTAGTAAGTCCTCATTTCATGCCCTTTTCATTAGTTTACTATAATAACTAAATGAGATAACCCATGAATTTTGCACACGATTTTATATTCGGAGCATGATAAAGTTTGGCTTCATGATATCTAATTCTTTAAAGAATTTAAGACAGGGCTGGAGAGGCAGCACTGGCTGTCTTTGCAGAGGACCCCAGTTCAGCTCCCTGCCCCCACATGGTAGCTCAGAAACATCTGTAACACCAGCTCCAGAAGCTCTGGGGCCCTCTTTTAATCTCTAAGGTACTAGGCATGCATATGGTGCACATACATGCATGCACACAGACAAAATACTCACATACATAAATCTACCTATTTAATAGGAAAAAAGAATGCATGTAAATGAATAATGTAATAAAAAAGACTATAGGAAACAAAGCTTTGTTAGAGACCTGTTTTAGACATTAATGTTTTGCCTATTACTAGTCTTCTCTCAATGACTGCTTTTTTCCTCAAATTACTTAGTCTAATTATATTTGTGTATTAGAAATGACACACTGCGACTTGATATTATAGTAACAGTAACTGCCTAGTAATTTTTAAACTCCATTATTACAGCTAGAGAGAAATGCTAGGAGAAGCCACACGATTTGCTGGATTCCCATTGTCATTTTCTTCAAAGAACATGAGATATAATTAGACCTTGTATGACGGAATGTACAGACACAGAATACAAAGTACAAAGTGTCATGTGTGCTTGACACAGAGGACAAAATTATGGATATTAAATGGAATAAAGTTTATATTATACACTGGGCCAGAAAATCAAACTGTCAGTGGCAAGAATAACATGAAAATTACAGGGCTAAAGTCAGTTACCAAAGGAAGGATAAGTGTGGCTGAGAGAATTAGTGGAGTGGGAGGAGGTGGAGGAGTACAGCCAAGCAGATTAACTCTTCAGTAGCTTCAGAAAATGGTAGCAATCAGACATTATCTGCAGCAGAAAATGGGCAGTCAGAACACTGGACATTTACTAAAATGCAATTCAATTTTCCTCTCCAGCTTTTAGATTCTCACCTAAGAAAATGAAATTTTGATTGGCTAGCAGAGAAAACATTCTGCTGCAAAGACTGCAATCCAGAACACTTTCTGACTGATTGTTTTATACCAAGTGAGGAGCCATGGCGATTGCTAGATGCTGGTGGCAACTGTGTAATCCCTTCTTTCACAAATGCTGGCACTTCCACAAATTCTAACACTTTGAGAAGAACACAGTCTACTGGGAGCAGGAAGAAAAAAGTTGAAGATTTACATATATGGGGCTTTAATTTTTAAAACTCTGTTTTAAATATCTATTTTGTAGAACACATAATACATTAGATCAGCAACCTACCATAATGTGTACCTTCAAAAGTTTGGTGGAACGTTGGCCTTGGCAGGAGATGAGCTTCATTGGTTTCTAGAATACAACACCTAACTACAATTTATTATATGCCAGATTCTTTTGGGGAGGGGGGGTTGGTTTTTTGAGACAGAGTTTCTCTGTGTAGTCCTGGCACTGTCCTGGAATTCACTCTGTAGACCAGGCTGGCCTCAAACTCAGAGATGTGCCTTCCTCTGACTCCTGAGTGCTGGGATTAAAGGCATGTGCCACCACTGCCTGGCTTGTGCCAGATTCTTTACATGTTTTATCTCCGATATGAGTAGCAGGCCAGGAAAGAGCTAGATGAGAAATATATGTGTTCGTATGTTACCATTGGAAAACTGATGCTAAGTGAAAGCAACCAGCTTGTCAAAGGCCAATTTGAGAGCGAGATTCCCATGAATCTGACTGCAGACATTTCCTTCTTTCTATGCTGCTGTGGCTTCAAACTACTGAGGGATCCATACCAGGCTGACTGTAATTGGAATCAATGAAACATGTAAAGCAGCCCTACCTTCAACCCCACCGCCACAGAATGGAGTCATGACTCAGCAGTGAGGATTTGGAGGCGTGCCTAGTTGTGGAGCTAACTCCACTCTATTTCTTGTTTTCTTTTTTTCACCCTTCCTTCTGAGTTCCCTGGATTTTTTTTTTCTTTCCAGCATTAACCTTAGATTCAATGACAACAGTCATAATTAGTAAATTAGTAAATACCTTTAGACAAAGGACTGAAACAATCCCCCCAAGAGACCATGGCACCAACATAGTTGCCCAAGGTCGATTCCAAGATAATAGCCAGATTAAAGGTTAACCAAATCCCAACAGTGCTAGGCTGTCTCAATGGAAATCTTCAGACAGACATCAACCTTTTCTTCCTGGTGGGGCTGTGCTATTTATAACCTTCTCCACCAGTGCCACTGGCTGTCTGAGATGTACTGCTATGCCTGGTCTACTGGGACCCCTGAATCCTCTAGTTCCAGTAACAGGGCCAGTTGAAAATCGCACCAAGCCATTCCCCAGTCTACAGACTTACTAGGGGAGACCAATGATTTCCCTTCCAGGATTTGGACTGTTAGCGCAGCAACTGCAAATTGAAACAATTCTTTCTTCAGCTTAGGAGACTCTTGAACTCCCAAATCTCAGAAGCTAAGGCAGAGCAATAAATAATACCAAAATAAGTTTCATAGAGCATATTAACCATATTGACAAAAAGATTGGAGGAAAATAATATCTGAAAGCATTTATTGTTGTTCTTTACAGAGCTCGTTCCCATGAGAACGTGAACACACACAAACTCCAGCTCCACCATTTGTTTTCCCAGTGCAAACTCACCTTGCTTCGCCCTCTGGTGTTGTCTAAGTTTAACCTCTCCACCTTATTTCATTTCCAAGACCCAGTTTTTCATACACCCCTCCTTGGTAGCCAATATGTTGGTTTTTCTTATTCTTCATGCTTAGTTTTCATTCTTCATTCTTATTTCTTATGCTACATGTCTCACTCTAGACTTTTCCTGCCTTCTAATTATTCAACCGTCAGAGAAAGCAAACTTGATGATACCATTTGTTAGCTCTCTTCTTGAGATTGCGTGGGGCTGGAGAGATGGCTCAGTGGTTAAGAGTGCTGTCTGCTCTTCTTAAAGGACCCGGGTTCAGTCCCCAGCACCCACATGACAGTTCAAAACTGTCTATAATGCCAATTTCAAGGAATCTGACACCTTCACACTAAATTCACATAAAAAATTAAATAAATTATAAAAAAACCAAAAAAGTCATTAAAAAAAAAGCGATTGTTTCTGTGGACTCACCCGCATACCTGCTCCAAGATTACACACTGTCACCAAATGGCCGCCTTGGGTTCTGAGTCTTCACTACCAATTAAGTTTTACCATGATCCCGAAGCAAGCTGGAGTAGTTGGTGCACCCAAACCCCTAACATCACCTAGGGAGATGTGGGCATTCTCCTCTCCAAGATGACCAACAAAAAACCTGTCTTCATTAGGAAAAAAAAAAAGTCACGTGAATCAAGCTCTAATGTCGGAAAGGCAGAAAACACAAGTTATGTGAAAAGGATTACTGGAAAGCTTAAGACTCAAAGGAAACCACAACAGAAAGCTTAAGCAAGTGCAGGTCAAGAAAGGGCCTGGGTTCCAGCCCCGGCAAGGATCTGAATTTAGAATAAAAAAAGATAGAGGAAAGGGAGTATGTTATCTTCCTCTCGGGCAAAAAGCCACCGGGGCCAGGCTTTCGGCAGGCAGTCCCTGCATGGAGGACCAGAGAAGCCATTGCATTAAGGCTGTGAAGGCAAAGTCTAGATTGCCTTGGAGACCCCAAGATGTCGGAGGTGCCAGACACCTGTGAAAGCAGGCTTCAGACCCGGTGTGGACCAGCTCAAGAGGGAGAAAGGTGTTGCGGTCAACCGAGCCGGAGGGAGCGGGCAATGTCAAGGGCGCTTAATGTCAGCATGCAGATGCCGAGATTCGCGGTTGCCCTGCTGGGCTTTAGTCTCGTTTTGGTCTGCTGTTTCTTCAGTCTGCTCCTCCTTTCTGGAATGGTAATGTACATTCTGTGCCACTGTTGCAAGTATGTGATCTGCTTTTTGATTTTTTTTTTTTTTTTTTTTTTACCGGGGTTACAGTTAAGAGGCTGCCTTAGGTCTCGGAAGAGACTTTGAACTTTTAGACAGTTTTGCGACTGAGAAAGACTATGGGGACTTTGAAGCTGGACTAAAGGCATTTCGCAGTGTGATTATGGCCACAGGCCTATTGGGGGCCAAGAATGGGATGTGGTGGCTTGCATGTGAAAGGCCCCCGTTGGTTCATGTGTCCTTAGGCTTAGTTTCCAGTTGATGAACTGTTTTTGGAAAATCTTAGGAAGGGTGACCCTGTTAAAGGAGGTGTGTCATTGAACGGGGGCCTTTGAGGTTTCAAAACCCCTTGCCAGGCCCTGTGTGCCTTTCTCCACCTGCTGCCTGCGCAAAGCTCTCAGCTGCTGCTCCAGCGCCATACTAGCCTGCTTTCCGCCGTGATGATCATAGACTGACCCTCTAAAACTGTAAACAAGCCCCCAATTAAATGCTTTCTTTTGTAAGAAAAGTAAAGAAGGGGAAAACCCCCACAAATTAGAGGAGACTACAGAAAGGAGTCTAGGCTAGTGGCGTGAGAATTGCTAACAGAAAGCAGTTCGAAAATCTGAGACTACCTCTTGAGAGCAAATCAGGCTGCGAATAAATTGAAGGAGTCTGGTAATTGGAATTCTGCCTCCTGGCCTTGGCAGATGCGGGTCTTATCCATAGTTCCATTTCTCAGAGACTGTCCTTGGCCGTCTCTGCAGGCGGGGTGCTCTGAGCCTGAGAAGTAGAGAGCAAGCTCCCTGCAACCTTGGGAACCAGACAGCAAACTTTGTGTGACCTTGAGTCAATTCCTGCATGCCTTGCCAGGTGGCACGGATATTTTGTTACCGTGAAAAAAAAAATCGCTTGTACCCTTTGCTTTGTAAGTGTTGTTTGCACGTTCAGTAAACTGAGACTTGATCGGGAATCTGTCCTGTCTCCATTCTTCGCGTCTCTGTCCCCCAGTTTCCACTCCCTCTTTCAGGTCAGCCCTGTTCAACTAATCCTCTGGACGGGTCAGTTGGCGCCTGAACAAGGGACCTTGAAAATGAGGGGCAAAAATGAGAAACGCTGGTTTTTGGAGCTCTGGATGCCTAAGTAAAAAAAGTGCTTTGTGACAACCGCCCATCGCAGGGAGGAAGACAAGGTAGGCAGGCAGCACAATTATGGGGTAGAGCAGTAGCAGGGAGTTATTTATGAGGACTTTAAAGTCAATGCTAATAAACTCGAGGAATTAGGAGAAATGCCCTTATCCCCTTTAGTTTGTAAATGAAGTTTGTTCCTGGTTCCCAGTTGAAGGTACTGTCAATCTGGAAACTTGGGGGAGGGTAGGAAAAAGATTGCAAGAATATTACACTAATAATGGTCCTGAGAAAGTACCTGTTATAACTTTTTCTCTGTGGACTCTAATTAGAGGCATGCTGGATCCTAGGCATGAGAGTGATAAAATGAAAAATTTGATCTCACAAGCTAAAGAATTGCTTGGAAAAATTAGAGCAGCCAAACAGGCAGAGAAAAAAGTACTTCTAAGGTTATTTCAAATGTTCACAAAGGAGCTCAAACAGATTTGTGTAATTTGAGAGCAGAAAATAATTTAAGAGCTAGATAGTGAGGATGAAACAGAGTCAGAGGAAGAAACTGCCAAGTCTCATAATTCAGACTGTCCTCCTGCACCCTCTGCCCCCGTGGCTCTCCCTGCCACATTTGCAGGAGATATGGGACCACTGCAGGAAGATATTATTGTTCTCTGAGAGAAAGTCCAATTAGAAAGGAACCAAGGTCAGTTATTAAGGAAATTAGAGAAATTAAATTTAAAAATAAAATAATAATAATAATAATAATAATAAAAATTGGATTGTTTGCACTGGTAAATTTTAAAGTCTGGTTTTGACTTTTAAAATTATAAATGTGCTTTATGATTTCACTCCTAAAGAGGATGCTTTGTTTTAAAGTTTAAAAAGCAGGTACTGTGGTTGTTTTGTTTTTTGTCTTTGTCTGTTTTTTGTTTTTGTGTGCCGGCTGTCTGTTTTGGTTTCTGCTTTTGGTATGCTCTCGAGGTCTGGGGAAACTTGGAGAGTTTCCAGTCTGGTTGAGGGACTATGGAGGACGCTCCATTTCCCAGGGAAGAGGCTCATAAAGGCTCTACTTCTTTTGGCACCAGGAGAGATGATCCTGGGACCCTATTTTGTGTGATAAGAAGGCTGCTAGAGCCCGCTCTCCATCTGGAAGCTGTGGAGAGGGCCATGGGGGCTCTGCGCCTTCTGGTATCTATGTGTGGAGGGGACCCATGAGGGGGTCCACTTCTTCTGGAATTTGTGGGATTTGTGTCCTGTAGGAGCTGGACAAGTCCTGGTATTTGAGTATTCTGGTCACTCCAAGGTGACAATGTCGTATTTCTATGTTCCTTAGCTATGTCACTATGTGTGTATGTGTTTATTTGTGGACTTGACGATATTTTAAAATCTGACTGACGATATTAATATTTTTAGACATGAGAGTTTAAATTAACACCTCTGAGTTTGGTCCTGGACCATCAGAGTTAAATTCTATAAAACATTTTAAAATTTATCAGGTATTTAAAAATAATAATTCAAGGACAGTCTCTGAGAAATGGAACTATGGATAAGACCTGCATCTGCCAAGGCCAGGAGGCAGAATTCCAATTACCAGACTCCTTCAATAAATGAATAGAGGTATCCAGAAAAATCCGAGTTACCAGAAACAGACTGATGACTGGTGAGGCGCGGCAGTGAGAGGAGCGAGGATGCATTGCGTGAGAGTCCAGAGAAAATTCCCCGCAAGGGACACGTTGTGGAGGCAGAAATTCCACTTTCAGCCTCTTTTTTGTTTTGTACCTGTATTCATGATAGCTGCTTCACAGATTTAGTCATGATTGGTCTAATTTCAATCTAATTTACACATACCCTGAGAATAATTTCCTCTCTACAGATACACATCCTCTTCAACCCCCATTAAGTCCTTGTTGTGTAAAAATGACATCCCTTGATTGACCTCCAGTTTCCGTCACTGTCTACTTTAACCAGGTACTCACAGCTCCCTTTAAATCCAAATAATCCCCACTTCAGTACTTACTGGTCATGCCTCTGACGATTTTCTTCTTTCTATTATATAATCTTAATAGTTGCTATTGAAAATGGACTAAAGTTATTGAAAATTTCCCTGAAAAGCCACATGCCCATGTCTTGTGCATTCTAATTGCCACTTAACTTTCAACATCACCAAGAATGATGCTTAGAAAGGACAGTTAAATCTCCTTACTTAGCTGTACAAACGTGTTTAAAAAGCTGATTTAAAAGTTTAAAAAAACTCTGTTGGGGAACACCTGCCTTTCCTGTAAATTGTGTGCCCACCTCTTATTGGACACCCACAGAATGAGATGGGGTAAAATCAAAGTGTTCGGTGAAGGCGAATATTGAATTCAACGCAGCAAAATAGTAAACAAATTCTCTTCTCCTTTCCCAGTGACCTGTTTTAAAAACAAACAACAAACAGCAAAACAAAGCGAAATCCTGTGCTAGAGGTCAAAAGTAAGGCCTTGTGTCAGTAGGCAAGCGCTGCGCCACTGCGGTTCACATCAGCCTCCAGAAGACCTGGGACATGTGGATTCACATCTGCACAGATAGCGTTTTGTTGTTGTTGACTTAAAACGAAGAAGCTTTGCTTTGTAAGCAGGAGAAGCAACCGCATCTTCTTCTCAGTTTATAGCTCTCTGGTCACTGCTCCTTCCACCTTTCCCTTCAAGTCTCAGAAACTTACAAAAACCTAGTTAACAGAGCTCTAGTTACAATGCGTTGACCGCTGTCTCCACAGCCTGGACTCACTCCTGCCCTAACAGATTTCCACAGCCTCTTTGTCCTCTTTCTGGTAGAAAGAAGGGTCATCCTCCTGTCCACCCCAGGAGTGAGGTTCTCCTCAACATCTGTTCTCTGGCTCTGCTGCCCAGGAGCCCATCGCCTTTTCTCTTCCTCGGGTCTCTTGAGGGATTAAATGACACTTATTTTCAGCCTGAGGCATGACTACATTCTCTAGACACACATCACAACTGTGTGCTAACATCAGTCTCTACGCTGTGAAAGCTGCTCATGCAAGGGGCATCTGTCTACAGGACTGACTTATAATAATGACACTCATGCAACCAGACTAGACTTTGAAGAAATCAAGGGCTATGAAAACAGATATTAAAGAAATTGAAACATGTAATAAAAGGACTGTGATAATGAAAATGCTAGTACTGTAACTTTGTTGAAGGATAAATGCATTCAGTGGAGTAACTATAGACTTGGTAATGGACTATTGATAGAGTTATATAAATTAGTATAGTAATATCTGGGTGTTCCAAAAACAGCCTATAATTTAGTGTTGATACTTGAGAAAGGAGAGTATTTTTAACCTTTTCTCCTCCACTGCTTTCTTCAAGTATAAAAATGACAAAATTGGCATAAAATGAAGTTATTGGAGGAATAAGCTAATAGTGAATAGTGTTTTATTTATTTTGATTCATGTGCATTTTGATTGATTAGAAAAGGCCAAATAATTCCCTTAGCACTGCTGAAGATTTTCCTTCTAGAAAACTCACTGTACATGCCAATAAAGAGTGTAATGGCAGCTGGGCCTGGTGGCGCATTCCTGTAATCCCAACACTTGCGGACACAGAGACAGGCGGATTTCTGTGAGTTCCAGGCCAGCCTGGTCTACAAAGCAAGTTCAGGACAGCCAAGGTTAAACAGAGAAACCCTGTCTTAATAAACACCAAAAACCAAAAGAAAAAAAAAAACCTGTTAAGAGCAAACCTGCAAAAATATTTGGCTGATGTATACAGTGTTCCTGTCACAGTTCCTAACATAGGAAGTGCTTGGTGATCTTTAGCTTTACCGTTGTTGCTTAGAGGAGGAATAACATGGGAGGAGAACACACCACACACGGGAGAACACGTGGGAACAGCAGCTGTGCATCTCCCCTGGTGCTCTCCTCATATGTACTTCAGGTCTTTTTTCTATTTAGTCTGTGAGTTGTTCTTTGCTTTCTAAAAACAACAACAACAACAAACAAGCAAATCCTGGTGTGTTACAGAAATCTAGATGTGGATGGAGAATGCACAGTACATAGATAGCATCAAGGTACCAGCAAGTCTTTCTGGGAGCCATGCCCCAAATGGAAAGACCTCAGCTAGGAGGGCAATCAAGTGGGTAAGGAGCAGAGAAGAAAGAGTTTGTAAACTCAGATTTAAGACCGACACTCTAATCAATTAGTTTCTTGTGGATTGAAAGCCTGTTGATGGTGAGTGTAAAATGTGACCCGTGCTCTAAGGATGGGGCAGGCGAGCTGTGGAGACACACTGGTGGCTTCCTGGGAAAGGCGGAGCTTTGCGGTTGACAACTTCCACTCCCAATTTCCCAGAAGCAGGGAAACACTCACCTAAGAGTGTGTCATCAGTGTGACAGAGGATGTATAGAGTGACAGAGATATGAGTAGACAGTAGACAGTATGGCTGTGCTCCTCTTACCTCTAACCTCCACGAACCTGAGCTAAACCATTACTTTTCATATGCCCCTTACCCGAGCCAAGCTCCTCTTCTCAGCTCTCTGCCAGTTGAGGGGATTGCCACACACTCCAGTTTAACATCGTGGGGAAAAAAATCAACAGAGTCTCCCCTTGGCTGGCCTGGAACTCAGTGTGCTCCTGAGGTGACTCTGGCCTTGTTTCTGGCAGTTCCCCTCAGCCCCCTGAGTGCTGGGGTTGCAGGCAGGAGCCACCAGCCCAACCTGGATAACGTTTCAGTTATTCCACGCCAACATCCCAACGGGCAAGAGAAACACTGTTTTCTCTGAACAGTACAGTTGTGTGCAGATGGCAGAGGGAGTCGTTCTGAGAACTGAGCGGAACCACGGATGTACAAGTGTTTGACATGGGCTAGGCATTTAGAATTGATCTCATTTCCAAAGTGGGGTTTTTATTTGATTATTTACTTATGTGATTTTTTATTTCCTGCTGTGCCCTGCCCTTGCTGCAGTGGTGCTTACCCACCACTGCCACGCTCCATTCTTGCCCTTGACTCTGAGTACCTCCTCCATTTCAGAATGTTTTCCCTTTCTTTTCCTAATGTGCAAATGCTGGTCATCCTCCCCCATGTGTCTGCCCCGTCGGAGCTTGAGTTACACTCTTAATCCATCTTCCTGAAGTGAGTAATGCGTCTGTTGCTCTCTTTCCTGGGGCTTGGCTGACTTAACCCATCCTTCCCTTTAGGGCACGTCCCCCGCCTTATGCTGTGTGTCACTCATGGAGGCACCCAACCGTGTGCTGGGTCCAGCACTGCATTTCTCACTTTCCTTCCTAGTTTCTAATGGACTTCTCACCTACTTTGCTCCAACGCTAGAATGTTATAAATTCGGGGATGGACTTACGTAGTTTAGGGTGCTTTTAAGTTTGTATGTGTTCGTGTATGCCTGACTGACTGATTACTAAGGACTGAACTAAGAGAACTAATAAATTATTTCCTGTGATGTGATGTCGAATTTCTCTGGGTAGCTTAAGAATGTGTTTCACTAATTATTCTTTCTTCTTACATTTTCACAGTATGCAGGACTGAACCCAGGGCTGTGCCAGTTCTCTGCTGAGCTATAGCCCCAGCCCCCACACCCGCTTCAAGGCAGGGTTCAGAAGCCACTGATCGCTGTAACCCCTGTCTTTTCACTCTCAGCAAGTCCTCTTTAAGGCTGAAGAAACTGTGAGTGAGCAGTGGCTTCAGACCCCAGGATCCAGAACTTTCCAATCCTTGTTTTGGTTCCTTTTGTCAATGGTTGTAGTGAGGCAGGAGGCCTACCCTATCTCCTCCAGTTACTTAAAAGACCACAGCATCATGAAACAGCATCTGACACTGCTATAATTTAATGAAAGTGTTCTGTAAATTGAAAGTGTTATGTAAATAATAATGATGCAATGTTAATTAAAGGTCAGAAATTTAAAGATATACATTTCATTCAGCACTACCAAGTTAACTAATACAGGGAATAACTATGTGGAAAATCCCGAAAGTTTTTGTGTCTTGTGTTTTAGCATATTTTACATATATATAAACTAACTATGGACTCTTAGAAATACAGTGACCTTTGTTCAATAGATACTTGAGGTCATGTTTAACATACATTGAATATGATGATAAATCGGTTTGTGCTTATGTATAGAAATGCTTTGTCAGTTACTTCGTTCTTGAAGATTTCTGATGTGCTATATAAATAAAATCCAGGATAAAAAATAAGCAAATAATAATAAAATTTCAAGCTTGTAAGAGAGTTATCTCTGCAGTGCTGCATTTAATAGCCGACATGGACAGACGTCTGTTTTGTCTTCAGTCCTTTAGCTTTTACAAGCAATGTTGCAGCGGGTAAGATGGAAAAAATAAATTGGCTTTTACTACATTTCATTATTTATTTTGGTGTATGTGGGTGTGTGTGTGCATGGCAGGCACTTGGAAAGGTCAGAGGGCAAATTGCAAGAGTCTCCCATTGTGTGGATCCAGGGATTGAGCTTAGCTGGCCAGGGCAGGTGGCAAGTGCCTCTGTCCACTGAGCCATCTCACTGGACAGAAATGGGCTTTCTTCATTTGATAGTATGTCTGTTTTAAGTGTTAATAGATAAAGCCCAGTGGGCAATCCCAAAATGCCATTTCGATTTGTACTTCCATATATGAATATTTAAATATTCATTGTTCCTCCCTCAACCGGCACTTTTTAACTTGTTGTCAGTATGTGGAGACGCATTTTCACTCAGATGCTCTCTTCCAGAGTCAAGCACCGGAGAGCCCTTGTTTCCCTTTTCCAAATAACTGCAGATAACTTGCTTATCTTTCCATCAGATTAAAAAATCCCCTCAGATACTATGTTTGTGTGAATTTAAATATGTGCTTTCTGTATTTTAATCCACCTGAAGTACTGCTGTGGGTGATTTGAACTGGGATACTCCTCTGAAGAGAATAGACAGTCCAGTCATTAGCAGTCGTTACTTCCATCTCTTACTCCTTGAATTGAACATTTTGGTTTAGACATTATTTCTTATTCATGCAGTGCTCTGCTTTTGAACTCTGCCCTGTTTTCTTAAGTTTTTTCCTTCTGCCAGTACTCTAATGACTATATAATTGCGTGATTTACTATCTGTTTATGAGAGGATATTCCTGTGTACAGAAGTGTGCACACATGTGTGTGCAGACACATGGATATTCTTATTGTTTCTCTTTCTTCTGAATTCTAAGATTTTATTTCCTAAGTGAATTTTAAAATTCTTAAAATTGGTTATAAACCTGCGGGTACTTTCATTACTAATGCATTATATTTTTACGTCATTTTCCAAGCTCTGGTGTATTTATGTTGATATTCACTCAGAGTGTATCAATTTATTCATAGTTTCTATTTAATTTCTCCAGAAAAATCATTTTCTTTCGTAGATGGTATTATATCTTCATCTAGTTTATTCTGAGATAATTTATATTTATAATATAGCTACTATGGAAAGGCTTTAAAATGAGCTGTGGGTGTTAATTTTTTAAAATGCACCTATTTTGTGTGTATGAGTGCTTTGTCTGCAGGCATGTCGCACCACAGGCATGCCTGGTTCCCAGGGAAGTAAGAGCAGCGTGTCAGATGCCCTGAAACTGGAGTTACAGAGGGTTGTGTGGTGCTGATAAGGGAACCCAGGTCCTTTGGAAGAGCTACCAGTGATCTCACCCCAAGCTGTCGCTCCAGCACCAGATTGTTAGATTTGTAAAAACTAAAATGAATTTTTATTTAGATTTTTATGCCTTAAATGTTCCTTTGGTTAGTATTGATTTATTTACTTTCCTCTCAGACTCATGTTTTATTTTGTGGGAACAGTTTCCAGCCATTATTTCCGCAAGGGTTTATGGAAAATCAATTTCTTAATCCATTTAGTTTAGAAATCATTTTATTTTGTCACTATACTTGTCTGATAGTCTGTTAAATTACAGATTCTAATTGCAAAATGGTTTTTACTTTAGCACTTGGAATATTTTCCACTTTCTCTTATAGCTATGTTACTTAATACATTTTAAGCCAACACTATGCTTTTTGTCTGTAATAATTTCACACACAACTCTCCCTGATACACACACGGAATCTTACTATGTAGACCAAGCAAATCAGCCTCAGCCTCCTGAGGTCTGGCTCCCAGTGAGTCACTGAGCGTAGCCTCTTTAGAAGCTTTTAAGATTCCGTCTCATCCTCCTGATTCGTGGATACAATGTCTTGAAGCAGAGAGTATGTCATCATTTTATGTTCCTGTAGGTCTGTCTGTTTCTTTGCAATACTGAGTTACAACTCTTGCCATCATTTTATGTTTTAATTTTTGAATGTGTCCTCTTTTTGCTGTTTCCTCAAGCACTGTCGAGGCGTGGGTGTGGTGTGCCTGTGTGGTGTGTCTTTTCATGAAGTTGGTTGTGCATTCTAACTGTGACTACCGATACTGCAGTATGTGTCATCTGAGTGTGTGGAGCTAGCCTTCTGGGACGAGGACCTCCCCGAATGTCACTGGCTCTTTGCAGTTCCCTGTGTCTTTGGCCCGTGTCCACCCTTCCGCTCCCGCCATGAATGGAAGGAGAGCTTTATTCAGCTCTTTCTCTGTGAGAGGATTGGCTCCAGCATCCTCCTTGCATGCTGAACTCTGAGAATGCTTAAGTCTCTTACATAAACTTGTGAAGTATCAGCAGACAACCCTTACAAGCTCTCTTTGAACCATTTTGAGATTACTTATGATCTCTAATATGAATGATACGTAAATAGTTATATCATATTGTGTAGGGAATATGTGACGAGAAAAAAATGCCATTTAGACATTTGTACAGATTCAGTAAGGAAACATCCTCTCCAGTATTTTTCATGAGTGACTGGCTGGGTCCAGAGAGGCCTCCTGTGGCCATGGAAGCCTGGCCACACCTACTTATTTTCACTATGTCCCGTAAACTGCCCGTGAGTGGCCACTGTAGCGAGAAAACACACGAATCTGGTCCTGCTAGGTGCTCTAGGCACTCGCAGTATAAAACTACCTCAGATATAACAGTTGTTCGAGGGTTCAGGGCCTGGGGAGGGCAGGGCAAGAGCAGGTTTGGGGCTCCAGAAAGGCCAGCCTGTGATAACAGCTTCTCAGAGCTGTTTTCCTCCTGTCCCTTTTTCTTCCTGCAACGGATGTATCAAGTCTGACAAGTCCCTGGTTTTTGGAAAGGGGAATTTACTGCTGACTTGTTTTTTATTTTAAAACACCTCTGTTAGGCTTCTTCCCTTTGGCAGATCTTGAAGATTGGATTCTCTGCCCTTTTCCTTATAAGGTCATTAAAAACAAAGTGGAAACTCAGAAAAAAGTGGACTAAAAAAAGGCCCTGTGATGTTCACATGCAGAGCTAAGGTAGGGAAAGCATGTCCCGGCTCTGCTTTGGGGCTCGGTGCTTACTTTCCTGGACTTTAATTTTTTCTTCAATTTTTACATTGTACTTTACTTCTTTTAAATTCTGTCCAGTAGCTTCCAGGCCTTTAAAGTGTGTTGCTGAGTGCATTTCATTTTCCTGATTATGAATTTCACAAGTAAACAGGATGGAGCTGAAAGCAGCCATTCTGAGTGAGTTAATCCAGATCCATAAAGACAAAGGTCACACATTTTTCTCTCATGTTAGCCTTGAATCTGCGTGTGTGTGTGTGTGTGTGTGTGTGTGTGTGCATGTGTGTGCATGTGTTCAACAGAAGTCAGGGAATTAGGAGGGGGCCAGGGGTAGCATTCAATGGAGCTAGAACACAGTATAGGTATAAACAGTTTCAAGAAGATAATGTTACAGGAAGGGTTTAGTGGAGATAAGGGTGAGAGGGCAGAGTAGGTTAGGGAGTGCAAGAGGGATAACTAACGCTAAAGACATTTTAAAAATCATATGAAAACCTACTACTGGGGAAGCTCCCTAGAGCACATACATGCACATATACAAAGAATTTAAACGGAGCTACCCTCTAATGGGACAATAATGCTCCTAATGGACATCACAGAATAGTACATGAAACATCTGGTTGCCAGAAATTGGTTCCCACTTTGGAGGTTTTGGGCAGTAAGGTTAAATAGACTCCTGAACGTGATAGGCTCCTGCCAAAGCTCTTGCTTTCCTCCCAGAACATTACAGTAAGACTGTATTGCTTAGGACACCCTACACTTGACTTACGACCGTGCAGAAAGCAAGCTGCTGCTCATCTGGAAGCTTCAGGCCTTCTGGCTAGCGTTCATAGTGCGGGAATATATGGTGCGCATGAGACTGAACCTCCTCTGTGAGCCCTGCAAGCTACGACAGTGACTGGCCTGGCAAGACATGTCACCGGTGCAGCAGCGGCATGACTGTCAGAGGAGTAGCGCACCGCTTCTGACTGGGCTTACGGCGCGCTGTTTAAGTTGAACCCTACCTGAGTCCATTCTTGAGCCCAAGAACCTGTGGCCAAATAGGCTTGGGCTCTAGGGAGTAATTTACTCTGCTCAATGGACATAGTGTTAAACTGACTGCTAGTGATATCCACAGATTAATTTATTTGTTAACCCTCATCCAGAAAGCATTTTTTTTCTTTGCAGTAGATGGCAGTTAACACAGAAACCCACAACTGTTAATAAACGACTAGAATGTTCAACCCTAAACAAATCTATATCATATCCCTACCTCTCAAGGTTAAGCTATGAGGAAAGAGGAGGCAGGAAGAGTATAAGAGCCACAGGGGATAGATGACTACCCAGAAAGTGTTTCCTGGGCACAGCAGGGAAGGTATGAACTCTCAGCAACTGGCACAGTAAGCATAAGACACACACTCAGGCCAGATAACAGTCAGGCATGGAGCAGGGAGCTGAGCCTGAATTCTCCCCTATAGTTAGGGGGCAATTGGAAGCTGACAGCAGCTGTGAGGGTGTTCTGGCGGGTGGTCCACCCTGCGTGAAGGCCACTTCTCCAAGAGAATATGGGCAGCACAAACTGCATTTGATGGGAAAGAAAGAAAGAAGGAAGGAAGGAAGGAAGGAAGGAAGGAAAGAAAGAAAGAAAGAAAGAAAGAAAGAAAGAAAGAAAGAAAGAAAGAAAGAAGGAAAGACAGGAAGGAAGAAACTAAGTTGAGCAGTTAGGGAAGAGGAAATGAATCCGGGAGGAGTTGGGGAAGGGTGAATATGAACCAGTATATTTTATGAAATTCTCAAAGCACTAACAAAAATGGAAAACAAACAACTTAAAAAAAGGAAGCCAATCAAACACACTAAAAATCCCCTTCGTTCCCCCACCCCTAAACCTCCCAGCACTGTTACTCTGTGGTCTTGGTTCTTAGTCTGTGGGGAAGGGCTTTAAAAAGCTTTTAATTTGCTGTTTTTTGCTCAAGAGACTCTTACTGTGTAGAACGGGCTGGCCCTGAATTCTCCAGCCCTCTGCTGAGCCTGTCAAGTGCCAAGTTTACCTGTACCACCACATCCAACTTGAAGAAGTCTTAAGAAAACAAATTCTATTTATATTGTAACTCATAGTTTGGTAAACTTTGTAGCTAAGATTAAAAAATTATAATTAATAAGTGGAGGACTCCGGCTAAGTGACAAAAATCATTTTTAAAAGGGGGAAATGCTATGGTTGGAGTCTCTGTAGTCATCATATTGCCAGAACAACTGGTTAGAAAGAAAACAAGCATTCTCCTGGCTGAGGGTTCTGTATGAAAGCAAACATACACACACTGTGTTCGAAAGCATTTGGGTGGTTGGAGTTTTATTTTGTCTGGCTTTTTGGTGGGATGTAGAAACAGCCTGAGGCTAGTCAGTGTGATGATGAGGCAAAACCCCAGAACAGTCCAGAATGTAGCAAACAGGTGACGAACAGTCAAAGCTTCCCATTAACAGAGAGCGGTGGGGATTGTGAACGTTACACATCAAGGTTTTAAAAGACCTACAAGTTTAGAAAAATAAAAATATTGATATGACTTACTCCTGTGGGTTTTGTGAATGCATTTTACAAATCTTAGCGTTACAATTAGTTTGCAAGAGCTTTTGAGTGTGCACTGCTGTTTTTCTTTTTCTTTTTAACTTAAATTTATTTTTATAATTTATTCATTTTACATCCTGATTATGCCCCCTCCCTCATCTCCTCCCAGTCCCACTCTCCGCCCCCTTCCCTCACCATCTGACCCCAGCCTATCAAGTCTCATTAAAACTGCCTTCATCCTCTCTCTGTGTTCTTCCAAGGCTACCCCACCAGGGTATCAGACTGGGCAACAGAGTCCATGTCAGAGACAGCCCCTGCTCCCCTTACTAGGAAACCCACATGGAGACTGAGCTTCCTATAGGCTACATCCTAGCAGGAGGTCTAGGTCCTCTCCATGCATGGTCCTTGGTTAGAGCATCAGTCTCTGCAGGCCCCCCCAGGCCCAGATTTGTTGGTTCTGTTGGTGTTGGAAGTTTTTCTTAAAGTACTTTAACGTGTGTGAGTGGTTTCACCTGCATGCATGTACATACACTACATATGTGCTGTGCCTGGAAATGAATTATGGATGGCTGTGAGCCACCATGTGTGTGTTAGGAACTCAGTTTGGTTCCTCACAAACATCAGTGCTCTTGATTGGCTGAGCCATCTCTTCAGAGCATTCCCCTGTTAAGCAGGATCAGGATCTTGATGTGTATCCCAGACTGGCATTGAACTTGACACACAGTCCAAGCTGGTCTCAAATTTCCAAGCCTCCTATTGGGATTATGGGTGTATGCTACTGTGTAATATCACTATATAATGTCAGTTTAGCACAGCCAGCTGTTTTGTTTGTTTGTTTGTTTTGGTTTTTTTTTAACAACGATGATAGGAACATGCAATGAGAGGGGACAGTCTTTAAAAATTGATGAGGGAAAACTGAATATAAACACTCATAAGAATGAGAGGACTTACATAATAACAAACATTGAGTTAAAAAAAAAGTTAAAGACTTCCATGTAGACCATAGAGACCATTACCGTAAAAGTATTCCTTTACAGCACAGAGGACAAGATTGATAGAAGTGGGCAGTGATTTCTTGCCATGACCCCAAGAGACTGGCAACAAGAGTGAAACAGGCAAAGGAGACAGTCAAAATGAAAACAGAAAGCATTGCGCAGCAAAGACAGCGACAGGGAAGAGAGCAGAGGGCTCTTTGCAAGCCTTGCGTGTGTCCCGCACCAGTGGGTAGCTGGTAACAGTAAGAAGCAGGCGAATGCTGCCTACCTGTACTGCCTGAGCTCAGCCTCTGAGTGACGGGTGCTCTGCTCAGCCCCTCTGGAGATGTGGCTGCTAGGCTCGTTTGCTGAGGAGCGCTCATTTCTTGGAGACCTGTGATATTTGCCCTTTTCAGTTAGGGCACCGAGTGGCAGGGCAGATGAGCCGGTAACTCTTTTCCTAGCTATGGCAGCGAATGGCAGTGAGGAGTTGCTACTAGAAAGAAACAGGACATCTTGGGTCCTGGGTGCCCTTGCGGGTAACTCCTGGTCTTGTCCACCTTGGTACCTCTCAGTACCTTATAATTCCCAAAGTTGGAAGCTGGTTTGGTTGGGTGGATGGAAAACAGCTTCATTTACTTTCATTTTCTAATCCATATACCTCAGCATGACTGTCTTTTTTCCCCATTATAATAAAGTATCTTATTTTGAAGGTTTATCAAAACTGAACACGCGCAGTGATTGTTGTAAAATCAAGTATATTCTTAATGTCGCAACCCTACCTGTAAGTTACCGTCGTTACGTAGTGTAATCGAGTGTCAGGGATATCAGGTGGGAAATATGCATGCACAGGCAGGTTGCAAACTTGTAAACTAGAGAAGAAGGGCCTGAAGAGGCTAAGCAAAACAGCGAGAACAAGCGGCGATTTTACGTGGCTCACAAGCCTGAAAAGTAGCTGCGTTCTCCCCTGGCTAGCCGCGTGCCCAGTCTCCGTGGACCCGTAATCAATAAATTCTCACTCCTGACCTTCCAAGTGCCACCGTTCAGGAAGACCTCTGCAACCATTGTCATCACTGCTTTTTTTTTTTTTTTTTTTCTTTTTTTCCTTTTCTGCTGACTGACTGAAATCTTGGTTCTTTTCTAGCTTCTGCACTAAAATTTTCCAGGAAACATAACGATTTCCCCCACACTGAATTCAGCTGTCTTTTGTTGGCCGCTGCCTTAGCCCCCCGGTTCCTGCTGATACTTGTCACCCTCAACTTCTGCGCCCTGCTCTCTCTCGTCAACCACCCTGTCTTCTCAGCGTCCCTGCTATGGCAGTATCTTCAGTCCATTTCATTTTCTGTTGGGATCAGCCGACAGCCTCTTACTGGCCCCACCATCGGCCAGAGTTGTGCAGGTAGAACCCATCTGCCCTGTACTGCCAAGGTCATTTTTCTAAAGAAATAATTCTACGAGGAACCCATTAAAGTACTTCCCGTTTGGTAACAGGATCCAGATCAGATTTTATAGCCTGTTACATCCTCTGTCTACCGCTTGAGCCTCCTCCTCTGCTGAGCTCCTTTTTATGTCCTGTACCACAGTGAACGGATGCACTTCACAGACCACACTCTTTCATCGTCTGTGTCTTTCTTCCCTCGCTCTGCCCTGAAATGTTCTTGCTCTCTCTTCCTTGATCATTCCTAACCTTTCAAGGTTAGCTTATGCTATTGGATTTCCTGATTGCTCTGCGTAACACAGTGGACCACATGTGCACACTGCAGTACCTTTAGGCACTTCTAAGATCCACAGCACTTTACCGTTTGTTAACTTACTGCTTTTTAAGACTCTAAGCTGTTTAAGGACAAGGTCTGTGTGTTAGGTATTTTTGTGTCCCCATTCTCCTGACATACTTTCATTAAACACTTTTTCTTCTACTATTCAGTGGTTGTTAGACTATTCACAGACTTGCACAATTGTTACCCCAGTAAAATTTTATTTCATTATTATTTGTGGTACGAAGAATCAACTCTCTGGCTTAGTGCACACTAGGAAAGTGTTTTACTTCTGAGCTACCTCCCATCATGAATTCATTTTTCTTTGGACGTGGTGTCTCATCTTGTTCCCTAGGTTTATGTTTAACTTGTGAATCTTCTGCCTCAGCCTCCTGCATTGTAAGCACATGCTTCTCAAATTAATTTTAAAATATTTTATTAAGCCCAGAAAAAAACATGTTTCTTCCAACTGGACTTTCCTAATCTCTCCACATTTCCGAACCCCTGGTAACTCATACTGTGCTTCCGGCCTCCGAGAAGTTAACACTTCTGAGGCTTTTAGGTCCACAAATTATAAAACATATAGTGTTCTGAACCTAGTTTCTTTTGCTTAGCACAATGTTTTCAAGGCTTATCTGTATCATGCTCTACTTTGATGAGTAATATTTCACTGTAGAGATATAACAGGTTTTGTTTATATGTTCTCTGGTTGATGGACATCTGGGTTTGTGTTACTCTCTTTTCCTGTCCATCATGGTGGGTTGTGTAGGTCGCAGGAGCCTGAAGCAGCTGGTGACACTGTACCCACAGTCAGAAGCGGAAAGGGATGGATGCATGCTGCTCAGCAACTTTTCTCTGCCTTTGTATGGTCCAGAGTCCCAGGCAGGTAACGGCTCCCACCTCAGCTAGTGTAGTCAAGGTAACGTCTCCCAGACCTGCCCATTTGCCACAGGATTCCGACTTCTATAAAGTTACAATTAACACGACGACAACTCCACTCCTTGTCAACTAAATGACACTCAGTTGCGTTGCTTTTCAAAACAATGACCTTCCACCTCCTGTTCCCACAGGCTCACGATAAGTTATTCATCCAGTGCAACTTAAAAGTCCCCACCATCTTAATTAACAATCCTACTTCTTTAAAAGTCCAAAGCCTCTTAATTCCTACCAAAAAAATAAGTTAAATAATTCCAATATAAATGGTGTAGCATAAACATTTCTATCCTAAAAGATAAGAATCAAGGAATGATCAGTCCAAAGCAAGACCAAAATTCAGCAGGGAAAAGAGCAAATCCTGCTGCTCCATGTCTAGCATCTGGAATACATGCTGGACAGGCTCCAGCTCTGCCTGCAGCACACACAGCCTTTCTCTTGGACTGGCTCCATGCAAAGCTTGCAACTTCTCTTTGGTGCTCCATGAGCCTGACATCTCCTGTGGTGTCTGTTGCAGCTTAGGCTTCACATTCCCAGCATCACTTGGTGGCCTTTCTAGGCCTCCTTGCAGGGACTTCACTCCTGACCACAGTCACTGGCCTTAGCTGCTATCTGCCCGCTGTGGAGGAAGACTCTAGAATGAGTCTCTCATGTCTTCCTGAGCAGCACCACCTGGATGACACTGCCAAGTTTTTCTGTAGCTCAAGGTGGTGTCTGTCACCCTTGGAGCACAGCTGTACCAGATCTCGTGTGCTGACCCGGGGAAACAGTCTCCTGGGAAGTTGCTTCTGAGGGTCAGCAGACTCCTCCAGCTGGGCCTTCAGTCCAGCCTTCGTGTGTCATTGAAAATTGAAGCCTTTTCTGTGCAGGTATGTCCTGGAGCAATGTCCTAAAGACATGTTTTCTCTCATTTCAGTGCAGTCTATATCTGCTGCTTACTGACAGAACTATTGTCCACATATGTTGGGCTTTCTGTCTGGATCACACCATGTGGGTTTTAGTGGGTGTGGCAGGAGTGTTAATTCTGGCTGACTTTACAGATGGCTCCAGTAGACCTGCTGGTGACATCTCATCAGGCGTGATGTCGTTTCTAATTAGGGTTTTAGTTTTCACTTCCTTAATGACCTTAATGCAAAATATCTTTCTTGTGTGTGGCCATTTGTACATCTTGTTTGTGAAAATCTTCAATCAGTTCCTTCACTATTTAAAGAGTGAGTCATTGGTCACTTTGAAGCGACATAAGACATCTTTATATATTGTGAGTACTGAACTCTTACTGGGTGTGGGTCATCACTGTTTTCTCCAATTCTCTGATGATCTCCTCTGAAACAGAAACATTTTACACTGATGTCCAGTGGACTCTTTTTCTCTTTCTGCTTATGCCTCTAGTGGAAAAGTGAGAATATGATCACCTCACCTGAGGGCAGGATGATTCACTTTCCTGTTGAGCATTTTAAAGCTTCAGCTTCTATTTCATCTTTTATCCAATCAGAGTTAATTTGTGTATATGGTATGAGGTAGGGCTCCAAATCCCTTCTTACGTCCAAAGGGAGAACTTTTTTTTTTTTTTTCTTCTTTTTCAAGACAGGGTTTCTCTGTGTAGCCTTAGCTTTCCTGGACTTGCTCTGTAGACCAGGCTGGCCTCAAATTCACAGAGATCCACCTGCCTCTGCCTCTCTGAGTGCTGGGATGAGAGGTGTGTGCCATCATACCTGGTCAAAGCAAGAGCTTCTAATACAATAGCAAGAGTGGGCATTCTTGTCTAATTCCTGATTTCATTTTAACCTTTTAATTATTTACTGTATTAGCTGTGGACAAGTTGTTAGCATATTAGTTTTTTCATTAGGTTCAGGGAAATTCATTTTAGTTTCCTGAGTTTTAATTGCAAATGTGTTGTATTTTGTCAGGTGCTTTCTCTGCATTAATTGGGGTGGTAAAGTGGTATTTTCTTTTATTCTATTAAATGGTGTGTAACATTAACTAATTTTTAGTAAGTAAATTAACCTTAAATTTCCAGGTCAAATAAAAAAATATGTTCTCTGTATTGAATCTGATAGCTAAATTATATGAGTATTTCATAAAAAGAATGCAAAAAATAGAGAAGGAAGCAAATCAAAGTAACTTCTTTCAGTAGTTAGTGACCATGGAAGTAACACTGAAACTTTGGAAATAAAATTGTCATAATATAAAGTATTTAAAGGAATAAAAGTCCACAGGATTTTTTTACCCTTGGAATCATATAGTTTCTTTTTAAAGTTGTTGATTTGACTTAACCAATCTGGCCCAAATAGCTCTACTTTACAAAGATTAATGTATAGTTTCCCTATAGGTCTCTCTCTCTCATTCTCTCTCTCTCGCACACACACACACACACCCTCTTCTCTCGCCAATACTGTCTTAAGTAAGTTCTTGTTTAAAATTGTTGTTAATTGGAAAGGTAGTGAGAGTCCTTCTGATTTTCTAACTGGCTTAAGCTCTTGGCACTGTTAGAGAGAAGAGAAGAGGAGACATTGTTTATAGAGAACTGTAAGGACAGAAACACTTACTTTTAGTTGTGACCTCAATAATGATCAATACTTCTACTAACAAAGCCAAGGGCTTCATTTCCTAAGCAGCTCCTTTTCACTGTAACACAGGCAGAACTAGGTGGCTGGCCCACAAGCTTCCTCTTCTCAGGTCTGTGGGATTCAGGACTCAGTTGCTAAGCAACCATTTCCTTACTCTTGGGCCAATAGGCTTCTTGGAAGTTTCTTTGAAGTTGGAATGAAGCTGGGTGCTTGGAACCAGCAGGCTATGGGAAGGCTGGTCTGGCCATCCTTTTGACTGAGATAAAGGCTAAGCTTGAAATAAGTAGAGGCGACTTCCTAACACAGAAGGGGATATCGTAAGTCAAGTAGGTGTGTTTCTGTACTAAAACCAGCAGTTTAGGATTGCTGGGAATTCTTCCTTTATGTTACCTCTAGAGCCATGTATTATCCACCTTTCTGTTTTGTTTTGTTTTGTTCTGTATATGGAGATACCTGAGGCTGGTAACTTTATAGAAAAGAGGTTTATTTCAGTTCACAGTCCAGAAGGTGCAAGAGTCTATGGGTCGTATATGGTTAGTTAGCAAAGCCCAGACTTGGAACTGATTATCACATGGTAGCAAAGACAGGGAGTCCCCCTGCACGCGTACCTGTCTTCTAGGCTCTTTCTTTTTTTGAGTCAGTTTTCTCCTTCCACCGTAAAGGGGATTGAACTCAGGTGGCAAAGGTCCATTACCTGCTGAGCCATCTTGCTGGCCTGCTCCACCCTTTCTTAGAAAGCCACCACATTCAACCAAGGGGCCCCCAGCCTACTGACTACATCTAATTCTAATCATCTCCCAAATGCTATAGTAAGATCGTGTTATTGACCCTCTTCAATACCTTGTAATGAGGGTTAAATCTTAGCATGTGGAGCCTTGTAGAGGACACACAAGCCACATCCAAATCACAGCAGGTGTAAGTACTTGAGCTGACCCCACATCATTCCAAAAGATTAAGGCATCCTGAGGCTATGGCAGGTAAGAAGATGAGGGGCCAAATCTGTTTTCTTCCAAAGTGAGTATTCAAGGAAGAGTGGAAAAATTACAAATATCTACACAACTAGAATAGGTTGAGAAATTTCATCTGAAGTATACACAACTTTTACATCATGTCCACATAATTACTTCAGAAAAACTATTAACATGGATTTTTAAATTATCCCCTTTGTTAGTTTCCCATTGTTATAGCAACAAATCATCATGAATTTAGAGGGTTAAAATGAAACAAGAATTTTTTTTTTTTTCTCTTTCAGTTCGTGGGGCCAGAAATCTGAAATAACAGCTAGAGGGCTAAAGCCTAGGCCAGGGATAGTTCCTTTGGGAGGCTCAGGGATACACCCCCCTCTTTTGTTTGTTCTTTTTTTTTTTTTTTTTTTGGTTGTGGTAATTGAACTCAGGGTCTTTAGAATGCTAAGCAAGAACTTAGTCCAAAATGTAGTCTTCTTCTTTTTTAAGTTCGTTCATTTTTATTTATGTGTATGGGTGCTTACCTGCATGCATTTACCTGTATTACATGTCTGCCTTTGAGAGGCAGAGGCCATTGGACCCCCAGTGCTGCGGATAGAGGTGCCTTGTGTTCCACTTGCTGTGGCTGTTGGTAACTTGACTCAGGTCCTCTGCAATAGCCTGTTGAGCCATCTCGCCTCTCCCCAGAATACACCCTTGAATTTCTAATTTCTAGTTTATAGCAGCTGCGCACATCCAGTAACTCATGACTACATTTCTTCAATATCTCTTTACTGGTCACTTTATTTCTTTTTTGTATAGTCACGTGCTCCTTAATGATGGAGATACATTATGTGAAATTTGTCATTGTACAAACATTACAGAATGTACTTCACAACCATAAATAGTTTGAGCCAATTACTCACCCTCACTTCCTGATGCAGTCAAGAGACAGTGTAAACATAAAATGTATACAGCTCTGGAAGCATGACATGGCATACATTTGACAGAAAACTTCATTTTCATAAGTAGAGAAATACACCATAAAATGATAAAAACTATAGAAAGGTTAATACCAGTAACAGTCACGCTGTAATATGGTCAGGTCATATGTACTGTATACTATTTTATGTGGTGTCCTTTTATACAACAATATGTCTATCCCAGCATCAATATAGACAGATGAGTGCTGCATTGTGTTATGAGGTTACAATGGCTCTGATGTCATTAGACAATTAGAACTCTACAGCTCCATTATAACATTATGGCAATATCGTCATATATGTGGTTCATTGTCAGGAAAAGGTTATTATTCACTGCCTGATTGTAATTTACTCTTTCTTTGTTCTATAATCACAAATGAAAAAAATGATAAACTATAGAGAAAACGAACCAAGAGTAAAGGTCAAGTGGGAATCAAGGAAGGTTTGATAAAGAATGATATTATTTGGATTTTTTTTCCCTGTTGTTTGTTTGTAGATAGTCTCAGTAGGTAGCCTAGCTCAGGGTGGTATAAACTTACAGTCTTTTTGTCTCAGTCTCCTGAGTTTGGGTATTACAGGCATATACCACCAAATGCTGGAGGATGTTTTTGAGCACTGTGTATTCAAATGCTGATTTCTGTGCCCAGAGATCTGGTTGCAGTGAGGAAATTGGAATTATCATTATTATGAAGTAGCTCCTGTCTCAATATTGTGTAAAAATTGTTTTCTATCACTCCTGATTGGTTAATAAAGAGCTGAACTGCCAGCAGCTGGGCAGGAGAGGGTAAGGCGGGACTTCCCAAAGGAATAGCCAAGGTGAGACTAAGATGGCAGGTGCTAGGCCATGTGGCTGGGAAGTAGGCCAGGCCAGCGTAGTCAGGTTAGCATAGGCTAAGATTTTTCAACAACCTTTATTTAGAGTTCTTAAAAGCCTCTACCTTCCTTCTAATCCCGTGATTCGAGTGAGAAGAGAAAGTAGCTTAGTAGGAACAAGGGATGCAGACCTCCATAGCAACTTTCTGCTGATTATAGTCATTGGGTTCTTTGGGGCAATACCAATCTTTACTGTCCAGACCCCAGAATTCCAGTCAAACAGCAAACAGTAGCAGTGTTATGCCCAAGTCTCACGGATTCAAAGACCACCAAGGAGCTGATGCCGTTATAAAAGCACTAGAGTCTTTTATTACAAGCTCGAGTCCAGGCCAACACTGTCCACCTACGCAGCAGTTCTTGAGTGTAGAGCCCGAGCTTAGGGAGAGAGCGGCTTTTATTTAGGGTTACAGCAAGGCTTGGGAAATCCCAGCTTAGCAGTTACACAATTCACTGACATTCAGCAAGGGCAAGCTTGTTTCAAAGTGATTGTGGCTAGCTAACATGACTTACATTGAGTGAGCTATCTATAGACCTCAGGAACATTAGGTATTTCTGTGCCTTTAATGTTCTGCTATAAGGTCAGTGGGCTGTCCAGCACAGATGTCCCACCCTGAGATAAGATACCTTCCCATTCTTGTCCTTACCTCCAGGCTATTCCTTGGGTAGGGCATTTTATTGTCTCATTCCTGGAATTGGTGACCTATGGTCTAGTTCCTGGGACTAATGATTTGTGGGGTCAGGGGTCAGGCCTGGTTCTCTCAGCAGCAACCTGGAAATGTTCTCTGGAGCCTTTTTCTCTAGGAGCATCTTGAAGCAAAATGAACTGAAGTGATGTGAAGTGTTGCAAAGCAACTCTCTCTGTCTCTGGGCTCTTATTTCTACTTTCTCATAGTCCAAACAAGGATGTTTTTCAGCTGCCAAAGCCCATGCCCCTTGCAGGAGGCAGTATCCAGCTGGAAAAATGTCACACACTGGTCTATTTTCAGCAACAAAGGCCACACACACCCCAGCATGAGTCTGTTTTCAAAGGTGGATAATGCATTTCCACAACCCACACTTGAGACCAAAACAAACAAACAAACAAAACAAAACAAAACAAAAAAAAACCACACCAAAAAACAAAACAAAACAAAAAAAAACCCACACCAAAAAACAAAACAAAACAATAACAACAACAACAAAACGCACTCACATAACACAACTGAGCGTTTAAAGAAATAAAAACTTCCACTACCAGTTATAATAGCTCAGTATCTGTTCAGCTATAGTGCCAGAGCTTTTTATAAAAATAATAGGTCTCCATGCCGATATTATTCAGGCACTAGGGTGGGCACAGAAAAAACAACCTTGCATTTTGCACAAGAATAAGTCAATTACACAAATCATTTTTCAAATATAGTGTCAATATGGAAAAGGTCGTGTGGTGAGGACAGGTCTGTTCAAGCAAATGAAAAGTTATAAATGTTATAAAAGATTGGATAGAGACTGGGATAAGGCTGGACTGGTGGGAGATGGTCACTCAATTTTTGCACTGGTCAACTTAGGGCAGCCCAGTAGAATACCACACACTTAAGCAACAGAAGTTTAGTTTCTTACTCTTCTGCAGGCTGAGAGTCAGATTAGGATGCCTACATGGTAGGGTTCTGGTGATTATCACCTTGGCTTGAAGACGCCTACCCTCTCTGTTTTTATACAGTGGTGTTTTTATATGGCAGAGAATGAGTAGGGGACAGAGGGAAGTCAATATTTCTCTCCTATTAAAGGGCTATGTCCTATCAGATTACAGCCCTGCCTCCTAACAATCTTCTCTCTGGATATGACCACATTTGCATGTAAAAACTCCAAAACATAAATGGTGAGTTAGGGGGGACAAAATTCAGTCCTCAGCAAAGGGCAACAAAAGTCGTTAATTTACACCAGTGAGATAGTATGATCACATTCGAGAAGGTAATCTGAGATGTGGCCTAGATACTGGGCAGAGGGGCAGAAGTGGCCCTAAAGGCAGGGGAAGAGGTCTTTCCAGCGGCTCAGTTAAATCCAGACTGCATTTCTGTTGAAAATAGAGAATAGACTAATCCAGATGTAAAGCTGAGCAGACAGAGCACTTCATGGATATGAAAATGAAGACATTAGCACCTGGGACAGGGCTCAGGGCTTCACACTGCTTAACTGAATGGGTGAGAATGCTGTTAGACAGGGAAACTTGAAGGAGGTTAAATATGAAGGAAGGATCACAAGCTCTTTCCATATCTGGAACATCTAGGGAATGTTTGAGAGATTATTAACCCCTTTGAATGATATTTTTTAATTATGATCATTAATACTAAATACATAAGCAATTACTTCCTAACTATCAGTGTCTTAACACAATAAAAGTACTCCTTCTTGGAGCTGACGTGAGAAAAGAGATGTTGATAGTGCAATATCTGTTAAAAAGCAGGGTGGAGGGATGGACCCCACACTGGGTGCAGCCTCCTGCTGGGAGAAGGGCTCCTGGTCTGAGGCGCTTGCTGGCAGACACCTAACGTTTAGCACTTTGAATAAGTCAACTTTTTTCCCCAGTGGAACATGATCTTTAGTTGTTCCACTGGCATGCAATGACAATGCAATACCCAGGACAGGCTACTTAAAAAGTGAGATATCCCTTCTGTGCTCTGGTCACGGAGGCTCAAGTCCAAGGCTAAGTGGCCCCATCGGTCTGAGTCTCTGGCGACGCTGGCACATGAGGGTGGAGTGCTTGGCGGAACAAGATACTCAGTCTTAAGCCGGAAAGCACAGAGGGACCAGCAGCCTCATAGTTCCTTTTCACAACATGACACAATGACATCTCCAGGACCTGCCGCTTAAAGGCCCACCACCCAGGGACGGTGCTGTTTACAGGACTGAAGCTCTGAATCCTTGGACCTTTGGGGGTTGGGGGACATTCTCCATGTGTCAGACAGAGCCTCTTGGTAAGTGTCAGCATTGCCTTGACCATCCATGAGGCCTTCATCATCTTTTCTTCTCTCCCAAAGTCTATCCCATTGCCATTTTTTCTTGATTTTCTATGAATCAAAGCCCTTCTAATTTCATTGTCAATGATTTCAAATGTTACTGCCTTATTGAAGCCTTTTCTGTTTTTTTCTCCAACAAAGTAATGTTTTATGTATTTGAGAGCATTCAAAGAAAAATCTCAAAGAAAAATGTCAAAATAAACATCACTATTTTATGATGTTGTGAATTCATGTTTTACTGTTGTTATTCTTTTATTCTTTACAATTCTCCTCATGGTCTCTCTTTTTTCCTTTATTTGTCATCGTCATTACCATCATTATTATTAATGTGTTTTAGTCGTCTTTGGTCGGAGGCAGTTTACAGTCGAGGCACGTGAATTCCAGGACTGGGGCAAGCCTGAGCTACAAAGAGACCCACTCTCAAAAAAGAATCGTGTTCCTTATAATTATTTGCCAAAACATGTAACATAAATTCCAAACTGATGAATGAATGTGACTTTCCCAGATCCACTAAGCCAGCTGTGTGGAGCGAGACGATAAGTCTGGGGTAGAGGAGAGTGCAAAAGTTCTAAGTTCTAGGTCGTGCGCCCGTGGTGGGTTCTCCTGCAATTAAATTTCTCGAATCAAGAGAGAACTAGGTAGGATCAAGCTAGACCTTTGGATCAGAGGCTGTTTTGAAGTCAACCAAGAATAAAAGACAACCAAGGTATAATACTCGTTGGAATTTGCTTTGATGTAGGACTTGGTTGCCAGTTCTTAAAGCTCTTGAGTTAGCCCGGTGTACTTTGAAGCTTTCCGAACTTCACGGAATGCCGGCAAAGAGCTCTAACCCAAGACCGAGCGGTGGGCTGCACACGGTCTGGAATCTTTTCTTTGGGTTCTATTTTTCAACAAGAAGAACGCGTCAGCTCGCCAGGTGAAACCTTTCCATACGAGGTAGTTGCAAGGAGCTGGAACAACTCCTAAGAGCCACGACCCCTTTCTTCATGCCGCGGTCCTCTCCGCAGCAGCCAGCACTCGCGGCGGGCGCCCGGTCACCCGGCGTACCTGCCGACAGGCCCCGCCCCTGCTCCGCCCCGGCCCCGCCCCCAGGCCCCGCTCCTCCATCTCCCCTGGGCGCCTGCCGCAGACCACGCCCCAGGCCACGCCCCTCCCCGCCCAGCGGGCGGTGGCTGCAGGCCCCGCCTCCGCCGTGCCGCTGACTCCCGGCTCCTCGAGCTCTGGCCCCGCCCCCGCCAGCTCCCCAACGTCCTCGGCGTCGAGCCCAAGCCTGCGCCTGCGCCTGCGCCCTGAGGCCGAAGTCGGGGCGCGCCTCGGCCGGGACGCGGAGAGCGGCGGGCGGAGCAGCCAATGGGCGGCGGCGCTGCCCGGCGGCCGGGAGGCGGGGCCTGCGCGGGTGTCAGGTTAGCGCGAGGCGTGACCTAGTTGACAGGCTCTGAAGAGCTGCTGTGGCGGCGGCCGCGGGGCAGAGCGGGTGGGCTGCGGGAGGAGGGCGGCGGCGGGCGAGCGGGCGCGGAGCCTCCGCACTTTTCCCCCCCGAGCGGCCCCTCCGTCCCCCACCCCGCCGCACACCCGCCTGCCCGTGAGCCTGGGGAACTTGCAGCCCAAAGCCAGCCATCCCCCCGGCAGCATGTACCCCAGCAACAAGAAGAAAAAGGTGTGGAGAGAGGAGAAAGGTAACCGGCCCGCGGCCCCGGGGCGGGCGGGAGGGTGGGGGCGGGGCCGGCGCGGAGGGCGCCCCGGGCCGCTGCCGCTCCCGCCGGCCGCCGCGCGCGCCCCCGCGGCCCCGCGCCGCCCCCGGCCCCTGCGGCCGCCGCACGCCCCTCGGCGCCGCTCCCCGCTCCCGCCGCGGCCGCCCGGCCCGGCCCCGTCGGGGCGCCCCGCCGCACGCGCACCTGCGCCGGCCTCCCCCATCCCGGCCGGCCGCCGCGCGCCCCCGCCCCTGACGGGCTCCGGCCCCCCGCTCCGCTCGGCCGCGGCGGGACCCGAAAAGGAGCCCCGGCCGGCGAGGAGAAGCGCCTCCGGGACGTGTGAACGGGCGCCCGGCAGCTGGTCCGACGTCCCCATTCGTGGCCGGAGTCGCTCGGAGCGGCGGCGTGCACTCCGAGAATGAGCCCCGAGTTGTGTGCAGCCGGCTCACCCCGAGCCGCTGGACTGACCGTGGCGCCGGTTCCTTCGGGGAGCAGAACTGGGCGGCTCGGTTCCGTCCCTCCTCCTGCCGGCCCCGGCTCGGCTGCACGGGGCGTATTTTCATGTAGCAGCGCCCGAGTCCCTGGAATGTTTCTCTTCATCGTTTTACCTCTTTTATACAGAAAAACCATTGCTTTGCTACTTGCAGTTTGCACCAAATTCGTGCATAAAGGGTGAAGTTGAGCAAGGGTGTACAGATATCTGCACTCCTACAGAATAGGGCCATCAAGGCGTGACTAGGTTGAAAGTTGATTTTCTTGCCGATTACTTGTTGAAGATTTTTAGTGCAAGTCCCTGTCCTTTTTGAACCCTTTGACTAAACTGTAGTCTTAAGAGTGAGAATTAAAATTCTCTAAATAATGCCCGATTTAAAAAATGCACGAAAAACCTGTGAGGAGGGAAGTTTTCAAATTAGCCGCATGGAAGAATGAATGTGACCGAACAGAGTGGCTAGAGTGGCCCTTAAATATTGAAGATTTGCCTTAGTGTTTCAGTGAACGTGAGTGTTAAGAGAACTAAAACTTAAGGTCACAAAATAAATGGTGTTGAGGAGAGCCCCATGACAGGGCTGGTGCCATCGGGCCTGGTAGAGCACGCCTGGAACCCTCAGTAGGTCTCTACGCCCAGAAAAACTCAACAGTTTTCAGGAAGAAGCCGGATAGGTGAAGTCGTGTGGGGTTTATTAGTGCTTTGCTCTTGGAGTCCCACTTTCCCTCGAGCTCACTTCTCTGAGCATTGGAAAATCACCATCTCTCTTGATGATCTTGAAATGTTCGCTTTCCATAGTTGATAAAAACAAACAACAAAACAGTGTAAAATCATTTACATTGTTCTCAGTAACATGCATCATTGAAATTATAGTGAATACCTAAGAACTTTTTATGTCATATTAGAAAAACAGCTCCTCGTGTAACATCGTGTCATGAGCAGACATTTCAGAATCTTTATTTAATACCTTTTTGCCTTTTCTCTATAGGGAAAATATAACAACTATTTTTTTAATTAACTAATTTACTTTACCTCCGGATGATAGTTCTCCCTCCTCTCCTCTCAGTCTTTCTTTCCCACCTTCCCACTCATCCCCTCCTCCTCCCTTTCTCCTTGGAAAAGTGGAGGCCTCCCATGGATATCAACCTGCCCTGGCATATCAGATTACAGTAGGTCTAGGTACATCTTCTATTGAGGCTAGAAAAGGGAGCCCAAGAGAGGGAAAGGGTCCCAAAGGCAGGTGACAGAGTCAGAGACAGCCCTGCTCCCACTGTTAGGAGTCCCACGTGAAGACCCAGCTACACAACTGTTACCCATGTGTAGAGGGCCGACATCAGTCCCATGCTCCCTTAACAAAGTATTTCTTTTTTTTAAATAAAGAAGCAAATGCACAAGGGAAGCTTTTAGTAAAATTATTTTCTTTTATCCCAAACAATTTTTTTTTTGTTGTTGTTTGAAGGTTAAAGTTAAAGGCAAATATTATGAAGTGAATGCTTTGTATCTGTCTTCTGAGGGTGTCTGTTTCTGGAATAGTAAAAGTGAGAAATATCATGTTATTGCACCAGAAAGCTCAGGATTTCTCGTACAATAAAGAAGCCAATGGGATGCGTGACCTTTCGCTTTCATCCCACTGGAGAGTTGATGGCTTAGTACTTTTGCAGCTGTTATTGAAATCTAGATGAAGGCTTACCCAGTTCATTGAAATGTCAAGGCATTTTAGAAACATATTTTAATGCAGTACGGCATATAGTAAAGAGAACTGTTAATATATTTGGTTTGCAGAGAAAGGATTCATTGTAAAGGTGAAGCAGGGTAGAACATTTTTGGTAATGCCTGAGAAACCATGTGTATGCCTTTTGTATGTTTCATTGCTTAAACAACCGAGTTCTTAAAGCACATATATGTTTAGTAAATATTGTTCTACTACTTTGAGCCCTAATTTAAAATCATTTAATGTGTATTTTCATTTCAAGCATTGAAATTTATCTCTTTGTTTATATTGTATTACATTTGGTGTTTTTGTTCTAAGTATGCATTTACTTCCAAATAAATAGAAAGACAGTTTTATTTCTGTCTATAACTTCTGACATTTACATAAACAGTTGCTTCATAGTGTCCCTCAGCCTGATGTCTAGCTGTAATGATCCTGCATCTGTGATCTGAGCTTTTAAAGCAGTGCTGTAGCCACTGAGGGTCAGCTCCCTTTTCTGCTTTGTGAGCTAATTCCAAATTTCTGATTTCTTCCAACGTTCCTGTTGTACCTATTAGTCCATAGTGAACAGGTGTCACTGACTTGTTAATTTATGGAGAAAGAAAGTTTTACAGTACAGTGGTATGGTGTCCTGGTGTCATTGGATTGTTTCTCTATGTATAATTTAGGTTCCCCCCCAATTTTAGAGGAAGCTCTTTTCTTCTGTGTTTAGAGGATTAACCCTGTGCTTGTGCTCTTTCTTCTTCAGTTGCTTATAGTCCTTGAGATCATCTTGTGCCGTCATTTATTTATTCTTGGTTGTGTTTAATTTCTCACCATCTTCATCTTTACTGTCTTTAACAGTGCTTGTTGTCCTCTCTGCCACCTTTCCTCCCTCCCCTCCTTTTTAAGAAAGGGTTTAATTCTGTGTAGCGTAGGCTGGCCTAGAACTCATTCTGTAACCTCAGGTTGGCCCTGAATGTGTGGCAGTACTCCTGCTTTAACCCCCAAAATCTGGGATTACGGGTGCGGCCCACTATATCAGGCCTCACTTTCTTTTTGTCCAGTATGGCATAAGTTTCATGGATTTCAGTTATAGTTTAATGAGACTAGTATTTCTAAAGTCATTCAGTAGTGATGATGAGCATACTAAGGAGAGAGTTACTGAAGCCCTGTTTTGTGCTGTGCTGTTTTTAATGCCTTAGATGCCTTACGTCATTTCACCACTCATGAAGCAGAAAATTGTATGAAGTGATGTAGGGTCAAGCTTTAAATGCAGCTGTCCCATTTCGATCCTGGTTAGTACTGTTCTCCAAGCTCTGGGACATTACACGAGTCATTTGACTTTTTTACTTAGTTGCCTAGCAGTTGGCGATAATACCTGCCTAGTTATCTCCCAAAGAAATTGAAACCTAAAGAGATGAAGTGACGGGTCAAAGACCATACAGACTTATGTAATGGTTTAGGTTATAGTCCAGATTATTAACCACTACTGTGTTTTCAGTGCTGTTAGTCACCTACTTGATAAGAGAGTGGCTTTGTAAAATATTATTTTCTCTGACTTTCCTGTAGAACTTGATAGGGTTTTTTCCTCATATTTTTAAAGTTCTTTCCCTGTATCACTTGGAATTCATAACCTTGCTGACAACTAGATTTTATTTTATTATCCTCCCTTAAACCTGTTGTCAAATTCAACATTTTTTTTCTTTTATTCTTTACTGTTTTCTATCCTCTCATCTCCTTCTCCTTAGGACTAAAATTTTATATCTTAGCTTAAAAATAAATAGACTTACATTATTTTCTGCTTCCTAGTGGATCATCACATACCAAAATATTCACAATCACCTTTAAGTTTATGGTTTTCTTCATAGAAGGAAGATGAACGACACACCATGCTGTACAAGTCCCTGTACAGCTTTACTTTAAATTTGTCTGCTTTTCACTTCTGTTGTCCTTCCTCTCTAGATAACACCTTACAGTTTCATTAAGCTGTTTATATTTCCTTGTTTTTATTATTGTTCTATTTGTTGAAATGTCCTTACTTTTTACCTCTTCATGGGAAGAATCTAAACTATGCTTCATTAATAATGTCTTATTATAAAAATTATTTTAGTGATACAAACACCAGGAATTCTCAGTACCCAGTGAGCTCTTTATAAATGGCATCTGCAATTCTAAGATACTGTTTTATATTTTTATCTTAAATTAAGGTGTGCATTTAAAGTGTGTATATTCTACCACCATAGTGCTATTACAGAATTGAGAGTACAATGTCATTGTTGATGGCTTTGTAAAATTGAGGAAACAGCTTTGAAGATATATTTCTTACGCTCCTGCTGTTTGGGTATACCTGTTTCAGCAGTCTGCATTTTATTGACTTGATACTATTTTGTATCGTATTTATTTGCTCCTTTGCCCTGTGAACTGAAGAATTGTGATTCCTGAGTTCTCTAAATGTACACTGTCACATACTCTGTGTTAGTAGATGCTGATGGGAAGAGTAAATGACTTTACTTGTTTCCTGAGCTGCCTTAGCAGCGTTGTCTCGACCGGCGTTGAGTTTATGTTTCTTGCTCCTGTGGAATTAATTTGACTCCCTTTAACCCTCAAATATGAAATCATTTGATAGCATTTTGGTACTCCTTAAGTCTTTGGTTAGTGTAGCATGAGTAATATTCATAAATGTATTCAGTAATTCCCAAGATTAAAATTTAAATACAAATGGAGATTCTGCTTTTATTTTGCAAGAACGTTTGCTGAAGATGACCTTAGAGGAGAGACGCAAAGAATACTTAAGGGACTATGTTCCTCTGAGCACCATTCTATCCTGGAAGGAGGAGATGAAGAGCAAGGGCCAAAATGATGGTAAGTTTTTCAATGATTTTTAGGCAGTTGCTGTTCCCATGTGTTGATGGTTTGTAAGATAATGGTTGACAGAATGAATAACTGAATTCACAAATGAAGTACTTTTGAAATTATTAGTTTGCTTTTTGAAATTATTGTTTGCTTGCTTTTAGCTATCTGTCACATACTTCTTAAGCTCAGGAATGCATGGTAACATCATTTGTGTTCTGAAATATAGCACGTTCACAGTACAGTGCTCTTTCACAGGTACCTTTTTATTTAAAAACTTCTGCAGCAGATCTTAACAGAAAAGCTGTACAGATTTACTCATCAGTGTTGTGGCACTTTGAGCTTGCATTAGTTTCATTTCTGTTGGATGTTTTTTAGGTTATTTTAAAAATTGCATATGGTTAAGAGAGTATGCAATACAGAAAAACAATAACATTTCAGATGACTTTAGAGGATATATATCTTACATGCTATGGTATGTCTATATGTAAAACCATTTGACAAAATTTACTTAGTCTTTTTGATTTGATGAAAGTCTATATTGTATTAGAGTGTAGACAGTTTTTTAAGCATAAAAGGGTACATGAAAATTGGTCATTTAATATCAAGTGGTCAGCCCAAAATTGTATATACACATGCAGTACTAAATTGACTCAGCAAGTTGTATTTATATATTTATGTATTATATAATATATATATTTATGCTTTGATTTGATGAAAAAATATATATTCATATAATCTCCAAAGAAAAAGAGGCCATTGATTTGTCAGGGAGATGGAAGAAAAGGGGTTGGGGAGGGGAAAGGAAAGGAAGGCAAGAATGTAATTATATTTTAGTAAGATTTTTTTTAAAGTTTCGAAACAGGAAATCATACATTTAACTGATGTTTGATATACTTCTCTCAGAACTGATAGTCATTGGTGCTGATCTTGATGTGAAGTTTAGACTTCAGAGCAAGGGGTTTACCTTATGAAGTGGACTTGAAAGAATCATTTTACAGGTCGTATCCTTAGATCGATGGCAGTAAGCAGGGTCAGAGTACCTTGGTATCAGAAAATGAAAACCAAGTATGGAACAAAATCTGTGGAGAAAAACAACTAATGTAAGCTTTGGTGTTTGTAAAAGGAACACAGATAGGGTTGAATTTTAGACACTTTTCTCTCTTGAAAGGCAGTGTGGTGTGGTGACAGCTTGGGTATATGATGACTGTAAGACCAGCCTAGGGTACATAGCCACATGGTACTTAGAAAACAAACAACTGCAACAACAAATGCAAAGCTTGTTAAGTCGAGAGTGAGAGGATCTTTTTAATGGGTAGCTAGGATGGTGAGTTCACCTCAAGGTTTAGTGGTGTCCTAGGATGTTCATGTCTGATCTCCTGCCCATGGCGTTTAATAAAGGCAAGTTGGTTCAACAGTTGTCTCATTAAGATACTGAAGGAGAAGCTAGTGCTGTGTAATGCAAGAGTACAGGGCCAGAAATCAGGAAAAGGGCGTTTCTGCCTCTCCTTGCATAGGTCTCAGGTAACTCTTTTGTTTATAAGCAACTGGTATTTAATACCTAGCTCTCTGCCTAGCAAATCTTCCTTGCCTTTCTTTTTTTCTTTCATCTAATTACTTTCACTGTTGTACCTAAGGACATGGTACATGATGTTCCTTTTAAAAAATTTGGTCTCTTGGGATAGAGGTGGAGTCCTCTGCTGCTGGAATATTTCAAAGAGCAGCAGCTGATATTCAGGCTGCTATGCATGTTGGAACCGATCTCTTCTGTTTAGGAACTTGCTGTTCTTGTTGGCTATTTCTGTTTTTTTTTATTTATTAAAATTAAAACTACATTTATTTATTTATATAGTGCACGTGTGTGTGGGGGGGGGTGGGAGGGAGTTACTTTAGTCTCACAGCCCATGTATCCAGGCCAGAGTACAACTTGTAGGAGCCAGATTTCTACTTCCACTATGTGTGCTCTGGGAATGCAGTTCAGGAGGCCGTGCTTGATGGTAAGCACCTCTAACTGCTGAGCCTTCTCACTGGCCCTGGCAACTTTTTAAAAAAGATTCAGCCAGGAAGTAACCATGTGTGGTAGAATGTTGTTTCAGAATTCGCTGCAGTTTGGTTTGTTCAGGAATACCAAATTCTAAAAATCATGTCTGCCAAATTAGAAAATATGTATTGAATAACTCCCGACATGTTCTTTCTTTACATGACACTATGTATGCCTGTATGCCAAATATGAGCTTATAATTTATAAGTGATTCACAGTTATTTTATGTATTACTTTTTTCCTGTTATGCTGTTTTTGAACCGGAATGTATTCCATGGGGAATTAAGTGATATGATCTGAATTATATCTCTATTAAACGTGTTTTATTCTTTACATGTGACATCTGAAATGTTATTTGCCCTTGTCTGTTGTGACCTGGAAACTGGTGGCTGGCCTCAAATGTAACAGCTCTTTATATTACTGATACTTGGTAATATTTTACATTGTACAGATTTTATACATTCTTCATATGTACTTTCTTCTTGTCATCTCCTTCCTACTAAGTCATAATAAAATATCAGTGTTACTATTTTGCTACCTTAAAAGATGTTTAGTTAACTGGTAAATATGCATGAGCTGTCATAGTAAAATTCTACGTGTATAATTAGATACACTGGGCAGCTGCACATCTGAACTCACAGTGGTTGTGTCAGTATGCATAAGGACTGAAGAAGCTCAAGCCAGATAAAATTCCAGCATGGAGGTGGGCATGAGTTCCTTCCCTCGCTGAGAAACTAGTGGCTTTTGATGGCTCCTGGGTAAGACAGTTTTCTTCAGTGGTGTCACCCATGGCATATTTACTGTAGTCCAAGGCAGGTGCCACAGCCACTGTTAGTTGGTGGGGACACACGGGACTTGATGGTTTTAAAAAAGAGAGAAAGAAAACCAGAATTGAATGAGCAAGGAGGTGAATCAGGGAGGAGCAGGGGGAGGGGACCAACATGATCAAAATACATTGTCTGAAAGTCTCAAAGAATTAATAAAAACATTATTTAAAAATTAAAAAATGTCTAATTGGTATATGCTAATAAAATACTTTAGAAATAGATCTTTAGTACCGAGAGGTATGGCTTAATGGGACACTATAGCGACAGTATCTTAGTGTATGAGGATATTTACTACTCTGAGGCTATTTTCAAACAGTTTATATATTATATTAGTTTTAGTCATAGGTGTATATAAATATGCCTTTATATATATCTTTAAGAGACATTATCATGGAAAATTAGCAATTCATTAGAATAATTATCCAATTAGTATGTTCATTTTCCCATTGTTTTAGTTACTTTAGTTACTTACTGTGATAAGATACCATGACCGAGGCAGCTTATAAAAGAAAGCGTTTAATTTGGAGTTCATAGATCCCAAGATTAGAGTCCATGATCATCATGGTAGGGAGCATGACAGCAGGCAGGCAGGCATGGTAGTGGAGCAGTAGCTAAGAGCTTGTGACTGATCCATAAGCATGAGGCAGAGAAAGAGAGAGGAAGGAGGGGAGAAAAGTATGTGAGTGAGTGAGTGAGTGTGTGTATGTGTGTGTTTTGTGTGTGTATGTGTATTTGCTTATGCACAGGTGCCTGCAGAGGCCAGAAGAAGAGGTAGGAGGGAGAAGGGGAAGGAGGGAGGGAGAGAAGAAAAAAAGAGGCAGAGATAAAGGGAGGAATTGGGGAGGAAGGAAAGAAGAGAGTATGCATGAACAAATGCTAACTCAAAGTGACACGAATTTTTGAAGCCTCAGAGCCCATCCCCAGTGACACACCTTTTCTAACAAGGCCACACTTTTTAATCCTTGCCAAACAGTTCTACCGTCTGGAGACCAGGTCTTCAAACATATGAGCCAATGGGGGAGGGGGAACCATTCTCATTTAAATTACCACACTCTCTTACAGAGGCTTGATTTTTGTATTGCTGGTTTATCTGGATCAAGATCCAAACAAAAGGTGCTGAAGAGAGAGTTTCAGCAATTTAAGAGTGCTTGTTATTTTTCAGAGGACTAGAGTTCCTCAAACCTACTGTAATTCCAGGGGACCTGATGCCCTCCTTCTGGCTTCTGAAGGAACCTGCACATGCAAATGCACACACACACACACACACACACACACAAACACACACTTTTATACCTCTCTATCACACAGGCACACAAATATGTAAAATACTATATTTAATCTTAGTTAATTTTAATCTGTATTTAGTTCTATTTCTGTCCTTTTCTTCCTGATTATAATTTATTTTTGAATACACTGTATGTGTGAGTTTCACCCTCACCCATGTGGCTGAATCATTGTATCGTTAAACTGGTTCCTTTCTGTTTCATAGTAGTTGTAGTTAAGCCCTAGAGCAGTACTTCTCAACCTTCCTAATGCTGCAACCCTTTAATACAGTTCCTGATGTTGTGACTCTAGTCATAATGTAAGTGCTTGATACTGTGAAGAATAATAATGTAAATATCTGACAGGAAGATGCGCTTAGGTGACCAATACAGAGATCCACAACCCAGCACTGCATAGGGAATGGGAGGCCTTGGAACAAAAAGCCACAAATTAGAAGTAGTCATAAAACCCCTCTCGGTAGGACTCAAGGAACATGAGAAGGGGGAGGGGAGGGGAGAGGAGACCCCAGAAGTTTTGGTTTTAACTGAATGACTGTAAGAAAAGAGAAGTGGTGTAGATGGGCCATTGATAAAGTTCTTGCTCTGCTAAATGTGCTGACCCAGAGCCCACCCAGAGCCATGGTGGCTGTTACCCCAGTACTTGGGAGGCAGGTACAAGGGGTCCCTAGAGCAAACTGGCTAACTAGATTAGCTGATCACCAAGTTCTGGATTCAGTTGAGAGTCCCCACTTCAGTAAATAAAGTAGAGAGGAGGAAGGCAGCCAGTGCCAGCTGTGAACCTCTTCTAGCATCTGCAAACACACGCACCTGCACTGAAGCAAACATGCGTGAACACCACACACATATGCATGCATGCACATACACAAAACGATAGAAAGAAATGAAACACTGTTTCAGACTTTTATGGTGTTAACTACAGTATTTTATTAAATGTTGGATATAGTTGAAAATGACCAAATAGTTGGGAAAATGGTATTAAAACAGAATGCTTTAATTAATGCTGTTAGGAGGGAGAGGCAGAGGCAGGTGGAAACCTGGGAGTTAAGACCAGGCTGATTGACAAAGTGAGTTTTAGGTGAACCAGGGCACACACAGTGAAATGTCTGAAAAAACAAACAAATAAATGAAAACAAAACCCACCAACCAAACAAAAACAGCATGGAATTGATAAAAATCTAAAAATTAGAAAGAAATGAGAAAGATTAAATTTGTTTTTTTAATCTCTCTGTGTTGATCTCTTTTTAGATTATATTCAGTTTGAGCACTATGCTTTGAAACTAAAATAATCTTCAGAAGCAGAAAAAAACACATCAAAACACTACAGATCCTGCCAGGCATGATGGCTCATGCCTTTAATCCCAGCACTCAAAGAGGCAGAGGCAGAGGCAGGTGGATCTCTGTGAGTTCCAGGCTAGTCTGCTCCACAAAGTGAGTCCAGGACAGCCAAGGCCGCACAGAGAAACCCTGTCTTGAACAAAACAAAACAGATCGTTTGAGTGTGTAGTGATTTTATTTTTTCTTTGTTAATGGTCTTAATATTAACTTGATTGTAAAACGCTTCATTTTGGGGCTAGAGAGATGGCTTAGCATTTAAAGAGCGCACTTCCTGCTTGCAGAAACGCTGAGTTCATTTCTCAGATTGTGGTCTGCTCACAATCATTCGTAACTCTAGTTCCAAGGGATTCCACACCCTCTTCTGGCCTCTATGGCCATTGCATGCACACAGTACACAGAGATACAAGAGGGCAAAGCACCTGTACATATTATTTTATGAAATATTAAAAAATTAAAATATACATTTGCTGTAACTAAGATCACTCTGTTTTATTCTGAAAGCAGACATGAATAGATGTTTGCATAACCAAAATCTGCATTAAAAACAAAAGAAAAATAAAAATGTTTTGAAGTCCTTTATGCTTTGAGCTTTTGCTTTTTTGTTCTCTTGATCTTTGCATATAGCCATCTTCCTTTCTATTTCTTGAGTATATTGTGCTTTAGTATTGGGCTCCAATAGTGGGAGGAAGCACTGTTTATCTCACCTGCATAATTATTGTCACCTTTAAAGTCTTGAAGTTGAAAGACTTATTCCCCACAAAGTATTTCTTTACTCACTTTTTGGAACTTTTTGTTCCTTTTCATAAAATGATGATAACAGTTGGCTCTATGTAGTCAATAATAAAGTTATCTGATAAGTGTCTGTCTCACTTATCATGACACTGCAATTACCATGAAAATAGGGACTGCATTGCCTGCAATATCCTTTGTATCCCTGGTTGTTTGGCATAGTGCCTTTTGCACAGTAGATGGTGTCCTGTGAGGTGACTAAATGGTAAATACATTTGCCCATTAATATTTTCATTCTTTTTTCTCTTCCCACCTCTCATGTTTTCTTAAAGATTCATATGGGAATAAAAGCTTTAGAAATGAATCCAGATTCTGCTATTTGGTATTTCTCTATTGAAAATTCTCTGTTTAGCTCTGTACTCCATTTTTTAAATTGGATTACTTGATCCCTTAACCGAGGAATAGATACAGAAATTGTGGTACATTTACGCTATGGAATACTACTCAGCAATTGAAAACGAGGAAATCATGAAATTTGCAGGCAAATGGATGGAACTAGAAAAGATCATTCTGAGTGAGGTAACCCAGAAGCAGAAAGACAAACGTGGTAATACTCACTTATAAGTGGAGATTAGCCTTGTAGTATAGCCATACTAAAATCTATAGTCCTAAAGAAGCTAAACAACAAGGAGGACCCTAGGGAAGATGCTTAATCCTTATTCAGAAGGACAAACAGAATAGACATTGGAAGTAGGAGAAGACAGGGAACAGGACAGGAACCTACCGCAGATGGCCTCTGAAAGATGAGTACCAGCAGAGTACCAAAGAAGATTGGTTTGGCTGAGACTCATAGCCAAACTTTGGGAAGAGTGCAGGGAACCTTGTGGAAGAAGGGGAAGATAGACTTGGAGGGGACAGGAGCTCCACAAGGAGACCAACAGAGCCGAAAAATCCAGGGTCTAGGGGGTCCTTCAGAGATTGATGAATCAACCGAGGACTGTGGAGAGGACCTTTTTGCCCTGCTCAGATGTAGCCCATAGGCAGCTCAGTCTCCATGTGCTCCCTTACTAGGGAGTAAGGGGAGCAGGGGCAGCTCTCACATGAACTCAGTTGCCTGCTTTTTGATCACCTGCCCCTGGTAAGGTGGCCTTATTAGACCACAGAGAAAGAGGATCCAGACAGTCCTGATGAGACCTGATAGGCTAGAGTCAGATAGATAGAAGAGAGGAGGACCTCTGCTATCAGTGAACTAGGGGAGGGACATAAGATGGAGGGAGGGTAGGACCAGGAGGAGATGAGGGAGGGGGCTACAGCAGGGATAAATTGTAATTAATAATGATGATGAAATGAATACAGATACTTAAAAAAACAAACAAACAAACAACTTTTGCCTGTGTTTTTATTACTCAGGTTTCAGGACTGTTGCTTGCTTCCCTATTCTGCTCACATAAAGTGTTCTTTGTGATACTGTTCTCCCACATCTCACATTTCCCTTATACCTGTGTGTTTTTTTTTCTTTCTTTCACCCTTAGCCCTTCATCTTTTCTTAACTATAATCTTTCAGAGATTTAACAGTCTTTAAAAATCTGTGTACCCTAATAGTTTTCCAACTTCTACTCCAGCTATTTTACTCATCCTGATTTTTTACTTTTAAAAGTCAATCTAATAATTAATCATTATCCTACATAGGATCTTACCCTACTTTCATCCACTTCTAATCTTATTTTTTAATAAGCCAGGTAAGATTTTATTTAACTTTTATATTTAACTTTTATATACAAGGATGCAAATTCACGGGTTAGGTGCATTGCATATTGTTATTTTGTAGTATTTAATGTTGTTACGACTTCAGCTTCTGTAAATCTAAATGGTAACAGTTTAAGTTGAGTTGTTGCATGGATTTTTAAGACGTCCAGCAATAGCACTTTTAACAGGTTTCCATTCTAAATGTGTTCATTTTGGCATTACTGAGTCTTCATATTCAACTGTGGGAAGTTATTTGACTATTACATCATTTTAAAGTCCTTTGCAGAGCTGGTTAATTTTCTTCAAAGCCAACTGTGACTACAGACAGAATGTAGTGCTTGAAAGAATAACCTTGAATAGCTTCCAAATATTTTAAAAATAAATGGTAACTGTAACTGAACACATTGAAATTCCTATTGGTAATGTTCTTGTGGAGCTTTGAGCACTCATGGAATCAGACATTTGTGAAGTATGATCATTTGATTTGTGGAGAAGATAAGGAATATGAAGTTCTGTAGGAATTCACAAAGCATAATATGTTTCTGCTTTTCCTCTGCTCTACTTAAACTATTTGTTGATTTTGATAACATGTAAATAACATTTATTGTGCACTGCAGATGTATCACCAAGTATTAAGTGAATTATTCTTATGTTAAGCATCTTGAAATGTAGAAACCAAACCAATAATAATCTTAAATCTTAATTTAAAAATACATTAAAGATAGCTTACAATTATGGTTTTAGATGAAAAATTCTGCACATATATATATATATAGTATTGTATTTTATACATTAAGTGAATTTCATAGTAAATGTGAATTTTACTTAAATAGTCATTGTTCTGTGCAAACAGATACCCGAGATTGGTACTGGTTGATGGTACCAATGTGTATAATTTTGTACAAAGAGAACAAATGTCCAGTTCCAGCAGTCCTCCTGTGTGAGTCTTTATAATGTGTGCCCCACACCCTACTTATTTATTTTAAATCTATGAATTTCATGACTGTCTTCTTCTATGGAATATTTAATTACTGGTTTTGTTTTCTGTATTAAAAACAAGAACTGAAGTTTAGCTTACTTTCACTTAAGTCTTTGATTTACAAGGCTTTGAATTATTGAAGTAACAGCATAGAGAAGGAGTGCAGTTTAAGAGAGGTTCCCATATACATGCCTCAGAAAACCTGGAAGGTTTTTAAGACTGAGAAGTACATAAAGAAACTTGAGTATAATGGTGATAATTTCATAATCGTGCATATAATGATTTAGAGGCTCTGAGAATGCCATACACTTCCTGCTTAATTAAAATAACCCATCTCCCTTTTTTTTTCTTGCAGATATGTCTCTTCTTTAATATTTTTCTTGTGTCTGAGAAACACCCTTTTTTTTATTTCTGTATCCTTTCATTTTCTAATATATTCATCCATTCTTGGATTAATTGACTGTGTGTGTGTGTTTCTTTCCCCCTTCTCTCTCTCTGTGCATGCACACGTCTGTGTGCGTGTGTGTGTGCGCATGTGCACACACATGTGTGTATTCAGTGATGGGGAGGTTTCTAGCTTCCCAGTCTACTCTTGTAAGATTTTAAATTACTTAATTTTTATTGTGATAAAATTCAATATAAAATTTACCATTTTAATCTTTTTAGCAGTGCTGCTGGCATAGTGAAAGAGTCCCATTGTAGTTCTCTTGAGTGTAGAATTCAGTGGCATTAAGTGAATTTACAGTGTGTGTAGCCATCCCTGGTATCCAGGTACAGAACTTTTCCATCTTTCCAAATAGAAAATTTGTATGTGAAACAAAACTCCTAATCTGCCCTCCCCACTCAGCTACTGTTCCTATCGTCTAGTCTACATTGTTTCTGATTTTTTGTTCTTTTAAAATTGTTTCAAAAAATGGTGTTTTTATTAAATCATTGACAGTTTTAAGAATACTACTCAGCAATCAAAAAGGAGGAAATCATGAAATATTCAGACAAATGGTGGGATCTAGAAAAGATCATCCTGAGTGAAATACCCCGGAAGGAGAAAGACAAACATGGTATATACTCACTTATATAGACCTATAAGATATGATAAACATAATGAAATCTATACACCTAAAAAAGATAATCAAGAGAGTGGACATGGGGTAAGATGATCAATCCTCGTTTAGAAAGACAGAGGGGATGTGCATTGAACGTATGACAGGAGTCTACTGAGTGCATCTGAAAGACTCTAACTAGCAGTGTTTTCAAAGCAAAGACTCATGACCAAACCTTTGGCAGAGTACAGGGAATCATAAGAAAGAAGGGGAGTTAGTCTGATGGGGAAAGGATAGGAGCTCCACAAGGACCAAATATATCTGGGCACAGGGTCTTTTCTGAGACTGACATTCAACCAAGGACCATGTATGGATATAACCTAGAACCTCCACTCAGATGTAGCCTGTGGTAGCTCAGTAACCAATTGGTTTCCCAAAGTGAGGGGAACAGGGACTATTTCTAACAGGAACTCAATGACTGGCTCTTTGGCCTCCCCCACCCCCAAGGGAGGAACAGTCCTGCTAGGCCACAGAGGAGGGCTTTGCAGCCAGTCCTGAAGATACCTGATAAAACAGGGTCAGATGAATGGGAAGGAGGCCCTCCCCTATCAGTGGACTTGGAAAGGGGCAGGGAGGAGATGAGGGAGGGAGGGAGGGACTGGGAGGGAATGAGGGATCGGGACATGGCTGGGATACAGAGTTAATAAAATGTAACTGATAAAAAATAATAAATTAAAAAAAATATATCCCCCCTCCCCCCCAAAAAAGAATATACTCTGATCATATTCTTCCAACTGACACAACGTGTCCCAGTAATTCTCAACCGCGCTACCTTGTTCATTGTCACCCCACTAACAGTAAACAAGGAAAAACTATGAGAAAAGCAGGAATAAGTTATACATACACATATATGTGTACATATATATATGAGAGACAGATGTAATCTAAACTGTGTAATAGAGAAGCCTAAACTCACATCTTTACAAAGTAGATATCTGATGTGAGTAGAATTTCACAGTATTTCTCTTTAGTTTTGGGTCTGTTACACTGATTATAACACCATAGATTCATCCATTTTGTCTCATGTGTCAGGATTTTGATTTTAGAGTCATGTCTTAGAAATTAAATCACATATCATGAAAACTTTGCTTTTTAAAGAGTTTCTTGGATTTTTGTCTTACATTTAGGTTTTGATCAACTTTGAGTTTTTGTGTATGGTATAAAGTCCAATTTCATTCTGCATATGGATATCCAGTTTTCCAGTATCTTTTATTTAAAAGTGTTTCTTTTTAAGACCATTGACCAGCTATGGCACCCTTTTTGAAAATCAGCTTTAAAATGCTTCATTGATCTATAAATTTGGATTAATGCCAAAACCACACAAATCACACTGCTTTGATTAGTGTAGCCTTGTAGTAAGTTTTAAAATCATGAAATGTGAGATTTTTTTTGTCATGATTAGGTGTATCTGATATTTGATATTTGAGATTCCATGTGAGTTTTGGGATTGTTTTTCTTTTTTCTTTTTCTTTTACAAAAACACTCTCAGGATGTTGATATAGACAGCACTGAAGCTGTAGATCACTTTGGGTGGCAATATTATCTTTGTCATATTTTGTCTTTGTCAATCAGTGGTATGTCTCTGCTTACTTAACGTTGGTTTTAATTTTTAAAATAAGTTATTTTCGTTTTCTGTGTAGAATTTTTCACCTCCTTGGTTATTTAGCTTTGTTCTTTTTCAGGTCATTGTAAATGGAATTGTTTTAATAATTTTCTTCTCAATGATTATTTTTATAATGTAACTGATACTTGTATGTAGTTTTGTATCCTGCAGCTCTTCTGAATTCAAGCTAATGATCATGTTTTTAATCTCTCTCTCTCTCTCTAATCACTGTGAACCGAGAGAATTTTACTTCTTTTCCACTTTGGATATCTTTCATTTCATTATCTGGTACACTTACCCTGGCTAAAACTTTCAGAACTATGTTAATGAGAAGTAGTTAAAGTGGACGTCATTGTCTTATTTGATTTTAGGGAAAATGCTTTTATTCTTTCACTATCAGATGTGATGTTATATGTGGATTTTTATATTTCTATTATGTTAATTTTCTGAAATTTGTATATTTCTGTTATGTTTAGGATATTCCTCTTTAACCCTAGTTTACTGAATATGCTTAATTATGTGAAAGAGGATTGGATTTGGTCAAAGGTTTTCTGCTGTTTGAGGTAATATATTTGTTGCTCCTCATTCTTCAGCCCCACATTTTAGTAGATCATGTCTTTCTGGGAACATATTGATGTCATTTAGGAGTAAAGGCCTGGCAGTGGTGCATGTGAGTTTCATTCACATCGTAGAGCAAATATCAAGTCATATCTGATCATCAGAGTCTGAAAAGTTTAGTATAGTTACATGTTCAAGAAGAGAGCAAGTCAGAAAACTAGCTAGTGTAATTAGCAGTTGTACAACATCAGCGCTCACACAGCGTCTTCAATAACCGTATTCTGTTGAAAACAGTTACAGAATACACTATTGCTTTATACTCCATTAAAGAGGAAAAACAAGCCAATTAAACTATTGTGCGTTATTTAAAAGTTATCAGTCTCAGTAAACATATAAAACAAAATGTCTCTGTGACTCTATTCCAAGCACGTTTGAATTTACTCAGTTATTCCCTTTGTCACATTCCCTTGAACATGCGTGAGGACAGTTGAATAAACTGGGTAAGGTACTCCTTCCTAAGAAGCCTTGACCTTCAGAGACAGTGTGCTGAGTGACTTCCTTTATCTAGTTGTTGATGTGCATGTTTTCCCATAGGACGGTGTTCTGTGGGGCTGAGAGAATCAGTGATACAGCACTCTTAAAATGTACCTTGAAACCATTTATACATCTCTTCTGCAGATTTAATGTTGGTATTCCCCGATATTTTCAGCAAATGAGTGGGGTTAATATCCTTTTCACAGATGATGATTAAATAAATTGTTGTCTGAGTGCTGAGAGGTTGCAAATGACTTATATCTCCAGAAATGATAACTAAATTATCACAAAAGCAAGGAAAACCGTTAACACAACTTCAGTAGCAACAATAATTACCCTAATTGTGTTGTAGCACCTGCCACCCTCAGAAGTGTTAAAGTGCTTTAAGATAAATCTTGGAATTGGAAATATATTATAAATTAAATTTTAATAGAAATTTAAAATTGTGTGTGTGTTGGAGACAGGCTTCTTTTATGTGGCCCTAACTAGCCTGGAACTTACAGTATAGACAAACCTTGACCTCATGGAGATCCACCTGCCTTTGCCTCCCGAGTGTTGGATTTAAAGTCATGTGGCACAGCTCTGATGGTGCAGTTTTTATATTTTAATATTTGGGGATTTTTCCCTCTAGTGATATCTAGTCTAATAAAAATATTGTTTATTGAAAGTTATTAGACTATTTTTAGTACATTTTGATGTCTGTTTTGGGAAATGATTATATGTGGTAGTTAAGATGTGTGACTAGCTATTTTAAGGGCTCAAGGCAACATTTTAGAACATTTGTTTGAAGTTACACATCTTATTTTAGAAAAACAAAATAACAATTTTAGGAAATTAATTTGCTCATGTGGAATCAACTCCTGAAAGTGCACTTTCTGTCATTTGAAATAAATAATCCAAGGGGGTTCTGGATTAAAATCAGTCAGGCATAGTAAAATCAATTTCTGTATGGTTGATGACTGACAGGTTGTCTAAGGTGCTTTTGCTGACTGTGAGATTGTAATTCTAAGCCAATCTAAGTTTGTGCTTAGTGCTGTTCCCTTTCTGACTCCTGTTGGTATGGCATAGCAGTACATCTTGGTGATCAGAACACCTGTGAGCATTCAACAGCAACTAGCTGAAGATGAACATTCTGCTTATTTTGTTAACTAAATGATTACATTAAGTCAGCTAGTCCTTTATAATGCTGATTGGCACCATGGCATTTTTTCCTTTGGAGATTTGCTTGTAAAATACTGCAAACCTGACTTTTCTGGAAGCACAGAAAATTTTCATAGGATTTACTTGGTGATAGAACCATTGTGAATTTTATTCATATTAGTAATAAAACAGTTTTAGGGAAATGACTCACCTGTCTGTATACCTGTTTACACCTCATACACCTTAGCATTGTTTTTTGATTTCTGTAGACAGACCTTGACAGAACAAAATATATATTTCTTATCTGTGTGGCTTGTCATTTTTTTTCACTTTCTATTTTCACTCCCCACCACTTTTTTGTTATTGTTGTTGTTTGTTTGTAATTTTGGACCATTGTTGTGACTGGGTGGAGAAGGGGGAGGAAGGGTAGGATTGGGAGAGAAGGAGGGTGGGAACTGCAGGGGGGATACAAAGTGAATAAACTGTAATTAATAAAAATAAAAAAATGGAAAAAAGTCATCAAAGAAAAAATTTTCCCTATGCTCAACAGTGAGTACATAGCTATACAGTAAGTATTTCTTTATGCTGTTTATATATATATATACACTGTTTATATATATACTGCTTTTATATATATATACAGTATATAATAATTTTTTATTTTTAAAATAGAGGAACTCTAGAGATGTAGCTCAGTTGAAGATTGGTTGCCACTCATGAACTGAGGCCTTGGGTTCTACCCCTAGCAAAAAGAGGTAGTAAAAGTGACACTGACAGTCAAACTCATTTTTCTTGTAGAAAGTAGCAAAAATGGTTAAACATCATATGAAAAATGTTTAAATAGAATAATGTTGAATTATTAGGAGAGACACAGGAATTCTGGAAGGAAATAATAGAACATGTAACAAAAATAGCATTTTGTAAAATAATGAAACTTTTCTGATGTGACAAAAACCTAACGAAATGGTAGGCATGGAAGAAAAATGATAATTGGAGAATTAAATTATAGATGATTTAATACGACTTGTGCTACAAGGAATGTAAGTGGGCTGGAGGTTAAGGGAAACTATGCTGTGTAGTGTGCAGTGCAAAGAATTCCTGTATAGAGGTGCAGGAGAATGTACATGAGATGCTTGTTGAAGTTTGAGGAGGCTTTTGTTGAAAGAAAGCAAATAACTTTGTTCACCCAGCTTCCCCATATTTGTATGAAAGAACTAAATATGATTGAGAAGGCCAAAAAGTGAGGTGTGGAAGTACAGTTGTAATTGTGGCACTTGCAGGCCTGAGGCAGGGAGATGGATGGTTAGCTTACGACTTTCTGAGCTACGACGTAGCGGGACTCTGTCTCTGTGGACAAAAATGAATCAAACAAGGCAGAGTGGCATCGAGTAGCAGGCACAGCCCCGAGTAGCAGGCACAGCCCCGAGTAACAAGCACAGCACTGATAGTAAAAGAGGGTACATATTTTGAGAAAATTCCTTGATGAGGCAAAGCAAGCTGAATGAGAGGAATAGAGAAAACCATAATTAAAAGTGAAAAGTTTTTGAGCCATGGGAAGCAAGCCAGTAAGCAGCACTTCTCTGTGGCTTCTGCATGGCTCCTGCTTCCAGGTTCCAGCCCAGCTTGAGATCCTGTCCCGACTTCTCTCAGTGATGGACTGTGATCTGCAATAAACCCTTTCCTTTCCGACTTGCTTTTTGCCTTGGTGTTCACAGAAATAGAAATGCTAATTAAAACATTTTTTTTCCCCCAGCATTGTTAGTATAAAATAGTCAATCAGGCATTTTGGTTTTGGTTTTTCAAAACAGGGTTTCTCTGTGTAGCCCTGGCTGTCCTGAAACTCTCTTTGTAGATAAGGCTGGCCTCAAACTCATAGAGATCCATCTTCCTCTGCCTCCCAAATGCCGGAATTAAAGGTGTGTATCGCCATTGCCCAGCCAATCAGCGTTTTTTGAAAGATGCAATATGTTGGGGTTTCCAGAAACTAAAATTCTAATTTTAAAATTTTCAAAGGAAGGATTGGAAATTGAATTGTCAATATAGAAATAAAGTTGAATTAGAATCAAGTGACTTGGGACATAGAAATCAGCTACTTCAGTCTTCTGAGGAGACAGGAACAGAAAAGAAAATTAGTAATAAGAAATAAAAATTCTTAGTGGCCAATGAATTAGGTGAATACTAACTAAAATAATATAGATAATGAATTCGTACGAAAAGAAGCCAAGGTATATTGTGAAGAAGCAAGATGTGAAAATAGTGTGATAACATGATACTTGTGGTCAAAAATTATGTGCAAGTCCATATAATCACAAGAGAGAGGCAAGTGTTTTGAAGTGTTTTGAGAAAAACAATGGAGAAACAAAAGGAATGTTTTTCCTTTTTCTTAACACAATGTTCTGTAAGGAATACTTTTATTTAAAAATTGAAGTAAAAGTTATATTGGATTAAAAAAGGAGGATGATGGCAGTGGTGTCCTAGAGCACTTTAATACTTGCATGTAATCACAAACATATGGCTTCTTTATAAAATTTAGTTTCCCATTACTTCTTAAAAACCTATCTTTTTGTAACACTAATAAATATTATCACATTTATGGAGTATTTTTTTATGGAGTATTACTGTGGGAATGATCAATAATTTTCTTTTGCATATGTATTTTATGTATGATATATATATGTAAAGAATACCTTAAAATAAGCATTTTTTTCTTGAGACAGGGTTTCATGTTTTATTGGCCTGGAATTTGCTATGTAGCTGGACTTTAGCTTATAGCAGTCCCTCTGCCTCAGCCTCTTGAGTGCTGGATGTACAGGTGTGGGCTACTGTTGACTCACTCACAAAGTATAATCTCTAGCACCCTTTGTGGAAATGAGTCAGAATATATATTTTAAAATAATGAATGATAGAAATAAAAATCCTAACTAAACATGTTTGTTTTTGTTTTTGTTTTTTTCCCCCAGCATTGTTAGGATAAAATAGACAATCAGAATTTTTTGGCTTAGGTTTTGGTTTGAACAAAATCCAAGAGAATTATATAGTCAGGATTCTGAGGCTTATTTTGTTGGATTGTTTTGGGTTTAATGTAGGAATTGGTCACGATTAGAATGACGGTATGAGAATAATCACAGAGGTATGAAGGTGGTACCCTAGCCTGCCTGAAAGGCTCCACTCTTTGTGTGAGGAAATGGATATAGTCCTTGGTCTCAGTATGCCACATCTACTATAAACTTCTGAACCCTCCACCATCATTCAGGATGCATCCCTAATGGTTGGAGAAATGGTGGAGAATGGAAGAGAGAACCTGCGGATCCTTGCCAGAGACAAGTTATGGAAAGAAAGTCTTACAGGTATTATTCCTTTTGTATATTTTACTTGGTGGCTGTGCTTTAACTGGATATAGTAGTTATTTTTTATTTTATTTTTTTAAGAAAGAGGGTGGGTGCTGTGGGGGAGGTTGGGAGATGGACCACAGTGTTGGAATGGAGCAGTGTTCTTTTCCAAGAGTGGTAGAAATTTTATGAAAGCTAGCATCTTTCTGTTTTTGTTTTTGTAGTGCTTTTATGTCATCATAATAAAGGAGATTGTGTCAGAGTTCTGGAATTCCAAACTTGAATGGGAAATAAGACTTACCAGGAACATTTTAGGTACATAGCATGCAGACTTAATAACAATAGCTATCAATAACTTTAAAAAAAAGTGAAAAATGTGTAGAAGTGTGAATTATACTGGGTAGGTGCTTTTAAACTTAATTGTAGCAAGCTTTTTATCAGGTCTCCTTTGGTGTGTTAAGTGGTTGCTTAACCATCTGCCACCCTGGTTTACTGCTCAGACAGGGCAGTGTTTAACACAGCTATGCATTTTAATTAAGTGGCTAATTAACTACAGCTCTTTTGAGTCTTTTTTTGATTTTTCCCTAGAGTAGTTGAGATTTAAGCTACCAGAGTTCAGAAAATGGCTTTTATGATAGCTCTAGTCTCACTGCATCTTAAAATATTGCAAACTTTTCTTGACTGTGTGTCAGGGAATTTTGTAGAAAATGTCTATAGATACTCTTGAGGTTTTACTTTTAATGATTGGGAATTCTCTTAAACCTGTAGATGATAAGAAATCCATGTGGTTATAGGGAGAGTTGCTTCTCAAACTTAGGGCAGTTACAACTTACACCTGTAACAACCTGTATGCATGGATACATAAATTGGCCAAGGTAAAAGAAAAACATATATTAGTAAGAGTTTCTTCATTTTTTTCCCCAGAGAATAAGAAGTATAGTTTAAAAGAGAGAATTTTGTATCATTTTTCTTATTTATTTATTCCTAGCTGGGCAATAGGAAACGAAGCCTTTGATCTGATCTCGTCTTGCAGTCAGTTTTGAATGAAGAAAGGCTCATTGAAGACTCCTTTGAAGAAGGCACACAGAGGGTGGTAGGAGCGTTCTGTTGTGTGGGTAACTGTGTGAACTTTCTGAGAGAAAACACACAAAGAGTGGGAGACACATGCAGTCCTGTTGCATTTTCCTGGATTCAGCATTACAAACCAAGAAGGTAGTAATTTTAAAAATGACTGAATTTTGGGAGTTTTGAAGAAAACATGCTGGCTTTCTTGTGCAAACAGGCAATTGGCTTCTATCTAGAACTTGTTTCTCTGCTGGGTATAGTCATCAGTCCTGAACATTCAGAAGCACTGCTTTGTCTTCCAGGAAAGGTGGCTGCTGGCTTTCATTTCAGAAGACCTTCCAAGAAGAATAAAAATAGTTCTGCCAAAACCTGAAACACAAGTCTGTATTTTTATCACTAGACCTTTGTAATATATTCCTCTTGCATTTTTAAATTTTATGCTGTTCAACCTTAATTGTGACTTTTTGTCAAATAAATAAATAACAAATAAATAACTTTTCTAAAGAAGTATGAGTCCTGTGTATGTTTTGATCAGTTCTCTAATTGTACCATAGACACCTTGATAGAATTTAAGTTTATGTTTTCTTCATACTGAGTGTACAGTTTATGGTTTGTGATTTCACTGTTTGTTTTTATTCAGATTTTTTTCAGAGACCTTATATTACTTTTACATATTTTACCCTAACACTTTTTTAATACTAAATGTATTGTGTTATCAGAGAAGATCATTCTAACAGACTATCTTTTATTTTTTCTTTGACCATTTCATGCTTGTAAAAGAGTGTATCTTGATTATATCCATCCTCAACTCCCCTCTCACTCCTCCCAACTACACCTAGCTTGTCCTCCTTTCATGACATTGTCCTCTTCCTCCTACTCACTGAATCCAATTATTGTTGTCTGTTGGAATGCTGACTGATGTTATGTTGGCTTACCCTTGTGCAAGTAACCATAGCTGCACGGAGTTCATGAGTGAAGTGGTCATGCCATGACTAGAGATAGCATTTCATAATATTCCTCTCCTTCTTTTACCTTCTTTCTTCCCTCTCTTACATGATGTTTCATAAACCTTGAGTTGGGTATGTTGATATTGCTGTTCCTCTTAGGGCTAAGCACTCAATAGTCACTTATTCTCAGCACTTTGGCCAGTTATGAGTTTATGTATTACTGCTAACTTTTGCAGAGAGAAGCTTCTTTCACCAAGATTGAGGGCAACACTAATATATGGATATAATCATAAATATTTAAAAGTCAGTTTAATAACATGTTCATTTAGTAAAACAGCAGTAGAAGGATCCCCTAGGATGTACGACCCGAGCCATGAGCTTTTGACTGGCTTTATAGTACCAGGCACTATTCCTTCCTCTGAAGAAACCTTAGGCTTAATCAAACTGTGGTTGGTTATTCGAATACTCTTCATGATACTATACTGCGCCACTGGGCACATCTTGCCTGGAAGGTTGTTACTTAGCATGCAGGGTCATAGCTGAGTAATACTGTTGATGGATTTTTATACATCAGCCTGTTATAGCACCTTCTAGCATTATGAAAGCTAGCCAGGAGGGAGGAAGTTTTCAGGCCATTTCTAGGTTGATTTCCTTAGGTCCTGTAACCAGCAAAAGGGTCTTGCCATCTAGTTTGGCAAACAAGAACAAATGGCAGACAAATGGCAGTAGTCTGTTGCTTTGGGGGGGGGGGTCTTTCACATTTCCTGTCTAGTAACTTTTGAGGCAGGTATTTCACATCCGGCACTGAGAGTTTTATTTAATAATCAAATTTCCTTCCACATATGTTAACTATGTTCATATTCCTTTTTTAAAAAATATTTTGAATTATCTTACAAAGTGGTGGGTTTCCTTAAATTTTTTTTTTTTTTACATCCTTAGTTTCGGTAACTCACTCCCTCCTTCTCCTCCATCCCCAATCCTTGCCTAAACCTTTAGCCCCAATATTCCTCCTTTTCATAACGTGTGTTATACTAGCTTACTTCTTTAAAACTTCTTTCCTAGAGAGAGTGATTGATTTTATATTAATTTTATACTAAAATTTGACAAATTTCTCTTGACTTTTGGAAATGAATATAAATGAATGGAAAAAAATTTATAAATTGATTTGTGTGGTAGTTTTAAAAACCATTTTAAACTTTTTAGTATGTGAGTATAATGTTTGGCAGGTTTTCTCCAGAAGAGGATTTTTACAACTTTGTACTTCCTCAGAATTAGTTACTGTTATATGAATTCTGAGTAATGGCCTTTCATTCTTCAGCCTTCTTTTATGTTAAGGACTTGCAGAAATAAGTTTTGATCTGTTTTGAACTGTGACCAAATACCTGACAGGAACAGCATGAGGGAGAACCAGACAGTACAATCCAGCATGGCAGTGGGCTCAGTCTTTGGCAGCAGGAACTTGAGGCAGCTGCTGGAGCCTACATAAAACCCCAAAGCCTGCTGCTGTGGCTCTGCATAAGCTCCAGGTTCCACAGCTTCTCCACACAGTGTCATGAGTTTGGGACCAGGTGTTTGTTCATGGCCAGAAGTGCCCAGAGTAGTGACTAGTGAGACTCAGAATATTTTACAGATATCTAGGCTGTATAGCTAGGCTCTTCTCTGACTAGCTCATAACTTTAAACAACCCATTTTTCCTAATCTATGTTTTGCCACATGGGTGGTTACCTGTGTTCAGGTATTATGCATGTGTCCTCACATCTTCCCAGTTGAATTTCTAGCGCCTGCTTCTTTCCCAGAATCCTTTCTGCCTGCTGGATGTCCCACCTCCTATTTCCCATCTAAGCGATAGGCCATTAGCTTTTTTATTGCCGGGTATTGCATGCGTACAATACACAAGATATTTTCTTAGTAGATGTTTTGCCACATATGCCTATGGGGGACATTTCACATTCAAATCATAAGTATATCTGTATTGTCAAAAAATATGGTCTTCAAAGAAGTTTCTTGAATGAAGAGTCTTGTGCTGAGGTCTCTTCTGGGTACTTCTTAATATAGAAAAAGGGAGAGGGCCTTCATAGGGTGAGTGAAAGTGTGGCTTTCCATTGGTTGAACATAGTGAATTGTGCAACATGTTTGTTAACTGATTGCTTGTGGTGGCAGGAAGCTAGAAATAATATACATTAAAAGAATGAGTGGTTAAATTGGGTTAGTCTAAATCTTAAAAAATGGATTTTCTCTCTTTCCTGTTGACTTTAAGAAATGTTTATGATATTTTAATAAATAAGGAAAACATGTTCTGATTCACAAATTAGTATTTTAAAAAGTCTCATATAAATCTTCAAAGCTTGCATATATTTGAATCTAAAGAAACTCAGAATTATAATATGTAGGACAAAAAAATAAAGATTAGGGATTTTTCTTTTCAGTTTTTTTGTTATTACTTACTTTGATTTCAGTAAAATAGGCTTTGTAAAAATGATTTTCAAGGAGATGAATAATTTTAAAATACATGAAGTATAGTTTTATTGCATTTTATAACTAGAATTTATTAATTACAGAAAATACTTTTATTGCTTAGTGAGGCACATCATTTGCTGTTCCTTTTCAATGAATTATGGAAGACTAAATACTGATTGTGATCTGGGAACGCTAAGAAAACAGTCTACCTTGCAGTTGAGAAAAGGATTGATTATGGACTTTTGAAATGCAATAAAAATTCTTATCCTTGGAAGTAGTTTCATTTTAATATGACTTCTTCCATTAGTCTCAATACTTTCGTGTTTTGGACATGCACAGAAACTTGTGTTTAGTCGCATACTTTCCATCCCTTCCTTTTTCATGCATCTTTTAATAAACCACAGGCAAAAGAGAATTGACCATTCAGCAGGAGAGAAGGGAAAAGGCTTCAAGCCATTTGAATATTGTGTTACATAGCATACTTAGACCTTGGTGTTAATTGTACAGGTGGCATTAACCAGCTGTGTAAAGTTTGTCCAGATCAAGCATCTGGATCACGAAGCTCTATGGGGAGTTTGGACTTATAAGGTCTATCTTAGAAATATGGTTGCCTAGTATCTGAATAATAGAGGTTTGCCTTTAAAATAAAAGCTTTCATCTGCTAATAAAATAGAAAAGCTTTTCATGTGCCTTGGTCAATAAAAATGTGGTTGTGAAGCTGCATATTGTGCTGGTCAACTAGGATATTAGAATTTTTAAACCTAAGTCTTGGTTACTGTCATGCAAAAAAATTAGTACCTTTGACTCTTGGGCTTGAGTTCATATATTCACAGAGTTTTAGAGGTCCAGTTTAAAATAGGGGAGAGTGTCTCAAGTGGGAAGTTCAGGAAATAATTGGAGATAAGAGTCTTAAAATTGTATTAGAGTTTGTCCATGGAATGAAAAACAGTTTAACAGTTTACTGAGAAAAAAAATTCAGGTGTATGGGATGGTATAATACAATGAAATGTGGGGATGATGTTATACAATGAGATGTTGAAATATACATGAAAAACTAAAACTTAGGAAAAACAGACAAAAATGATTAAGTATGCTTTCATATATTGTTAACTTAAAAATAATTAGCAGTTTGAAAAGTACCCAACATTATTGTACAGTTGAGACTTTAATGTATATTCTTACGATATTGCAGTTATTAGCTTGTTTCTAGTTTAACCTGGTGAAACTGAATTTACCATCTTTCTAAGCCTGATCATCTTTGCACTTATCTGTAGAAACATGTCCAGTCGTTTAAGTCATCTACTCCTTTACTGAGTTATACATGTCCTCCAGATTGTTATGTTTGTTTCTTTTTATATATTTTTGATCCTCTATTTGCGTCACTGTTATCTTAACCATTTATTGGGATTAGAATGACAGTCTTACTTACTGATCTAAAACTCATTCAATCCATAGGCTTCTCAGAAGAAGCTAAAAGAAAAACAAACAGTAAAAAGCAAATCAAATTACCTTTTGGCTTCCTCCCTTTCCCTTAAAATTCTTCCATAAAGGACTCACTCAAGGGCCTTTTATGACAGGGGAAGATCTTTGAAAATATTTGACCTTGGCTTCGTTTTATCCTGATGTTTTCTAGCAAGTTTGGAAACTGACCCTGTTTTACTGTCATCTTGAGCCCTTCATGTTACGGCCTCTCCCTGCACACGGTGTAGCTGCTGCTAGAGTTACCTCTCCAACTTCGCCGTCCAGTCTGTACAGGGTTACCCAGAGCACTCGTATTTATTTCACTTGTGTGTTTATTTCTCTTCTATTACACTGAAAGCATGTTTGGAACATATGCTTTCTTATTTTTTCTTCTCTACACTTAGCATTACATCTAGTAATTGGTATGAATTGATATATGTGGAAATAAATTCTTATAGCTCTTAAGTGATGGGAAGATAAAAACTACATCATGAAAAACTATTTTCTGTTTTGGATTCCTGAAGGACCTTTAAAAATTGGCCTTCATGAGCACATTGCTTCACAAAGTTAGTAAATACTTAGTAAATGAATTAGTTGATCAATTTGAAGAGATGGCTCAATGGTTAAGAGCACTGACTGCTCTTCCAAAGGACCAGGGTTCAATTTCCAGAACCCACATGGCAGCTCACAAGTAACTTCATAACTTCAGTTCCAGGAGATCTGACACCCTCACACACATACAGGCAGAACACCAATGTACATAAAATAAAAATAAATAATTAAAAAATTGGATGTGTGAGTTAGGTTTGGAATGTGGTTCTGTTCAGTGGAGGTGTTCAGTTTTTATGTTCTGTTTCCATTGCTGGCATACAATGTATATCTTCAATTTCTTTACTGTTTTGTTTTTAAGCATTTGTTTGTGTAAACATGGTTAAGTCAGAAGGCAACTTGCAAGAATCATTTCTCCTTCCACCATATGAACTCCTGGAGTTGAACTTTGGTCATCAAGTTTGACACTGTCTTCACTCATTGAGCATATTGCTGGCTCAGCTGTTTTCTTTTAACACTGTTTTTGAGAGGACTTTGCCTTCCTTTGTTTTCCTTTCCTCAGTATGCATCCAGTTTGATTCTTTTTTCTTAGCCAATATAAAGGTGGTATTTCCTGTCTCTGAAATGCCTTGAGTTTATGAAGCCACTGCAGCTGAAGAGATGTAGAAAAGAAAAGGTAATCTCTGGAATGAAGCATGAGCTTTTCCTTCCTGTGTATTGAAGACATTTCTGTTGAAAAACCAGTGAAAATTGGAATTATTCACTTTACTGAATTGCCAGTAAAATGTAATATTTAATTATTAGCCCATTTTCTGAGTTGAATAATAGGTACCATTTAGTCTCTGGGACTTGATTAAAGTGTTTGAAAAGTTGTTAATTGGTGGTTTTAGATATTTTCATGTTATCTCTATGTAATACTAATTTCTAGTATGATTTATTCAGGATTGACTTAATCTTTTATTAAATAAATACTGGCTTATTTAATGAATAGGTCAGTGGTAAGGTACTTTTCAGGCTTGTGAGACTTTGGGCACACTGCTAGTGCTATAAAAGAAATAACAACAATGACAAATTACATTTCATCAAAGGCGTTAAAAAAAGGGAAAGCAGTTTCATAAATGCTAAATGTTTTACTCTGATATCCAGCCATGTCTTACCCTGAAACCAGGAAAAAGGATTTGATTTAGTAAAATTATAATAACTACAAATCTGCTTTTCAACAACAGCTTGCTAAACTCTTAGTGCTCACCTTCATTGCCATCATCTGCCATCTTCAGGTAGAGTTTATTTGACTCTTGTTGATAGAATGAATTCATCTTTGAATACTGTTCTTTTTAATTTTCATACGCAGAGATTAGTTTCCAAATCACTCCTGGGTGGTTGTACAGACCTTTCTCTGTCAAAACGGTTCACTTACAGGTCTAAAGACTTTAACCTCTCATTCTCATCCCCCCCCACAAGTGCACACACTATGAGATAACTGTTTAAGTTATCCAAGACAGCAGTCCTCCTACCTTGAAACTTGTATAAAAAAGTCTTGTCAAAAGATTTTATTTTTGTCTGATGAATTTTCATTTTCCAGAAATAGCTCAAGGTGAATATTTCATTTGGTAAATGCGTTCTAGTTGAATTATTAAGCTTTCTTCAAGTAAAATTGCCAGTTCCCATCAGCTTATTTCTTGAAATAGAATTTTTAGGTTTAGCTTCCCATGTTTACTTATTCTGACTTTTATTAGTACTATAAAGGCAAAAAAAAAAAAAAAAAAAAAAAAAACAAACTGTGTCTTTTTATTGATTCTAAGCAGATACGGACCTGCCCATAGCTAGAAAACAGTGGTTTATTCTGTCAAGGTTGTTGTTGGCTTCGCTATCCTACCCACTCAGCCGGGATGGCTGTGCATTTGGGGAGTCAACAAACCTTCACTTCCTGGAGCTTTCAGGCTCTGGGAACAATTTCATTACATCTGTCACAACACCTTGACCTGTCACTGGAATCCATGCTGGTACTGGATGCTTCTCTGTGGAATATTCAGAGTGTTATTGGCAGTGGCTGGGTATTTGTCCCTGAAATGACATGTCCAATTTCTAATTTCCAGAGCTGTGGTGATCTAACTTAGCCAAAGGACTGAGTCAAGGAGAACATTTGGATTAAGTCAATGACCAGAGTTATGGTGAGAAACACGGGAAGAGAAAGGAGCAGGGTGGAACATGGGGTATCATGGCCACAAGCCAAGAGACATTTGGAACCACCAGAAGGTGGAAAAGGTGGGAAAGATCCTCCCTGAGGGCCCCTGATGGAAGGGAAGTCTGTCTGAGTATTGGGGGAAGTAATTTATTGTTTCTCAGGTTTGTGACTTGTTTTACTGGTAGGTAAAGTTCATTGAGTTCAGGACAAGAAGGTAGCTTGCTTCTTTCTTTCTTTCTTTCTTTCTTTCTTTCTTTCTTTCTTTCTTTCTTTCTTTCTCTCTCTCTCTCTCTCTCTCTCTCTCTCTCTCTCCCTCCCTCCCTCCCTCCCTCCCTCCCTCTCTCCCTCCTTTCCTTCTTTCTTTTTCTTCCTTTCCTTTGGAGGGTCATAAGGAATGATATGTACAAGACTGTTCCAAATGACTAAGTTGTCATCTCCATTGGGAAATTGTTAGGTAAGCTCTTTTCATCATTTACTGAGAGCCTACCCCTTCACAAACTCAATATGCTCATGTTCAGCATAGTAGAAGGTAAGATGGTACTTCTCATGGAGGATTTCTGTAAGGAGTGATTCCCCCAGTGGTAAAAGCTTTCAAGGGATGATGCCTACAGACTGCCAGGAAAAGTTAGAGTAGATGTAGAGGGGGAGAAGAACTCATGGGTAGGCAGTTAAGGGAGTGGGTAGAAGTGGGCACTCCAGCACTGCAGGAGACTGCCTGCCAAGTACACATTGTTAACAGTAACAGCTCATAGAAGACTGGGTGTTGGACGATGAGTCTGCAAACAAGCAGGGTGGTGTAGTCATAGGAAGTGCTCTTGGCCTTGGGTAGCCCTTATCTTAGAGATAACAGGGGTCTCGAGAAGTGGTTAGCTTTGCATTTTGTGTTTGAAAGGGGACATTATTATTAGGATTAGAGGAGGAATTGGAGGGGCAAAATTTAAGACTTAAGCTCAAGGAAGTCCAAATAAGGAATCGGCCTCAGTTTTCTTGAGATATCTAGAAAGTAAGATGAAGGTAGGATTGGGGTGTGGCAGTACTCTGATGCTTGGAGGGAGAAAGGACACTAAGCACTGTTGTCTCACGCCAAGAAATGCACACTTGAAAATTTGTCTTTGTCTTACTAACAATACCAGCGATACTGGAAACTGGTCAAACCGAGGCAGTTGCTCTAGTACCAGAAGAAAAAAAATAAATTTATATCATTTATATCAGACTGAGCATTACCTACTAATAGCAAGGAGGGTTAGGTGTGGTCATACACTTTTAAGGAAAAGTGAAGAGTTAGGTTTAGCCATGCTGGACTGAGATATTCATAGAATGAAGAAATACACCAGCTAATGAACAGGATAAGAAGCTTTGTAGAAACTGATATATAGAAAGCCCTCTAGGAAGTCAGGGGGGAATTTTTTTCTAGGAAAAAAAATGTTTCTAGGAGACAAAGATAGAATGGAAGGAACACTAAGTTTTGAGAATGGCCACTGAAAGGGATGTAAGGAACTGTTGATGGCAGAAGAAATCAGTCAGGAAATTGGTGTTTGACCAAAGACTATTTACCTTCCTTAGATGTCAGTGAGAAGTTTTATGAAGAGCAGTCCTTCAGATGTGGCTCTAGTACATTTGTCAAGAGTAGTTTCAAAGAAGCCAGAAAACTGAGTTGGGACAGTTCAGGCAATGAGATCCTTTGAGAAGAAGTCATTCTTGCCTTTATCATCCATTAAAGGTGTTTTCTCAGTGCTTGGTGTCCTGACTGAGGAATCCATTTATAGGCACATGATTGAAAATAGTCTTATATGGGATACTATATTTTTATTACTGATATGTATTTATATACATATACATATATGTCATAAAAATACAAAGGTATATGTGATCATTTAAAATATTAAGCATTCTATATACCAAAGCTAGTAATATAAAATACTGTAGTCTAAACTATATTATATTTCTTACTCATTTTCAATCTTGACAAGTTGTAAGTTTTTTGAAACTTTTTGAAATTATTTTTACATTTTACACTAAAAAAGAAACGTGGACATTGATTTTCTTGCCTGATTATGAAATCGTGTTTTAAACAGGCCCTAAAGTTATTCAACCACAGGAACACACTTTGTTTTGCTACCTAAAACAAGGAATGTAAACACTGTTGAAGTTTTGTGCTGCCACCTCCTTGAGCAACTTCTTTATACTCTTTGCAATGCCGCCCTCTAGTGACAGTTTTCCAACATGCATACTCTCTGAGAAGTGGCCCTATCTCTTGTTTCACTACTTCTTTGCTTTAGCCTGTATTGAGTTTTTTCCTTAAGAAGTTTTGTTTTTTATACCATGGTTTTTATTATTGAGTTACATTATGGAGATATCATGAGCTTTGGAACAAAAACTGAAATTAATCATAGATTGTCACACTTTCTTGTATAAGCCTTGCACTCCTTAAAAATTATCACTCTTTTTCAGTTTAAAAAATGTACCCATTGAGTGTAGAGTTTTCTTATAAATCATTCTCCTCCATAGGTGAATAACGTCTGCTTAGCATTGTCAATTTTATGTTTTAGAATTTTTCTTTTCAAAGCTTTAATTAGATTGGAAATATGTATATGTTTGTTTTTTCTTTTTAAGTCTTTTGGTTTGTTTCAAATTGTTATTTTCCTACTCTTTAACTGAATAAATTAATTTGTTTATTCCAGGTTTTTCTAATAATTTAGTTTTCTCTCTCTTTTTCCTCCTACCTTCTGTGTATGTGTGTGTCTGTATGTGTATGTTAAGTTTTCTGTCTGCTTCCTAGTGCAACTTTGACTAAAAACTATTTTATGCCTATAAAGATAAACTTTGTTGTGATTTTGTTTTCAATAAAATGGATCTGTAATTTATGTAATTTCCTTTATCTAAAAGTAACTTAGGGATATGGCTCTGTTGGTAAAGTGCTTGAAGCACAAATGTGAAGACCTAAGTTTGAATGCTAGGCATCTATATAAAAGCCAGGCATGGTGACATGCATTTGTAACTCGAGCAAGGCCTGTTCCCAGTGCTGCCTGGCCAGTCAGTCAAGCCAAGAGTTCTGGGCTCTCTGAGAGACTGTCTCAAGAAATAAGGTTAAGAGCTGCAGAAGAACAGCATTCGATGTTGACCTCAGGCTTCTCTCTGTGTGCGCACACGTATAATACGTACACTATATTCACAACAAAAATAAATAAAACTATCTAATATTATTTAGGGTATTTTAAAATTGTGAAATATATGTGTTTAAAATATTTATAGAAGAATAAAGCATGTGTGATTTTTTTTTCAAGAATTTTTCTTTTGATACTGTTTTTCTTTTAAGCAGTATTTAAAATGTTTCCGAGGCACTGAGAAACAAGGTGCATTCTCTGTGGGGTATAAGGTGATGTGTTTGTTTATGACTGCTTCAACTAGAATTCCATTACTTAAAAGTATCTCATTCTCATTCATCAGATGGTGGACATCTAGGCTAGTTTCATTTCCCAGCTATAGTGAACAGACCCTTAGAATTATACCAAAGTTATGTATAACTGCTTATCATTTTCTCAGTTCCTCACATGTTTTAGTTATGCATTATTTGATTCTTAAAAGTTTATTATTGATACCTTCATAATGGGTTTTATTTTTGTTAACCAACAATAACCCTTTTCAATAAATCTTGCAGGTCTTTGGCTATCCAAACTAGGGGGAGAAGAAACTTGACCTTGTTTCCCACTGTGCACAATTACTGAAAATTTAAATGTGAAAAGTAAAATAATGAAGCCTCTAGATACCTTCCTTGTCTGCAAGTAGGCTGATTTCTTCCATTTTTAGAGCTCTCTGAGAATGAGTTGGTGTCTAGTGAGGAGAGCACTGGAATTCTTTTGGGCATTTTCCCTGAAGAAAGGACGCAAAGAAAGTGGTTTTTGTTTTTTTTTTTTTAAATTAAGTCTTTTTACTTCTATAGTCTTACAATTTTTCTCTATGTCCCTAGGTCATGCATATATATCTTGCTCTTGCTTTTCAAAATTGTATAACCTTTTCTGTATTTTCGACATGTTCATACACATAACGTATTATAAAATTTTCAACCTCCCTTATTACCTTCTGTTACCCCCTTCCTTTCCCTCTTGACCCCTTCTCACTGAGTCCCCAAGGCTATACCATTAGAGAAAATCACTCCCTCTTGCCCAGCACCAAGTAACAGTCATTAGCTCTTCAGGAAGGGGTGGAGCTTCATGGTCACCTCCTATAGGCTTGGTGGAAAGTTGGAGAGTCTGTGTGAGTATCCATAGCCACTTTGTGCTCACAGTTTCACAGTTGCAATGGCAGTGTCACATTTGGATGGTAGCATTTCAGAACAGCCTTTCCCATCCTCTGGCTTATAATGTTTTTCTCCTCCCTTTTGTGTGATGCTTCTTCATCCTTGAATGGAGGAGCGGTGTTGATGTCCTATTTAATGTTGAGCACTTATCAACCACTTTCTCTGCTTCGACCAGTTAGGAGCCTTTCACTAACCATTACTCCGGTCTTTTCCTGAGAATTGCACTCATCTATGGATATATAAATATGTAGAAGGCAGCTTGATACATTTCCTAAAGGAAATGATGGTGTATTCTTCTGCTTGGACCTATTCTCACTCCTACCATAGGCTTTTGATAAGGTTTATAATATCAGATATGTTCTGTAGCCCTTCAATCAGAATGGTTATTTAAAAAAAAAATAGCAGATGCTGATGAGGTTGTGTGAAAAGGGGAACACATATTCATTGTTGGTAGGAGTATAGAAGGATATAGTCCCTATGGATCTCAGTATGGTGGTTTTTCAAAAAGCTAAATATAGAATTTATATATGATCTGGCTACCACTCCTGGGAAATATACTTGGAGGAATTTATGTTCCATGGTAGATATACCAGCATATCCATGTGTAGTAGGGGTTTGTTCATGGTAGCTAGGAAATTATATCAGCCTACCACCATCTGGTGAATGATAATGAAAAATGAGATACGTTTAAGAAGTAGAATTCTAGTCAGCTTACAGAAATAAATTATGAATGCAAGTGGAAAATACTGTACTAATTCAGGTAAACCAGGCACAGAAAGACACTGTTCTTCCTTATATGTAGGTCCTAGCTTTGAATATTGAGTTCTGTATTTAAACTTAAGTCAGTGTAGAGGCCAGAAAGCAAGAAAGGGAAGGTGAGCAACTAATGAAGATATAGTAAAGCACAGAGGGTGTGAATGTGTGTGTTGGGGGTAGATGGGGATAATAGGTGTTAAAAGACCTAAACCATGTTGATTCAAGGGATGAGGTGAGTGAGGCTGGGAGAGGGTTAACAAACACTAAGGATTTGTGATAAAGCCATATGTAAAGCTGCTCCTTTATAAACATAGACATATCTATCTCAAAAGGTATACAACAGGAAGAGCTTTCTTCTTATGGCTAGAAAATGCTGCTTCCAGAAGACACAGGTTACTAAACAAGAACTTTAGTGCCAGGTGTGGGCTTTATTGGCCAGAGAGGTAACAGAGGCCCCTAAAAGGATAGCTACTGTTGCCGTTATTCTTGGTTGCCTACAGAGCTAGGTAGTAAGACACTATGCATGTTGATTACTGAGAAACCAAGGTGGAACTAAACAAAGCTTCCTGTCTGCTCGCTAGTATTCACAGTGCCAGAAGGTGCTACTCAGGCTGCCAGGAGAGAAAACTCACAAATACTTTCCTTCCAGGCAAGGGATGCTCACTGCTGTGATAGTGACATGACTATTTGGGGGTAACTAACTGCTTTTGTGATTGGATTTAGACTCACTCCACTGGAAGGAAATACACACATGACGATACAAGTCTGCTTTAAAGTATTTCCTAAACACAACAGAAAACAAAACTAAACAACTTTCAGTGGCGTTAAGGAAAGGGTCTCTAACCTTTGAGCATTTATAAGAGTATGTGTTATAGAGTGCTTCAACAAAAGATGACAAACCGAAGGGCGCTTGCAGTGCGTATACTTGACAAATAATTTTGTATTGTGCAAATACTTATTAATCAATTTGATAAAGACAGAGACCCCAGCCAAAAAACGAGAAGGAGAACAAGTATTTAATAAAAGTGGGTGACACCTTCCATCGTCAGCTGGAGTAGACTTAGACATCTAGGGCTGTGGCTGTGTAGTTCAACTGTGGAGGGAAAACCTACCCTGAACGAGGGTTGCACCAGTCACGTGCTGGGGTCCCTGGCTCAGGGACAGGCCAGAGCAGAGAGTGAGCTGAGCACCGGCATTCCTGTTTAGGGGTCTCCTGCCTGTGGACACGTGAGCTTCTGCTTCCATGACTTCCTTACTCTAATGGGTACCCTGAAAGCAGGGTGCAAAAGAAACCCTTCCTAAGTTGTTTCTTGCTGAGCGTTTGATTATAGCAGTAAGAAAAATAATATATGTGACTAATAAAAGTGCTAAAAATTCCTAGTCACTAGGTTAATGCTGTAAGGGAATCTTACAACACTAACAATAAGTAAAATGGTTAAAAATGAGAAGATGAAAAATAATGTGTTCTAGTAAAATACAAAGGACAATGAAACTTGTGTTCTTCTGCTGAGAATGTAAATTGGGAAAATCATTTCTGAAAATTACATAGCAGTGTCTTCATAAAGCATATTTTTGTGTAGTGCGTATGTCCAGCCATTTCAGTAAGAATTGAGAGATAACCAGTAAGTAAGAAGTATAGCACTCTCATCGTTTTTATTAAGAAAAACCTGGAGAAATGTCCATTGGTAGTAAAACATCCATCAGTACTAAAAATGGATAGATTGTATGTTCCAGCCAATACTAGATAGCAATGAGAACAGCAATAAAACACAAATTATAGCAGTATGTAGCAGCAAAGAAGTTATGCAAACATTCTGTTGATTAAAGTAAGCCAACATGAAAGAGCGTGTTGTATATTATTTTATGCATATGCAATTCAAAAGCAGAAAAAAATGGAATGAGACTCTCAGTACAGTGGTTACTTTTGTGGGAAAGGAAGTCTTTTATGTTTAATGATGTGTTTCTATAATTATATATAGTCACTTTACAGCCTGATCATAGCTCTTCTCACTCCTTCCAGACCCACCTACCCCTTCTATCCTCCATCCCTTATCCCTTTCTCCTCAGAGAAGGGGAGGCCCTCCATGGGCACTAACCCACCCTGCTACATCAGGTTGCAGCAGGACTAGGTGCATCTTTTTCCATTGAGGGCAGACAAGGCAGCCCAGCTATGTGAAAGGAATCCAAGAGCAATTGCTCAGTGGTTAAGAGAGAGGACCTATAGACCCCCTGCTCAGATGTAGCTGATTGGCAGCTCAGTCTCCATGCGGATCTCTGAGTGAGGGGAGGAAGGGCTGCCTCTACAATGAACTCAATTGACTGCTCTCTCATCACTTGTCCCTGATGATGCAGCCTTGCCAGGCCATGGAGGAAGAGGATCCAGGCAGTTCTGATGAGACTTAACAAGCTATGGGCAGATGGCAATAGTGGAGAACTCTGCCTTTTCAGTGGACTAGGGGAAAGGGATGAGGGGGAGTTGAGGGAGGGGGCTTCAAATGGGATATATAATGAATAAATTGTGAAGAAAAAATAAAAACTAAAAAACTAAAAAAAAAGAGCACTGGCTGTTTTTCCAGAGGAACTGTGTTTGATTCCTAGCATCTGAAAAGCGGCTAAAGACTTGCTATAACACTTCCAACGAATCTGATGCCCTCTTCTACCTTGGAGGGCATTGCTTGCAAGTGGGGCACAAACGTACATGCAGGCAAAACAGTCATACACACAAAATAATAAAGTAAAAAAAAAAGTGGTAGTGGTGCACACCTTTAATCCTAGCACTTGGGAGGCAGAGGCAGGTGGATTGCTGTGAGTTCAAGGCCAGCCTGGTCTATGAAGGGAGATTTAGGACAGCCAAGGTCACACAGAGAAACCCTGTCTTGAAAAACAACAAAGAAACAACAAAACAATCCATCTTTGGGTGGTAGTGATATATTTGTTAACAAGAGTGTTGGCTGCATACATACATTGACTTGGAGATATTTGAGGGAGTGGTTCATGGCCTTTTGACTCTTCTGTATATATGTTATGATTCTGTAAAAAAAGCTAATGGAAAACAAGATGTTTATTTAGTGAGAAGACAATCAAACAAGCAATTGAAATTCAGTACAGTGCAGCTCTACTTTTATTGCTACGATAGGTGTCAAACCATAAAGTTCTCTGCCAACCTCATAGCCAGTCTCAGCACTGTCCTGCTGGAGTTGCAGGGTATTTTACAAACAGCTCCTCCTCTCTCCACAAGCAATAAATGAAAACCACACAAATCATTGTATTTTATTTCCTTCAACTGCTATTTTAAATTTTTTATTTGCTGGTAATATCTTTAAATATTTTACTGCTTTCTTCATATTGCTACTTTTAAAACTCATTTACTAGGCTTTGAAGAGTTTGAGTCATCTTCATTTGTTGCATAATTGTTTTTACACCTAAATTTTAATGCTTTGTTTCTATTATTATGCAGGATATATTCTTTTTATACGTATGTATATCCTATGCTCATTTTATTTAAAATTTATTTTAAAACTTATTATGTATGTGTGTGCATGGTATGTGTATGTGGGTGGGTGCACACTTTATTTTTAATCTTACTGAAATTTGCCTTTGAAAATTTCCATATACTTAAACATGTTTTTTACTTATCAATATTAAGAACAAATTAAGCTCTAAAAAAAAGTATGGGGTGAAGTTGAAAAGATTTAATTTCTCTGTTCTTCCTCTTCACTTTTTTTATTGATGTTGTTCATGATTCAGGGTAAACTTTACTGTTAATTTTTGGATTTTACTTAATTCAAAAGTTAATCATGGTTGCTTTTAAGAGGAGGAAGAAAAGGAGGAGTTAGTTGTAGACTTATTCTCACTTTTGTGACCATGTTTACATATAATAATTTACTCAAAACTTTATTGAATATCTACTGAATAGAAGAAAGAAAGAAAGAAAGAAAGAAAGAAAGAAAGCCCACCTATCTTAGCAAGCTTTATGTTTGGGGGAAGGTGGCTAATAAATAGTAAATTTTGTATTTTGAAGGTTAATGAGAAGAGAATAAGTCAGATAATCAGATGGAGTGATAGAGTATGGCTGGTAGCAGTTGGAATTGTTGCTATCTTACGTTGGCCAGAGAAACACTGAAGTAGTACCATTTACTCTGAAAGTTGAAGAATAGGAAAGCTAAGTGAAGAGGAGTCCCGGCTTGAGGGTATCCAAAGTCCTGGTTAAGTAGCAAGTTCATCCTTTCTGGGGTGGATATCTTCGTGTGCATGTGCACATCTGCATGTGTTCATGTGGAGGCCAGAGGTCTTCCTGCATCACCATATGTTTTTGAGGCATGGTTTCTCACCAACATGGAACATACAGATTTGACATAGCTGGCTGGCCAGTGAGCTTCAGGGTTCCTCCTGTGTCTGTTTCCGAGTGTTACGGTTACAGGAACTACCTGGCATGTTCACTTCTCACATAACTGCTGAGGCTCTGTAGTCAGGTTCCTGCACTTGAGCCTGAGGAGCTTCACCATGGAGACATGCCGGCTCCAAAACTCCATCTACGAAAAAGTGACTATTTGATGTGTGCTGAACTTCTCTCCCTTCTTTTATTTTGTTACACTAGGGATTGAATGTAAAGCTGTATACCCTCTAGGCCAGTACTCTGGATTAGGTATAATCCCAGACATTTATTTGGTTTTTATTCTGAGATGGCAATCTAACTAAATTGCTCTTGTCTTTGACTAATTTTCAAAGACAAGCCCCCTTAGCCTTTTTAGCACTTGGGGTTTATAAAGGTCTGCACCACTAGCTTGCCTGCTTAATATATATATATATATATATATATATATATATATATATATACACACATTTTTTTGTCAATATGTGAAATATTTGAAATACAGTCCTGATCAAAACAGGTCATGTTTTTTTGTTTTCATAGCACTTACATCTTACCTAGAACAGGGGATCAGAAGGACAAACTATATCAGACTGCTAAGTGCTATGAAGAAAATAAAATGTATTATGGGATGGCATGAGGAGATGACACTATATAGGTAGGAAAGTAATGGAATGCTTTCTGAAGTGCTGACATTTAACAATGTGGAATTTGATAATAGATACTCATGGAAGTCAGAGAACCCAGGGCCAGGTTTCATTTTGGGTTGGAACAAAGAGGTAAGAACTTGGGTAGGATTGTGTAGGATCATGATATAATAAGCTTAGACTTCCCAAGAGCAGTGGAAAGCTGTATTATGGTGTAAGACTAATTTGCTTTAATAAAAAGACAAGTTGGTTAAGGACTTCAGACAGAATAGAAATTACTCTGTGATGGAAAGGCTCCCCGTGAAGTTGGTACCTGGATCTTTTTTACAGTGTTGTCTGAAGACTCTGATTTCCTCTATTTTAGTCTTTAATCTACTTGATACAGTGTTATCTCTATTTATAGTTTACCATTTATTCACTTTGTATCCCAGCTGTAGCCTCCTCCATCTCCTTCCAGTCCTTGTTTGTGATAATGTACAGAAGTTCAAGAAGATACTTTTGAGTCATTAAGTTAATCGTTTTAACTTTGTGAGGGTCTTTTTGTTTGGTTTAGAGAAAATCTTACTACACAGGCCTGCCTTGGCTTGCCTGGCTCTCCCTGGCTCTCTGTTTGTAGAGCTGTATGGCTTTGAACTTGCAGGCACCTTCCTGAGTTCTGAGATTATGGGCATGCACCACCAAGTCCAGCAACTTTTATTTTTATTTATTTATTTTTTAACTTTTATTAATTATACTTTATTCACTTTGTATCCCCCCATAAACCCTTCCCTCCTAACTTTTACTATTTTATGAATGAACATGTTGTGCTGTTGGAGTTCTAACCATTTTTAAAATTATGTCAGTGATTTGAGATGTAGCCTAGTAATTCAGAATAGTGGTCCTTTCTAGTTTGTTGAAGAATCATCAGAATGTAAGATCCCTTGAGTCCTCCAAAGGGATTCTGTCTGGTTCTTTGGAATACAGTTGGTGGAACTATCTTAAAGATTACAGAACAAGAGATAGAAGCTTTAGGTTTAGTGATTTTTAAAGCAGAAAATTAAAATACCTTGTCTATACTGTTACCATTTCTGTATAGGAACTTTGATTAATTTGCTGTACAACTCTATTATTCCCTAAAATATTTTAAGTGATTAACTTGAAAATTTCTTTTATATTTATCCATTTATTTTGTTATTTCACCCCATGCTGCATTCATTTTCCTTGGCTTCTTTCAGCAAATGAATATTTACTGTGTACCAATAATTGTGCTACAGATCTGGAAGAAGTCAGTTTATGGAGAATCCAAGCCTCTAGCCTGAAAGTGCTCCTCTCCAAGACTGAGAATCATTTGTAAACAATGGAGAATTCACAAGTGCCCATACTTTCAGTATTCCTAAAAGATAAATAGGAGTTTATAATAGGATGAGAACATTTGCAAACATGTTGAAACTTTAGAGGCTGGTCTTTGAGAGCAGGGTGATGAATAAATCATAAAAATAAGATCAACAAGACAGGTGAAAGCCTGGGTATTTTATCTTTGGTTTAATTAATTTTTATGTTACAATTTAAGAAGAGAGGATGAATTTGAGATATTTTGGAATAATTTGGTAGGATTTTGATACTCAGTTGGATATGAGTTAGGAGAATTTAACTTGTTCAAAATCAGGAGATAATTGGAAGAGTTGAGGAAGATACAGAATCTGTAGAGCTGTGACATCTAAAATATCAGCCATAATCTGATGGTACCTTCAGGCAATACCCTTTCTGTAGTCATCTCAGCAAATGACCACTTCCTCACTTCTTACTGTCATAGGCTAAGTTTCTATATTTCTCCCCTCACTCCTATTTAAATAAAGCAGAATGGTTTTGCAGTCTGCATTACTTCTAGTGTAATAGGCTGCATGTGTCTCAAAAATTCTATATTGGTTGAAACCAAATAAACAATAAGTGATGCACTTAAGGTTTTATGTGCGAAAACATTTATATATTATTTTTATGATAAAATGGGAAATGATTAAATGGCTCTCAAGACAGTAATTTGTTTGACAAATTAGGATATCTATTTGCTCAATGGGAAAGTTGGGGAAAGCCTGGGCTGTTGGAATAAAGGGATTTATAAGTGATCTCATGTATTCAGCAAAAGTAAACTTTATTGCTTATTTTACAAGAGAAGAGTTGAGGTCAACTGGAAGTTCCACTTTGTTTTGTTCTTCCTTTTTGATTATTTATTTACTTTACATCCCAATCACAGCTTTCCCTCCCTCTTCTTCCAGCCTCTCCCTCTCCCATTCCTTCCCCCATCATGGCATCCCTTTCTCCTCGGAGACAGAGGCCTCCCATGGATAGTGGCCCTTCTTGTCATATCAAGTTGGAATAGGACTAGGTGCATCTTCTTCTATTGAGGCTAGACAAGGCAGTCCTATTTGGGGAAAGGGATCCAAAGGCAGGCAACAGAGTTAGAGACAGCCCTGCTCCTGTTAGGGATCCCATGTGAAGATCAAGCTGCATTTCTGTTACATATGTGTAGGGGACTTAGTACTGTTCCAATCATGCTCTTTGGTTGGTGGTTAAGTCTCTGTGAGCCTTGAATTCTGCCTAACATTTGGCTGTGGGTCGCTGCATCTCTTCCCATCAGCTTCTGGGTAAAACCTCTCAGATGACAATTGTGCTAGGCTCCTGTCTAGAAAATATCATTATATTATATATCATTATCCTATATAGCAAAATATCATTAATAGTGTCAGGGGTGGGCTCACTCTCATGGCATGGGTTTAAGGTTGGGCCAGTCATTGGTTGGCCCTTCCCTCAATTTTTGCTCCGTCTTTATCTCTATACATCTTATAGGCAGGGTCAAGTGTTTTGTTTGTTTTAATTTGAGACAGGGTTTCTCTGTGTAGCCTTGCCCGTCTTGGACTTGCTTTAGTAGCCCAGATTGACCTCATACTCAGAGATCTGCTTGCCTCTGCCTTATTGGGTGCTGGGCTTATAGTCAGGTGCCATTGTGCCCAGTGGGTTGAAGGTTTTGTGGGTGGGTTTGTGTCTGTGTCCCCTTTCCTCCATTACATGTCTTACCTGGCTACAAGTGGTAGTTGTTTCAGGTTCCATATTCCCTATTGCTAGTAGTCTTAGCTAGAGTCACCCTCACTGATTCCTGAGAGTTTCCCTTGCCCCACTCATCGATACCAGTTCTGTATCTCAGTTCTCTCTCCCTTTGCCCTCCCATGCTTATCCCACCTGTTCCAACCCCTACTCCCCACCCTGTTTCTTCTCTCCATACCTCCCATTTGCATCCCCACCCCTGTACTATTTTTATTCCTTTCTTAGTGAGATTCAAGCATCCTCTCTTTGGCTTCTTTGGGTCTGTGGGTTGTAGCATGGTTATCCTGTACCATATGGCTTATAAAGTGAGTACATTCCATGTGTGTCTTTCTGAGTCCAAGTTACCTCACTCAGAGCAATCTTTTCTGTTCCATTTGTTTACCTGCAAATTCCATGATGTCCTTTTAAAATACTTGAGTAGTAGCACTACAATGTGAATATGTGCCGCATTTTGTCCAGTCTTTGTTTGAGGGTTTCTAGGTTCTGGCTATTACAAATAAAGCTGCTGTGAACATAGTTGAGCAAGGGTCCTTGTGGTATAGCTGGGTCTTGAGGTAGAACTATTCTCAATTTTCTGAGAAACCGCCAAATTGATTTCCAAAATGGTTGTACAAGTTTGTACTCTCACCAGCAGTGGAGGAGGGTTCCTCTTGCTCCGCATAACCACCAGTATGTTTTGTCACTTGAGTTTTTGATCTTAGCCATTCTGATGAGTGTGAGGTAGAATCTCTTACCTGACTCACCACTTTGAAGGGATGCCTGACCAGGGAGCTGTGAGCTGGAGCCGTGTTTGGTTTTTCTATGCTCTCTGTTTTTTTATATGTAGCTTTCAGGTATTCTATTACTTCTATTGTGTATGTTTGAAGCCCCTCCTCTTTCTCTATTGGGATTGAGTCTGTTTTCTTATTTTACTTCTTTCCTTCACTGGCTCAAACAGAGGAAAACTGTAGCCTCCATTTAAGCCAGAAGTGTCATCCATGTTTAAAATCATTGCTGTGGAATTCTTTGCTCCATCCTTAGCTTCATAAGATCCTTGTAATCTCCATTTAAATACTTTTGAAGAGACACTGTAGGGGAGAAGATGGCACATTCTCAAGGCATGAGAATGTCCAAGGGGACAGTGTAATGCAGTGCATCTTCTCAAGGCCTGAGAGCGGACAATTGTCAAAGACAGTGTGTATTTTAAGTGGCAAACATAACAATATCTAGAGAATTTATCATTTTAGGCATATTTTATATTTTCAAATTTCAGTGATTGTTTTTAAAATCACTAAATAAACGACTTTCTCCTGGGGGCATTTTCCCATCCAGGTGATTGACAAGTCCATTTGGATTGTTCCTTACAAGGATGAGGGGAGGAGGGAAGGAATGGACACATCCTTGGGCTTTATTGTTGTTGTTGTTGTTTTTTATCTTTTGTTGTTTTTTTAACCACAAAACCTCTTGATTCACAGTGATCTTGTAAGGTGTAGGGCTCTTAGAACCAAATTTAGATGCTTATTAATTTATGCCATTCTGAGCAGCTCAAAATGTTATATTTTCTCAAATAGCCAGAGATAGGACTCAAGTTCCATGCCTCTGATCAGTACTTAAGAGTGCTGCAGTCTCAGTCATTGGTTTGCTAAGCTATTGCTTATGAAGGAGAGGTTCGGCATCAATGTCCTGAGGTCCTGCCAGTATCTAGCAACTTAATGTAGCATGGCAAATAGAGTAGTGCACACAGAGCACTCCATGAGGAAGCAGGGGCTTAGTTTATGGACCTATGTCTTAAAAGTAGAGAATAGCTGATAAGTCCATTTTGTCACCTCCCTAATACAAATAAATTTTGTTTTCTTTATGAATATCTTGCTAATTTAATACCCATAGGAGTTCTGACATTTTAGGAGCCTTTTGTAATATTTATTGTAGTCCAGTAAACTTTAGCTGGGAACCAGGATTTTTAAATTTAAAGGTCCTAAGAGCAGTAATGATAGGATGCAGAACTCATGGCCTTGCTGTGTGAGGAATCTTAATTGCATTGACCTATGGATATGTGTTTGTGGCCGTTTTGTTGATTGATGACTGATGTGGGAGGGCCCAGCCCACTGTGGGTGATGCCACTCCCGGAGAGGGAGCCTAAGTTGTTTTAGAAAAGCAGATGAACAAGCCAGAGAAAGCAAGCCTTCATCAGTATTCCACCATGGCCTCTGCTTCAGTTCTTAGCCATTAGGAGCCTGCTTTAAGTTCCTGCCCTGCCCTTTCCTGGTGTGGGCTGTAAGCACAAGAAATAAAACCTTTCACCTTCGTGGTTGTTTTCAGTCATGGTCTTTATCACAGCAGGAGAGAACCACACTAGGACAGCCCCCAAAGACAATTAGGTAATTTAGGTGCTTCAAAACCTATCACTTCTTGTCTTCTAAATACATTAAAATTACATGCTCATCAGGAAGTGTTTTATCGAATGGATAGCATTATAGTTTTCCATAAAAGACATGCAATTTCATAAATACTTACATTTGAGTTTATAAATGTTTTAAAATATGATTAAATTATTTTTATATAGTCTCTATGTATTTGAAGACATTTATCCATATTTCTTTGTTAAGCAGGTTGACTTTGTCTTAAAATAAATGACAATTCAAATTAGTAGTACTTACCTCAAGTATATAACAGTGTGTCAGGTTTTATAACAGCTTGCTGGCTCTGTGTATTGGGTGCAACTATTTTTCCTGCATAGTAACATTGTCTTATAGAGCGAAAAGTTAAATCTAATGTGGTAAGGAAAGAACATTTTCACAAATTTAGATCTTCCCAGGGTGGGGCATCTTTTTAGACATAGCAGAGCTGAAATCAAATGGTCAAATAAATATGTTTTGAAAGATTCCCTTAAATAGCTGGAAAAAGTGGAAGTAATCTCCTTCACTACGGAATATGGTTTCTCTGTTGTTGCACATATCTGTTCATTATGAATATAATGATATTATAATGAAATTCATAGTGTTAGATTTTTTAATGACCATATATACTGCCCGAAGTTGTTCAAAAATCCTAACTGACCACTGGTAGAGACAGTGCATTATACTGAAAGTAGAGTGTAAGTAGAGAATAACTCACACCCTTGGTACTTACACATATTTGAGATTTTCCTTTGTAACCCTGTGACTCATACTGGCTCTTATAGGTGTTGTGCTTAGAAAGCAGTTGGTTAGTATTGGGGGAGAAGGTTCAGTGAGAAGAAGCTCTTGCCATTCCAACATGAAGACCTAAGTTTGGCACCCAGAACCCACATCAATAGCCAGATGTGTCTGAGTACCTGTAAGCCCAGGGCACCTATGGGAAGACGGATGTGTCTGAGTGCCTATTAGCCCAGTGTGCGTATGGGAAGATGGAAGCAGAGATAAGAATATGCAGATGCTGTCGTCAGGTTAGCTTGGCACATTCAGGGATAGGGGACCCTGTTTCAAAACAGCGTGGAGGGTGTGGACAGATGCCTAAGGTGGTCCTGTGACCTCTACACTTGCACCATGACATGACATACCAATGCACTCCTCAACATGAACCCACAGATGCATATACACAAAAAGTTGTTGATTAAATTAGGACTATTACTATTAATATGTATCTCTTTTATTACAGAAGAAAATACACAGGAAACACCACAGATGAAGAAAAGCTTGAGTGAAAAGGTTTCTCTCTACAGAGGTGACATCACACTGCTAGAGGTGGATGCAATAGTCAATGCGGGTGAGTGGTTCACTTTTCTGTATCTTATTTGCTGTGCCTTTACAATTTTAAAACATTTCCTGTATTGACTTGGTGTGGAAATGCCTTATAGCTTTTTCTTTGTGATGAAAGACATGGAGGATTTATTTATGTATCCAATTAAGAGGCCGGGACGATAGGAGGAGTGGAAAACCATTGTAAAGAGTTGTTCAGGGCGAATCTCAGCGGTTATGTGATTACCGGCTTCATGCCTGCGCTACGGAGAAGCAGTGGCTCAGCTTTCCCTTTCTTTTGCATAAATCACGAGTATTCAGTCAGATTATGCCAGCCAGAAGAAAATGTGCACAAATTATTTCTTTGCTTTCAAAGTCTCACTTGTGTATAAGTTTTCATTTTTATTATGAAATGCATTTCACTGCATATCTTAATGTGTAATTTTCTTCTTAGAATATTGAAGGAAATATGATAGCATGTTATTTATGTTGTTCTTGTCTCCTATATGTTTCTTGTATAATTATATATAAAAGGGATGTAACATTTGTGATTCTATACAGGTAAATATTAATAAAATGATATGTGCTTTAGAAAGCTAATCCCTTTGTAGGTTGAAATTGTCAAACAACAGTAGGTCTAGACTTAGGTGAAGGCAGTCTTTAACCTCTGGGCTCATTAAGGAAAGGAGATGGTGGCCATGGATTGCTGAGGAGAGTTGCAGTGGAGGAACTATTTGACTCAGGGGATCTTTTCAGTATCTAAAAGGTCAAGCAGAAAAGGACTTTTCATTTACTGGAAGATGTAAATGCTTATAGAAGGAGTGGCTGTGGGGAATTGAATGAAGACATTATTCAGGTGGCTCCTTGGAGGAGCCATTAGGGTGGTGGGTTTTTCATTAATCATGGTGGCTCAAAATACAGCAGTTTAGAACCAGGACAGAAGATAGAGTTAAGGTTATTGAATCTACTTCCTGGGCTTAACCAGCCAGAAGGGGAAATGGAGACAGAGAGTGCATGAGTGAGATGACAGACTGGGAGTGTAGACTGGGTCCAGACTCGGCAGAAGCTATCCGGTGGCCACCTGTGGGTTTTCTGTAAGCTGAGAAGAAGAGTGCTGACTTAGAGTTATCCACCTCTCAGAACACAGCGAACGTTGTTTTCCAGAAGTGCAGGGTGTAGGGAAGGTGATTTACACAGTCAGTTCTCAGATGACTCGCTCAGTCCGCACAGGGCAGCAGGAAAATTCTTGGAGATGACAGAGGAAGAACGGGGCAGAGTTCTTGAGGTCTAGCAGGAAGACTGGCAGTCCAGTGAGCTTGTTCACCGTTCAGAGTTCTTGTTCACAGTTCTTTGTAAAAGGACCAGTTCTGCCATAGTCAGGCTCAGTTTTCTTTCAATGGCTCTTTGCTTCTGTTCTCCTCTGATGCCTTTGTCACCTTTTTGAGATGGCATTTCCTGTCAAAAAGGAGTGCAGATTGTTGCGCCTGTGCCCAGTCTGGCTGTCTTCTTTTGGCTTGATTTCTATCCTTCAGTCATCTTGAAGGCTCAGATGTTCCTTATATGTAGCCCAGGGTGTTTTTATTTTTATTTTTTTCCCTCTAGTATATGGGGCCTGTGAAGAATTCAGGGTCTTGGAAAATACCTCATGAACACTCAGGCACAGAGTTTTAGTTCAATATCCCTGTGGTTAGTAACTGATCAATGGTTTATTATGCCAGAATTTTTATGAATATATAAACTTTAATTCTAAAATACTTAAGATTTGAAAGTTTTTATAAAAGTACTACCAATGTTTTACTATGTTTTTGAAATTTTTAGCCAATAATTCTAGTTGCTTCTTTTTCTTCTTGTTAACATAATATTGCATTTACTTTGTTCACTCGACAGTGACAATGACTTTTCTTGGGTTCTGTTAGCTGTGTACTTATGTTCTTCCCCAAGAAGCACATAATGGTACTTTCTCTCTTTATTGTTTCACCACCCAAAGCAATGTCTTGACTTCATGTTTTTAAGAAATATTCACACTGTGTATGTGTTAACCTGACTTCATGCAGCTGAATATCACATCTCTAATAGCGTATTCTGCACTGAGGACTCAATACAGTGAGGCAGGTTGGCTCTGATTTTAAAAATCATTTGTTTAATCAAGCAATAAAAATATCTGAGTAATTTTTGTTGACATAAAATATTGTTAATCAGTAAAAAACATCATTAGCTCACTCTTTTGCTTCTCGTCCACTGTCCTTCCCTTGTATGTGTAGTTTTCTCATGGATGTTGCAGAGGGTCCGTGACTATGCTGACTTAATGTGAAGATAGGATTCACCTTCAGTACCTTCTAGCTCTCTGGCTGAGATGCATATAATTTGGCTGGGCTCACAAGGGCTGGCTCATCAGGTAGTTTCTGGGTGGATGGGAAAGAAAATACCAAATGTACAGGTAACGGCTCTATTTGCAGCTCTCTGTTGTGCAGCTTGTTGGCCTGGTATGAACAGAGAGGCACAGCTGTTAGCTTTCAGGTACACAAGGCAATGTGACAGAAAACTCCAGAGCTGTCTCCAGCAAGAGGCAGTGCTCACAGTCAGGTGGCAGAGCTGTCCCGCTGTCACTTTCTGCCAGACTGCCAAGGTTCTTCCATGACCATGTTAGTATATTGAAACAACTGATCTTTATAGTTGAATGGGAAGGTTTGATATTTTATACTTCTTAATTAAAATTTTGTTGAAATCTCTTAAACTTTCTTAAATGTTACCTGAGATAGGCTCCCCTTTATTCTTCTTTTAGGCAGTTGCACACAAAAGTGTGTGTTCTAGGAAAAGAGGCTGCAATAGGCAGCATTTAGCTGTCAGGGAACTAACATGCATTTAGATTCAAGCACACATAGGTTCCAGTTCTCACACTTAGGACTGTTTCAGTTTTAAATCTTATTTTGAAGTAATTATAGTAAACTGCAGGAAAATAAAGAAATCCATGTAGTCTTTTGCAAGCTTCCAGCAATGGTGGTATCTTGTAATCTGTAGTATAACATGAGACCTGAGATGTTGATATTCAAATATTCGTAGCAGTTTTGATGGAAATAGTTTGGCATGGCAGAGAAAGGGTCTCTCAGTCAACTGAAGTGTCTGGACAAGGCAAACACAATTTTTATAGTATTTGATAGGAGAAACTCAGGTTTGATATTTCTTACAGTGTTGAGGATCACATTTAGCCCTTGAGCATTTAGTAAACACTTTACCAGTGAGGTTCACCCATGTTGTAGGGAATTGATACTTATTTACTGCTGTTATCTAAACTGCAGATGTTAGTCTCCACCATGTAATGGTTTGACATTGCTAACACCATTTGTAAGTGTGTACATAGGTGCAGTCTTATCCCATGTAGAGACTCCTGCACCCAGCACCACAATTCACATATAGAACCATTTTATTAAGAAAAATACTCTCTTCTATTTTATGGCTTGTCTCTGTACTCTGTTAATTGTTTCCTTTGTTTGCAGGTTTTTACTTTCATGTCATCCTTTTGTTCTCCTTTCACTGTTATTGCCAAGAAAGTAAAATCGTGGAACTAGAGAGTAGGAAGATGTCCAGTGGAGACTGAGGGTTGATGATGAAGGGATGGAAGATTGTCGATCAAAGGGATAAAATTTGCACATACATGGGAGAAATAGTTTTTGATGTCTATGGCACAGCTGCATGATTATAAGCAATTATAGTGCCTATTTTCAAAAATAAGATTGAATGCTAAATGTTTCACTATAGAAGTAGGAAGCAAGGATTTGGAGATGTTAATTATCTAATTTGATCAATCTGTATTTTATACATATATCAAAATATACTATTTTTATAAGTGCATGTAATAATGATCTTTTAAAAGGAATATAGACAATAAAATGTTATATAAGAGTAATAATCATGTGCTGTATGTAATCTTTTGGATCAGTTTTCCCACTGGACAATATGTCCTTTAAAGCTATTTATATTGTTTCATTTTCTCTGGTACCAAATAGTATTTCATTCTGTTTTTCTTCTGATGGCATAATAGACTTAGAAAAGATTTTAGCCATTCACCCATTGATGGCCATTTGGGTTCTCTGCTGTCTTTTGCTATTAACAGTGAAGCTTCTATGAACTATGAATATATTCTATGAATATTCAAGTTTCTGTATGACTACAGGTTTCTGTTTCTGTGCTATTAATAACCACATGTGTTATGATAAATGCCTTTTTAATTTTATAAAAAACCCTGCAATTTTCCATAATTTCTGTATTATTTTACATTTCCAGTGTTTGAGAAATACAGTTTCGATAGCTTTTTACTAGTATTTGGTGTTAGAATTATTTTTTATTTTACTTCACTAGGTGTGTACTGGTGTCTTATACTTTAATTTGCATTTTCCAAAGAATTAAGTTGTTGAATATCTTTCCATATGTATTTCCATGCATATTCCTTCTTAGATGACATATTTGTTCATTTATAATGAGTCTCAGAATCATCATAAGATCCTTGTGAAATTTGGGCATTCTTATTTTAAGCTTCTGTCTAAATCATATCTTCTTAAAGTATATTATATCCACATGATAATTATTTAAGAGCTGGGTGACAGATGATCATTTGACATAGTCCTGTGTTCTGTAGACAATAAGGAAAATGTTAATTCTGATTTTATGGGTTTCATAGTTGGAAAACCCATTTTTTTCCTCTAGGCCTGAATATTTATTTAGTTCTTTAGACAGCTTATTGGCACTGTGCTTATAACACTTGCTGTCAATTGCTAACCCCAGATAGATCAGGTTAATTATTCGGTCTCTTAATCTTTAGTCTTTTCACATATAAAGTGGGACTAATACTGGAGACAAAGGTCAGAGGAAGATCATAAATAATATGTGGAAAGTATGTAGTTCAGCATGACACATGGTCTGCACTTTGGTATAATTCAGCTGTCGTAGTTATTAATGTCTAGCTCTGGAGTGGATTTCACTCGTGCTTTCTGCTGTGAGATAGCCCACAGCAGGAGGCCTTCCACAGTCAGCATTCCTCCAGCTTCCACTGTAAGCATCTGTTTCTAGTGGACAGCAGACGCTCCAGCTGGAGAAGCCATTACCTTCCTGAGCAGTTCTCCAAATGCCATCTTCCTCTGTGATCCTCACCGTTTATTTTGAGACAGGGTCTTCCCCTAACTCTGAACTCACCCATTGGACAATACTAACTGACTTGCACCCCAGGGGTTCTTCCCAGTGCTAAGATTGCAGGTGCTTGCCCCTCCCAGCCTTTATGGAGATCTGAAATCAGGCGTTCCTGCTGGCCCCCGGAACATATGGGCAGCTGAGATAATCTTCCCAGCCCTGGTCCTTGTATTCTTTCACTATAATATCACTGGTTACTTCATTACTGAATTTTAATTCTCTTTTCACTTCACTGACATGTATTTGACAGTCTCCTTTAGCTCATGTCCATGACCTTCATTTTTTATGCAGGGTACTGCAATAGAATCCCGAGTGCTTGGACGGAAACCTCAGTTACCTCCAGATGCAGACAACATGCTCTTCTTCATGTTGCCTCTCTGTTTAGCCTGCTATCCTTACTGTCTATTTATAGCCCAGATGTTAACGTTGAACACCTCAGTGTTTCAGATGTATCTTTCTTCACATATCCTTGCCTAGTCTCTTGCCATAATCAATAATTCATTCTCCCTCTCTTTTCTCTTCTTCTTTCTCTCCCCCTTTCCCTCCTCCTGTCTAGTCTGCCCTCCCCTCACTTCTTTATCTAGTTGTATAAAACAAAGAATGTGCTAATCAGTCTGTTTGAGGCAAATGAGAATACCAGGGAAAACCAGTGTTAATTTTTTTCCTGTGGGTCTCAGTAAATTTTATGTTATCTTTAGGGCTGAGAGTAAAATAGTTTCTTCCCACATGTAGAGAGGTGGATATAGTAGAGAAGATGGCTTGGATCCAAGGAGATGCGTCTCATTGTATGGTAAGTATATAGGAAGTATTGTCATTGGAAATGCAAAGATAGGATGCAAAGTAAGTTTGTAAATTTTTATTTTATTCCTGATTTGATTAATTCCTGATGAATTAATAAAAATTTGAGGCAGAGAATTAATTTTTTAGAAGCTATAACTGTTATTTTACTTTTAAAATACTCTTCATATAGTGTGGACATATTACTTGTTCCTTGTCTCTTTTCAGCCGTGAGGTAGAGGATATATTCTCTCCTGTTTTAGCGTAATTTTCTGAATTGAATTTTAAGAGAGGTTTGGAGCTACATCCTTAAATCTTCAGCCTCCTTCCATTCTTTTTTCTGTCATATTATTAAAAAACAAAACTTTGCCCTTGGAAATGAGTGCCCTTGCCAGATTTCTGAGGGTCTTATTAAAAGAAGATTATATTTTTATATTACTTTTTTCTCTGAAATACGCTTCTGATAAATTTCTGGTGATTCCACTTGCTTGCTTATTTTCTTACCTTCTCTCTGTCAGGCTTCAGTCACCATGGAGAATCCAGCTCAATTTCTTCTTGATCAGAAAGTACCATACACCAATTGTGGGCATACCAGGGACATCTACTGTAATCTGGGGTTACAGCAAGTAGGACCACCATCTTAACATAGTGTCACATAGGATGAGGTGTAAATATTGACCAGAGTCAAGTAGAATCTTGTCCTAAGCCTCTTGACTAAACAGTTTGGGTGTGGACAGATGTTGGGAAAAAGTGTAAAACCTAACTCATGGTTCAGTGTTATGTCATTAGAGACAATTCTGCTGGTTCCACAGTCAAAGAAAATGATTCTGCATGGGATAAAATTTTAAATTTATTTGTAGATTGCTGGCTAGGTAATAAACAGGATAATGCTCCAACCATAAATGATATGGCTTTAGTCAAAAGTGAATGTTCGCTAGTACAGTAATATTCAAAAAGAAAAGGTGAGATAGGGTATTTGCTTACTCTTCACTTGTTCTTGCCTCACGCTCCAGCTTCCAAGGAGAGGGACAGTTCCCTTCAGTTAACCAGAGACACTTGGGATCAGATCAGTCATGATTTTAAGTATTGTTTTTTTTCTTTTTTCTTTCTGGCTTTGGAAGCTTTGGAAAGTTTGGAAAACTATTCAGTCATTCTTAACATCTATTTTTTTTTTTTATTGGTTAAAAAGACATATAGAATAAGGCGTGCTTCACAGAGCTATTTTGAAAATACAAAGACAATGAAAACCAAGAGAGAAAGTGCTTCTTACAGTACCCATTACTTAGAGCCACAGTCATAAAAATGGTAGCAGATTACACTGCTTATCTCAAAAGTCAGAGAAGGGACTTTTTATAGGAATGCTGCACGATGTTCTGAATCTTTTAAAATCTGATAGCTAGTTTATGGTCAATTAAAAGTCTGTATTCTGTGTCTGGTAGTTTCAGGTATTACAGTATTTACTTGAGTTGTATCCAAGAGAAGCCATGAATTCTGAAACTATGCAATAAGAACTGTGGCTGTTTTAAAAAAAATTTATGTGCAATACATATGTGTAGCACATGTGTACCTGATGCCAGAGAAGGCCAGAAAAGTGGGCTTGGAGCCACTAAATCTAGAGAAGTCGGTTGTGAGCCACAGTGTGGTTGGTGGAAAGTAACCCTATATCCTCTGCGAGAAGGCGTAAAGTGTTTAGTTTCTGTGCTCTGTGCTGTGTTAAACCATCGTGTTCACTCTTCTTTTCATATTCATATCCCATCATAGGTTTCTTATCTGGGAGCAGCACTTCTTTGTTTTTGTAATCATTATTGTTTTTCTCTTAAGGAATTTGTGGAATCTAATGAGATGTTAAGATCCTCCACATAGTTTAAAGATGATTCTCAAGAGAAAATAATTGCTACAGATAATGGATGGCTACTAAGAAATGCCTCTCTGAGTTTTGTTCTGTTTCTAATCCTTACTATCTCTCCTTTTAAGAGTGTCTCCTGGAGTTAAATAGTGACACAGTTTTGTAGTAGTCATATTTACTAGTGGAGCTGAATGGATACAGTGGTTACATATTGAGAAGGGGAATTATTAGGGTGGCTTACACAGTGTGAGCTGGGTAGTTCCACGTACACTGGTGAGTCTAAGAGTCTGAGATCTGCTCAGCCCATGAGGTAAAGTGTCTCGTAGTCAGTCTCAGTCTGGTGTTGAAGGTTAGGGGATTCCTGGAGAGCTCCTGGTCTTTAGGCTGTATTGGAAGACAGAAGAGTCTATGTGCACTGCCCAAAGACTCATCCGCTGTGGAGATTTCCCTTCACAATTATCCTTCAGGGTTATCCTAAATAAAGACTGTGATGCTGCAGGTGTCCACGTCTGTGTGGCGTCTGCATAGCATGTAGAACCATCTGCAAACTATGCCTGGGCTTTCTCCAGCTCAATTGTGTGGTCACAGAGCACATCCTTTCAGGTCCTAGATGCATGCTTTGGAACAAAGAATGGTAGGAATCATACACAGCTGGGTAACTTCCTTATGTAACTTACTTCAGTACCTTCACTTGTCTGAGCATGTACATGCCACTTGCATTTGATGCTGGCTTGCTGGTCTGCACATCTAGCCTTGTGGCTTGGTGGATCAGATAATGCCCAGCTTATGATGGGAAGCTCAGCTGGCATAGTAACTTGGTGGCCATTGTCAGGTATTCAGTTTTTACTAAAGCCCAACCACAACCTAAGAACTGCCTCTCAAACAGGAAGTAGTTGTCTTCAGACAATGGCAGGGCCTTGATTCCAAATCACGAGGACATACACTGTGATTCAGCTGTGGAGGCCCGTCTAGGGCTCTAAAAAGCACTTTTGTCTGCTGCTTCCACAACAAATAGCTTTGGGAAGCTGGATCTTAGGGCCCAAGGGGCAGAGCCGCCTGCACAAGAGCTTGGGTCTATTGAAGAGTGATTTTCTGTTCTGGCCCGCCCCCCCACCAAAACTGGTATCTTTCCAGCTCACTTGTAAGCCAGAGTAAATACTCCAAGTAAAGAGCACGCTGCTTCCAGAATCCAAAAGGCTCACTGCATTGTGCGTCTTTCTTGGCAGGAAACTCCAGGTACGGCCACTTAGTAGTGCACCAGTCCTATGATAAGCAAATGACTTTGGCAACGAGTCCATAGTGGTGGCTACTTTCTTCTTATTTGGTCCAATCAGCATGTAATGTCATCGATATTATTGCCATGAAGCCTTGTGGAAGAAAAAGGTGGTCAAGATTCCCATGAACCCAGTATTGACCGGGGCTGGAGAACTGATACAGGTTTGCAGGAGAGCTGTAAAAGTGTACTCACGGCCCTGAGAGATGAAAGCAGAATGCATGCTGGTCCTTATGGAAGTGTATAAAGGGAAAAGCAGTTGTGAAATCAGTAGCTGCATACTGGGTTCCAGGAAACGTCACCTGCCCAGTAGGAAAGCACATCTGGTAGAGCAGCTGCAGTTGGAGTTACTACTTGATGAGATTTTGAACTACCATCTTACCTCCTGTGCAGGCCTAATAGCAGAGTTATGGGGTTTGTGGCAGCAACAGTCATCTGGGCATCTTTCAGGTCCTTCAGGGCACTAGTTTCTGGAATCCTTCCAGGGCAGTGAAGCTGGTTTGGGGTCACTATTTTCTCTGGTGGTGGCAGCTCCAGTGAATTCCATTTGTCCTCTCCAACCATAATAGTTCTCACTCCACTGATCAGAGAGTCGATGTGGGGATTCTGCTAGTTCTTCCGTTTAAGTGTCCCAATTGTGTATTCTGGGACCGGGGAAATAAACACAGGATGAGTTCAGAGACCCACTGGACCCATTGTGAAGTAGATTTTGGCTAAAACTTCATTGATAATCTGACTCCATGAGTCTATGCTTGGAGCAGAGAGCCGTTGTTCTGTTTATAGTCACCTGGAATCAGTACCGACTCAGAGCCCTTGTGTAGTGGCCCCAGCTCCATTACTTCTTTCTCCCCAGTGAACAGACATGCTGATTAAACAACTTCCATTCCTTTGAGGAGCGGTATTTTGGGGAAGGAAAACTGCTTTTGTAGCCTGGCACTCCCTCAAGGGGACCTGCTCTTCTCCTCTCTCAAAGAGTTCCCTATCTCAAGTCTGCAAATGATATGGAGAGCCATGACTCCATATGACTCCGTTATGATTCCAGGCAGCCTTTCTCGTATTTGTTCAGGAATTGTATGTAACAGGACCCTCACTCCTAACAATTTTAAGAAACTTCAAGTAGGGAAAGCAAGGTGAATTTTACAGAGTTCTACAGAAGCTGGCATTTGCCTGAACAGAGATAGCGAGTGCACCATTTGATGCAGTCAGTGTTGTTTTTTTTTTTTTTAATATTCCAAATCACATTTCTCTGCCCCTTGATTCCTCATTACCTCTCAGTCCTGTTTTAATTCCAATTTTTTACTTTTGGAAGACATGTATTGTTACATGTGGAAGGAAGGATTTTATCCATAGGCTTTGTTGGCACTAGTAATAAGCAATTTTCTGATAGTGTCAGAAGAGCTGTGTGTGAGTGTGATTGTTCAGAACCCGAAGATACTGATACTGAGTGTTTCTTAACTGAAACATACAGGTTACTCACTTTTCTTTCTTTTCTTTTTTAAGTGAGTTTATTGGTGTGTGCAGTGGGATGTAGCATGTGCCACAGTAAGCATGTGGAGGCAAGAGGACACCTTTCAGAAGCGGATGCTCCTGAACTTCCACTAGGTGGGTTAGCTATGAAATGCAGGCCATTAGCTTTGGTGGCGGGTACCTTTACCCACTGAGCTATCCAGTTATATTGGGCAAATGTTGTGTGGATGCCTTTACTAACATATGCCTGTGTGTGTCTGTGTGTGTAAACCACCACTCATGCCAGGAATCTTCCTTCATCGTGTTTCCACCTTATTCACCAAGGCAGGGTCTCAGTGTAAGTCAAAGCTCTCTGGCACAGCTACCCTCACCACTTAGTTTGCTCTTGGGGTTCCCTGTCTCCTCCTTCCAGACTGGAACTGTTGGTGAACCATCATGCCTACCACGTTTCTTTGGGTTGTCAAGTCCTGTACCCTGGTCCTTTTTTTTTTGAGGGTCAAGCATGTAAACCCCTCAGCCATCTCTCCAGATTCTTCTGCCTGGTATTTCATGAGACCTAGGAGTCGTTTGAAGCTTGTGTAAAATCTTGTTTAGAATATACCATATCTTTGACTTTATACGTTTTTTATTTTAATAATTATATAATGAATTAGAATTGCTGCAAAGTTTTATTAATTTTAACCAAAGGTGGATATATATCATTGACACATATATAGAAGAATATATGTGACATGTATATGTATATGACAGATATATCATATACATGTCTTCTAAGTTTGTCCATTAAGCAGCCTCCAAAGCAGTCTTGTTGAGAGGTGGTATCTCCATCAGGCAATGAGGGCCATCCCCCTGAATAGACAGATTCATGCTGTTAGCAAGAAAGTCATTTGGTTGCAAAGAGAATGGGTTCCTGATTGGGCAATGAATTTGATTCCCTGACTTTCCATTCTCTGTTCTCAGCCTCTTTCTAGAATGTCTCTTTCATATTATAAATAACAAGGAGATCTTACTCAGATCTTGAAACTCTGAACCTCCAGTATTGTGAGAAATAAATTTCTATTTGTTATACATTACCAAGGCTCTGATACTTTATTATAGCAGAAAAAGAGGGTCTCAGTTGAAAATGAAATTTTCTACTGACAAACTTAGTTAGCACTGAGGTGTGATTATTGCCACTGGAAAATTTCTCCAGGGGTGTTGGAGAGATAACCCAGTGGTTAGGAGCACTGGTTGCTCTTTCGGAAGGCCTGGGTTTGATTCGCAGTGCTTCTGTGTGACTCAGAGTCACCTGCAACTCTAGTTCAGGAGATTCAACACCCTCTCTGTCCTCCACACACAGTGCATGCACATGGTACATAGACATACATGCAGACAAAGCGCCCATTTACAAATGTTATTTTTTAAAGAAGGAACAGAATTTTCCCCAGTTATTTTCTTCATTATTTGTAACTTATATGGAGCTTCTATTTTTGTGAACCATAGAACTGAATGATACTCATTTTGCTCTGTCGGCTGAATAGAATTATAATCAATTCACTATTTGCTTACTTAATGTTTCTGAAATAAGTCCATAGTTTATATGCGTAGAGGAGGAATATATGAAGAATTTTGAAATGTAGTATTTAGTTCATATAAAAATCAGGCTCCATAAATAGCAGCAAAGGAAAATGGTGCATCAGTAACAAAGCCACCCTTACATTTCATGGTGTGCAATCCATTAAATTTGGGGATCTTCAAGGAACTTACTGATTCTTTTTATTAACTTTGTGCTTGATGAAAAGTCCTCACATAAAGTATTGTTATTGTAGCTCAAACTTGCTGTTTTTTGATTGCCAGTGATTTATAAAGTTTGGTGTTATATATGGAACAATTTGACCATTTTGAAGAAAGGAAGGTTAGTATTTTCACTATCTTCTTTAGTTAACCTTCTTAGTTGTAGGAACACAGTATTTGCTTTAGAGTCAAGCAAATTTGCTTTATAAATAAAGAGAGATTTAAATGCTTAATTTTGACAAACTGACAGCACAAAGGCAATGATCTTCCCATCATCTACTTCATTTTTAGAACTTTGAAGAGGCACTTGTGGTATATGATGTCCTCATCTTCTCATCTTTAGTGAGGTTCAATTTACTTTGTTAATTTTAAATTTTATGACATGCTACATTTCTGTTGTATCCAAAATTCAACCAGAGGTACGTTTTCCTTACTGGGATTAAGAACAGAATAAATAATCAGAGAGTTATGTTTAAATGAATGTACCAGTAGAGGGAAGTTGACTAGGCCAGCTGTACCACCTCTTATACATGGTTGTTAATGTGCAATCAGTCACTGGAGTTGCCATGAACTTAGTGCTTAATGAACAGGTGGAGCAAGAGAATGAATTCCAGTCCAAAGTGGATCTGACAGCTTATCAGGCCATTGCACTGATCGCTAATCCGTTTCGTTTGGCAACTTAATTTATCACACAGTTAGAGTTTTCATCCCAGGGGTTTCCATGTGGAAATTAATTCAGAAACATGTCTGGCGCCTCTGGGTTGAAGAGCTCATGTTAAGAATTGTAAGGACACTTAGAAATAAGTATTTTAAATGCACAAATCAGGTTTCTTTTCTTATTCCACTTGTGTCTGCCTAATTCTACTCTAAAAAATATTTGGATGTTGCTAGTGTGTGATGGTATAATTATAACGTTGAACTAAATTTTGTTCATGTAAGAAATTTTACTTAATAACCTATTAATTTCAATTTAATTGCTGAAGTGACTACAGAAAATCTATAAGATGGCCTTGTGACTGTAGTTCTGTCTTGACTTATAAATTAATCAGTAGTCTTGGAGCACATTTTGTGGCATCCACAGCAAGGAATAATAGATTGATGAAAGTTTCCTAAAGCTAATAACTTTGTATCTTGTGTTTACTAAGTAAGCTCATTATTTTACTTAAAATTGATTAAAGTGATATTATCTGGAAGTAAGGAAGAATTTTTTTTCCTGCCATTTCGCTTACATTCTGACTTTGGAATTTACAAAGATGAGCTTCATTAAATGGACTTGGCTAAGGACCTGACTGTTTAAAATAACTTCAAAATGAGAAACACATTTTCTTTACTTTTTGAAGACTTGATTTATAGTGCATAGAAAGTGAAATTGAATGTTGATCCTTGAAAAGCAAATGTGTCCTGTAAAAAAATGACGGAACAGAAGATGGTAGTGACTGATGTCAGAAGCCTGGGGGTTGGCACCTCCCTGTATGTCATTCTCTCTGGGCATCCGCAGCTTGGAGAGGGAGTCAGGAGTGAAGTGTGAGGAGAGATTACTAGCACACTGGCATGAAGTGTTACATTTTATAAGAAGACTGAAGAAGGATGGTAACAGATCACTTCTTAGAAGAAATTTGAGAAATGAGGAATGGGGCACAAGATCAATAAGATCTATGAAAGAACTCCAGGAAAGGGACACAAGGGGATTTTTATAATTTTTCAAACCCTGAAGCACCTTCAAAAAGAGGTTAAAGTCAGTGAAAAATAGTTGAGATGACAGAAACCCACAAAGAAGCATGATGCTGTCATTGATTGAATATGCCAGCCAAATTGTGGCTATCATTCTTATGACCGTGCTTATTAAAGCAATATCTCCATAATCCAGGGGCTCAGGGGTGAATCATCCTGGCATCATTTTCAAATCCCCTCTGTTTCTTTGGCACATTTCCCCGGAACGTAGTATAGACCTACAACCTGTCACTGAAGAAATTGGACTTTCATATTGACTCTTCAAGGACAATGGTCAAACCCTTGGGGACCGAGACAAGAGGAAAATCGTGTAAGTATTACAAGAGCAGTAGCTGTGAGAAAGCCTGATAAGCGGCAGAACCAGAAGCTGCTGCCACCGGTAGGTGTGGTAATGATGATTATAGGCATGAAGGGGGTTCTCCCAGTGGAGCCACTGTGCTTTGTATTATTTTGTGCAAATAAATATTGACTATAACATTTTTAGTAATTGATTGAGTGTCCCACTATGTGACAACTCCACTAATGTTGATTTAATTGCCGGGAAGGGGACAGTGATCATGTCTGGCCCTTTGTTCTCATTTGTTGAGTTTTATTGTTGTTGTTTGTTTGTTTGTTTTGTTTTTGTTTTTTGACACAGGGTTTCTCCGTGTAGCTCTGGCTATCCTGGAACTCACTCTGTAGACCAGGCTAGCCTTGAACTCAGAGATCTGCCTGCTGCCTCTGCCTCTTGAGTGCTGGGATTAAAGGCATGTGCCACCACCATTTGGCCTTTGTTGAGCTTTTGGTTTTTCTATTAGCTTTTAGCTCAGAAAAAGGGAACTTTTAACATTAAAAATGATTTGGAGACTGATAGAGGCACCGCACTGAAAAAAGCAATGTATTCAGTAGTTAGAAGATCATATTGGTTTTAATTCCACTTCAAATAGTTTATATATATATATATATATATATATGTTTTTTTTTCAGTGCTCTATTATATGTTGCCTCATGGGAAGAACTGAGGAAAAACGCCCAAGAAGAAAAGTTAAAAATAGAAATGCACAAATTGCAGTGATTCTGGATTTCCCTCAGCAAACTTAAGGTCTAATAAGTTGATGTCCGTTGGATTGCTGAGCATGTAGGCGTTCCCCTTCAGTCACAGTCAGGCTTCCCTGGTCCTGAGCCAGCATGTGTCTCTGTAGAGACTGACCCCTGTGTGGAGGGATTGACCAGACTGCTCTCTTGTGATTGATGATAAAATCTGAGATTTGGGAGGGACTGATTTGATAGCCATGGACAAGATGAAGATGGAGAGTATAGACTTGAGGCAGTCAGTTCTTCTCAGTTTTATAAGCTGAGGCCTCCACTTACAAAAGTGAAGAGTTAACCTAGAGGATTTTGTCTTCTCCACTGTTACTAAAATGCTGTCAGCCAAATGACATCTTCATTTCTTGATGGTGAATTTTCAGCTCTAGAGCGTCCGAGGATGGGGGCGTTGTGTTGTGATCCCATTGTGTTGTGCTTGTGGAATCAGTGAATAAACTGTTCCCAGCAATCAGGGCTTTGGGTTGGAGTGCACTAAACAGAATCAAGCAAGATTCGCTACATCTTAGTTTAGCAGAGCTCTCCTAATTTGCATGTTTGTCTACTTATTATTTTATTGAACTTACATAGTGTTTCTCTCTCTTTGTGTGTGTGTGTACATGTGTGCAGGAGTTGGTTCTTTGCTAATACCATGTAGGTACTGGGGTTTGAACTCAGGTCATTAGGTGTTGTGAAAAATACCTTTACTCTCTGAGCTATACCATCGGTCCTAATTGTTACGGGTTGTTCCTTTGTTTCTTGAGACGAGGCCTCATTGTGTAGTATAGACTGGCCTTTAGCTCCTGAGTGTCAGGGTTAAGAAGTATGCTACCTTCCCAAGCAGTTTGATCATTTATCAAAGCAACATCTTTCTCTTTTTATTCAATAGTTTTTTTGGAAGCATGAATAATATAAACATAATAAAGTAGGAAAAGATTATTGATTACCTTTTAGCATGTGTCTCTAAGCAGTTATGTTATTTGCATTTTTTTTCAGTTCATTAGCACAGTTTTAACTAGTTAATGGTGTACCCTTTGCTCCCCATTTCCCCGGCACCCTCCCTCATCTCTCTAGTAATTTTTATTTGGCTTTCACTCTTCTTCTTGGCTTGCCAAGTGCCTCTCGTTTCTGTTGAGGGTTAGGATCCTAGTGCTTTGAGTGTACACTTGCTACAGAATTCTTGAATTTTGAATGTTATGAACATCATGACTGACAAATGAGGTGCATCTGAGCATGAGTTATGCAACCCTGTATCCTGATGCCTAACTCCCTGGCATTCACATATTAGGCAGCATGTTTGTAGAGGGAGACATCATTCTGAGGTCTAGGGATTGAAGGACAAATGAGGCTTGCCTTCTGAGTTTAATATTTAAAACATCGCAGTGCTGACACTGCTCGTGGTAGATGTCACGCTCCCTCTGCCTTGCTTTTTTTTTTTTTTGTTTTGTTCTGATTCAATTTGATTTGATTTGCTCTCTCACTCAATAGCTCAGGCTATTCTGGAACTCACTTCTGCCTTGGACTTCAGAGTATTGTCACAGGTGTTTGCCACCAAATCAAGCTGAAACTCTTAGAGCGGAGCATGTGGTGGGAGGAAAAGCCAGATGACCATGACCATGTGTTTTGCAGACACACAGTTTTTATTGTTTACTAGTTCTCATGTTTCCAGCGATGATTGGCTAAGGAGCACTAATATGTTTGTAGCACTTGATTTTTCTTAGTAAATTATTTTCTAAAAGTTTCTTTTCACTCCTATGAACACTGCTTTTCTCTGCCGCTTGCTCATTTCTACTTGGTAACTTGAAACTTATTTTTCACCAAATGGTCTGTTTATGTTGTAGGCAGAGTTCTAAGGCGTTCCTCAAGAGTGCCTATATTCCTCCCTCTATGTATAGACTCCTAGAAGCTGCTGGGATTATCAACATGAAAATTTTATTTCCACGATTAGTTTATATTATATGGCATTCAGGAAAGAAAGATAATCTTCCTCCCGTACTCCTGAGAAGGTGAAATTGTGTCAGTCCTTGGAAGGGAGTCTTTTCTGTACTGTTGGCTACAGAAATGTGAGCTAATAGATGAGTGTTGTTTGAAGGACAACTTTGTGGCTGTTTTCTGTATGACAAAAAGTGAGTGTGATGTCAGTCACATGTTTCATATGTATATGTTTGTTTTGTTATAAGTTTTACTTGTATAAAATTTTGCTTTTCAATTTTTTAGTTAAAATTATAAAAATCACGTTTATGTATTTATTTATTTATTTATTTATTTATTGTGTTTGTATTCATATGTCCACAATATTCATGCAAACTCCGTAGTTTTATATGATTGAGTTTTCTGATTTTTTTCTTGATTTCTAGTATTTTTTTTTTTTTAAAGATAACATTTTAGTCTATAGCCCAGATTGTACAGGAACAACTCACTATGTAACTCAAGGTGGCCTCTAACTGATTGTGAGTCTACTGCCTCAGCCTCCTCAGTCCTGGGATCAAGTTGAGCCTGCGCTCTGAATTTTAGAATACAGCAGGCAGGGTCCCGTGGGCAGGACTCTTAGGATTTGAGTCCGTGGCCAAAGACTGCAGTAGCTGGGCTCTGTCACTGGTGTCCTTGTTGTGTGGTTTGTAACTGACCCTGCTGCTGCCTAGCAAACGAGAGACAAAAAGCATCTTCTTTAGAGGAATTTTATGATTTCCGGCTCACCAAAGTCCCCCTTTGGCATCTGAATGGAAATGACCATTTTTATATGTTAACATGTCACCTCAGTGGAGGATGGCACCCTGTAACTCTGCCATCGCCCTCCTTTCGCCAGGACTCTTGATGAGAGCGAAGTCCTCCAGAGTCCGCACCTTATCCCGCTCCTATTCCAGTCTCCGGATGGCGCAGACAGTTGATGGCGTGTCAGCGTCAGTGCTTTTCTGCGCTAACACGGATGTCTGTAAGCGGCATCTATGGAAGCAGACATCTTCAGTTTCATCCATCAGTCCAAAATAAGACTCAGAAGCACAGTGATAACTGCTTGTCATAACGCCATGTTATTGATCATGGTTGGCGCTTCACACATTTCTTAACATTCCTAGATTGATGTTAAAAAACAAACAAACCGTAAACAAGGGAATCTTTGTAGTGATATAGCATTTGTTCTTTTACCTTGTAAATGTTAAGGGCCTGTTGTAACCTTGTTAGCCTTGCCTCTCCTTTGGCCCTTTATGTTAAAAAAAATCCTTCAGTGTTAGAATTGAAAGTATATGTATTCATTTTTCTTGCTTGGCTTAAAAAGAAGCCTTAGGTTTTAGATAAATTAAAAAAAAAACCTAGCTGTTCTGATGAACTTGGAACATTATTTTGATTTTTATAATACAAATGTATGATACATTGTTCAAATATGGTATCATTTCTGTTAGAGATTAACTTCATCATTGAGAGAGTGTGAAAATGAGGAAACTCGAATTATGATCCTGTCAGGCGCGTGTAGTCGTTATGTGTAGATTAGCAAGTTAAATGGTTCTGTCATATGGTATCATAATTTTAAGCACTGAAAAGAGCTAAAAGGTAATGAAGGGCAGATTCTTGGTGTTACAGACTTGGAACTAATCATAGAGTACTGAAGCAGCATACTCAGAAACATACAGGCTGTATGTAGCTCCCTGATACCTCTGTTCTCTGGATTCTGTTCTGTGTGCAACTTTACCGTGTTTGATAATTCTTTACAACAAGAAATTGATATACTCTAATATGGAATCAGAAAAATGCCTATATTCTTACCATTTCATAGCCTGAAATGAAATAATGCTATTATAGATAGTTCATGACTAATGCATTAACAGCGGTTCTCAATTATTTCCCTATGGATAGTAGGATGGCTTATGTCCTACACTTTCATTTGAGCTAAATAGGAACAAACTGGGATACATCATGTTTGGAGATAATTGTCGATACTTTGACTGGAATATTCTTCCTTTACAGTTTTATTTATTTTTTAGTTATGTTCATTCCTATTCCTTCCTTCCTTCTTTCTTTCTTCCTTCCCTCCCTCCCTCCCTCCCTCCCTCCCCTCCCTCCCTCCCTCCCGACTTCTCTCTTTCCCTCCCTCTCTTCTTTCCTTTCTTTCTTCCTAGACTCACTTTGTAGACCAGGCTGGCCTTGAATTCACAGTGATCATCTGCCTCTGTCTCCTGAGTGCTGGGATTAAAGGCCACTTTGCCCAGCTCCATGTTTTTATGTGCAGTGCTTGCATGCAGGTGCCCACAGTAGCCGGAAGAGGGCATTGGCTTCCCTGGAATTGTTGACACGGGAGGTTGTGAGCCACTCAGTGTGTGTGCTGTGGCCTGTGCATCCAGCTTTTCTTCAAAGTAGCCAGTGCTCAGAACTGCTGAACCATCTCACTAGCCCAAAGTAGAATCTTCTTAATGCTCAGTTTTCTTTAATGAACTGTTGTTTAAACTTTATCTTCAAGATCTGTAAATATGGCAGCCTTAAAAATAGGTGGGAGTTTTAATGTTTTCATAGTAGATAGTATTTATAGCTTCCTTAAATTGTATACTATTCCTTTGAGCAGGACATAAAGAGTTGTTTGGCTTTTAAAAATCTAAGTAGTGACACATTTGAAATGAAACATTTTTTATATCGTTTAAACTAAAAACATTTTAGAATCTTCATGCATTGACCTTCGGTCAAATAGCAAAACAATCTTAATTCACTCAAAGCTAGATTAATTTGTGTGCATCTTTATGTAAGTTAAATGGCACTTGCTTATGAGGACTCCTCAAATGCAGATTGCAAGAATAGTGCAGGTGTCTGCAGCATTTCTGTTCCAGTGATTTGGTGGGGTAATACCCAGAAACATGAATTTACGTGTTCCACTTTGAGCCGAGTTATTTTCCATTACTCACGCCCAGAAGGGACACATCGTGTGCAGACCCCTAAGAGCTTGTTGAGCAGAAGCACAGCTCTCTGCAGGCCAGGCATCTTGTCACTGCATATGGAGAGGTCTACACTTCATGGCCTTTGATTTTAGTCACATCTTTTGAATTTTAAATAAATATTGAAATATGTTTTGTGGACTTCAGTGTGTGTGTGTGTATCTGTGTGTGTATTTCTCTTTCTGTGGGTATGTATGTGTGTACCTGTGTGATTTTATTCTTACTATTTTAGATTTTTAGTTTTCCTTCTCTTAAGACACAGAGCCCTTTCCTAGACCTCTTGTTTCTCAAATATGTCTATCATAAGTTACAACTCATTCGAGGGCTGGAGAGATGGCTCAGAGGTTAAGAGCACTTGTTGCTTTGACAGAGGACTCAGGTTTAGTCCCAGAATTCACATGGGATCTAGTACTATTTTCTGGCCTCTGTAGGCACCAGGCACACATGAAGTACAGGCATATATGCAGGCAAAACACTCATACATAGAAAACACGTAATAAAAAATACAAAACTTATTCAATAGATATGGTCCAGCTAATAGTTAATGTTCTTTGAAGAGCATGAAAAGATTATATTTATTAATGAGGACCCCACTTATATTTTGCTTTTAAAAGGAGAAGTTTGTGGGGACTGAGAGGATAGGTCAGTGGTCAAATGCTTGCTGTGAAAGTGTTAGGACTAGAGGTTGCGACTCCAGCTCCTGTGTAAACAGCTGGGCAGGTGTGTCTGTAACCTCAGATCTCGTGAAGTGGAGATGCGCAGGTACTAGGGGATCCCTGGCCAAACAGAGAACTATAGACCCTGTTTCAGAAATACAGGAGAGCACTGGAAGTGGACATCTGCATGGCTTCACGTGTTCATGCAGGTAAGGCAACCCATAGACGTACAGCACATGTATACACTGCATATGCACAGACAGAAAATAGTTTCAAGCAAGGTGGTTACATTACTTAGAGCTCTTCAGATAATCAGAGCTCATACACATGTGTGTCTTGGATTCCCCATGAGGAATTGGCTAATGTGATTATGGAGGCTGGGAAGCTTCAAGATCTATGGTCAAAAAGCTGGGAGGCCCTGGGGAGTCCTTGATACTCTTCTAATCCAGAGGCTGGTGGGCTCAGTTTTAATCTGAAGGCAATCAAGCAAGAATCCGTCTCTTATTTCAGGGAGGTTAGCCTTTTCGTCTTGTCAAGCTTTCAGCTGATTGGATGAGTCCTCTTCTTTCTAGGGAGAGCAGTTTGTCTGCTTCACTCAATCTATCAGTGTCAGTGCTAACATCATCTAAAAACATCCTCACCGAAGTGCCTAGAATAATTCTCGAACAAATTTTAGGGTATCTTGTGGCCCCATCAAACTGACATGTAAAATTACCTATCATGGTTATCAACTTAAAAATTCTTAGTTGCATGGTTTATATGGACACATGCTGTTATCATCTTTGATACTTAATAATAATGATATAATTAAAGTTATCAATGATGAAAACTTATTTGAGTCCTAATATAAATACTTACTGAGCTCTGATTATTTATAAATTTATAAATGCACACAATCAAAATTCTATAATCTAAACTACTCCAAAATCTAAAACTTTTTGAGTGCTGAGATGATATACTAAAATTATGTAAAATTATATTGACTATGTATTGTAATAAGGCAGATGTAAAATATAAATGAATTTTATGCTTAGATTTTGGTCCCAGTTCCAAACATACCTCATTATTTGTATAAAAATATTCCAAAGTTTAAAAAAAAATTCAAGCACTCTGACAAATTTCTGATCCTAAACATTTAGATAAAGGACAATGCCCTGTGTTATTGTTGACCCTGGAGGAATTGGGATATGCAAGATAAAGTTGGTCCCCTCCAACAGTAATAACAGATAATATCCAAGAGATGAAAATATGTTAAAGTATCAGGTAATATTAAGAAGCATGGAGAAGTCAAACATGGTGGAAGATACTGGACAAGCTGAAGGGTGAACGAAATGGAGAAATACTACCTCACTAAAGTTTCCGTCAGGGATGAAGAGCTGTGCTTCTATTTTTTTGTTTAACAATCTTTAATTCAAATGCAAAAGCTCATTACAAACTACTCATAGACTTGGGATTTGTTACTTTGAAAACAAAACAATGGGGAAATGCAACAAAATGATTTCTCCACTTTTCAGAGGCTTGCACAGAAAGGACCACAGACCAGGCCATTAAAGATCCATTCATTTGACTCCTTTCTTTCTCATCCCCAGTGGTTTACATCCATCCCATAATCTTAATTCATGTTCCTGAATTAAACGTTTCAGATCAGTTCTGCTTATGTAACCCTTTAAAAATATTTAGTACCAGCTTCCATCCTATAATGCCAGACAAATCCGAACTACTTCAATATGCACTTCTTTTTAAAACAAGGCCTGCAGATATATTTCCGAGAAATAGCAAATGACATTCAAGGCCTAGATATTCTCATGCCTTCCCAGTGCAGCATGTAGCCTGATATGTATAGAAACATGGGGGAAAAAGCATGTTAAAGATCATCAGTGTTGTAACTTTCTGTTTATTTAAATCACAGTAAGAAAAAAATGGTGCAGTTTTGAAATTCACTGACACAAGATGCATACTATTATTTCTTTGACCTAGGTCTCTTTTTGCAGGAAGGCTATACTGTATAGACATCTGTCTCAGTTAGGGTGTCTGTTGCTGTGCAGAGACACCATGACCACAGCAATTCTTTTTTTTTTTATTATTGTTTATTATTATTAGTTACATTTTATTAAGTCTGTATCCCAGCTGTATCCTGCTCCCTTATTCCCTCCCAATCCCACCCTCTCTCCCTCTACCATTCCCTGCCCCTTTCCGAGTCCATGGATTGGGGAGGACCTCCTCCCCTTTCATCTGACCCTAGCTTATCAGGTATCTTCAGGCCTGGTTGCAAAGTCCTCCTCTATGGCCTAACAGGACTGCTCTTCCCTTGGGGAGTGGGGAGGTCAAAGAGCCTGCCATTGAGTTCCTGTCAGAGATAGTCCCTGTTCCCCTTACTATGGGAAACCAATTGGTTATTGAGCTACCACGAGCTTCGTCCGAGTAAAGGTTCTAGGTTATATCCATACATGGTCCTTGGTTGGAGAAACAGTTTCAGAAAAAACCCTGACCACAGCAATTCTTATAAGGGAAAAATATTTAATGGGGCCTGGCTTACAGTTTAGAGGCCGAGACCATTATTGTCAGTACAGGAAGCATGCAGGCAGACATGGTGCTGGAGAGGGAGCTGAGAGTTTTACATCTGGATTCACAGGCACAGGAAGAGCCAGTGAGCCAGTAGGCCTGGCTTGAGCTTCCGAAACCTCGAAGTCCACCCCAGAGTTACATGTTTCCTTCAATAGGCCACATTTCTTCCAACAAGGCCACACCTCCAATAATACCATTCCCTATGAGTCTGTGGGAGCCATTTTCCTTTACAACAACACAACATCTAATGGCCTTCTTTCAACAAAGGAATTTTTCCTGCCTATTTGCATGAGGAATGCCATTCTTGTCTGTGTTTTAGGGTTTTCTGTTATATATGCTGATGCTATTTTCAAATGGTTTCAATACAGGTGGAACCAGTTTAACGTTCCAAAATTCTGCTCCTTTTTTCTTTAATATTGGCCTGGTTGGAAATGTCGGCAGATAGCCTGGAACCTTATGATGCCTTGCCAGGAGGATTGAGATGATGGCCTTGATGTGTGGAGAGCAAGTTTGAAGCTGAGCTACTTTAGCTTAACTTAAATGATGTTAAAAGCTGGACATTGTTGTCCTTCAGTTCAAGTTCACTCCTTCTATGTATTTTAACATGTAACATCCTGGGATTTGCTGTCTTGGATTAGAATCTCTTCTTTGTAATAATGTGAGCTCCCAGGGCATCTTTCTCCAACTATCTCTCATTGGCAAATTTTCTCTGGCCTGCATGAGCACCTGTCCCAGCTTCTAGAGAGCTGCCAAGCATTAGCTGGTGCCAAGATCTTTGTTTCTTAAATTTCTGAATTCTCTGTAGTAGATGTGGCCATTCCCCACCTTGTGATGCTTCAACTTATGTTTCTTCCTAATTTATGATAGTGTGAAAATAATGAAATTTAGCAGAAACTTAGGTACAGTTTTACAATTTGGTCTTTTCCAGGCCTAGCAGTATCTGGTATGGTACTTCTCTCCATGGCTGGCAACAGCAGTGAGCTGAAGCTTTCAGCTATCTACACAAGCACAAATGAAGAATGCCAGAGAGTCCACAGTGTGCTAAGCTATAGTGTTTGGTAGGGTAGGCATATTAAGTCCAGTTTGGGATGCTAATATTTCTAAGATGTGATCATTTATTGTGACACAGGCTCTTTAAGTCAAAGAGCATCTGTGATAATGTCCCACTCAGGTCTTCCTTTCGTGAAGCTTTTGTCCTCACTGCTGGAAGTATAACTTAAGGAACTGACTTGGCTGCTAAGATTCAGCATGTTGCGTATAGCCTCTTTCCCAGTTAGATCCACTCTCACGACTGATTGTGATCTGACTATTACTGTTTGGTCATCTTGGACAGATCAGGGACAACTATGAAGGGCAATCTAGATCCTGCGTTCCCATGGGTTCAACCAGGGATTTTTCTAGATGTGTGTTACAGTTTTATTTTTTCCTCGGTCTGGACTTGCTGCCTTCCCTTCCCTACCCATAGGTTTGATCCCAAAGTTAATCCTAAATTAACATTCTCCAAGCTCATCTTGGAGAAGTGGCCTGTTTTCTTGAGAACCCAGTGTTGGCAGTGGAGTTTTCTGAGCATAGACCTTATTTATGATTCTAACTAACAATACATGGCAGTTTGACAGAACCTTAGACATCGATTCAGACTTTAATTTTCTGAATAATAATCTGGAAATAGACTTTTGATTTAAAACACACGTTGGAAATTGCTGAAGAGATTATATTTTCCCCTAACCACTTTGTTCTTAGTAGCTCACTGAGAGAAACGTGCTGTTTTATAGCAGCAGTTGGTGTTGGCCTCCAAGGATTGTATGAGTTCAACATGTTCAGTTATATTTAACTAGAGTCTGGTAATCAGTAGCCTCTGTTTCATTTGTGAGGAGAATAACAAAAATTCATATCAATAAGTAGAGATTTTTAAAGGATCTCTGTGCTATGAAATGGAGAAATCACTTTGTAACTTATTCCATTGATGCTGTTTTCATCAAGTATGTAGTAAATACAAAATTCTCATGGGGACAATAGTAACAGTTATGTGTAAAAATTAATGGAGGGGTGGAAGCAACTGTGTTTTATCATTTCATTGTTTCATATAATGAAATATATCTGATATAAAGTTTTATTTATTGCGTAATGATATTATTCATGAATTATCTTTGTACTTTCTGTATTGAGAAAGATGAATTTTTTTATAACTTATCTGATCATGTACACTATCATTAGTATTTCTCAAATCTAATGCTAAAGAGATTATAAGTAAAGAAAATATATACTCAAGTATGGCATGGACACAGAGCTATATAGAAGATGGGCAGCAAAGCAAAACTATAAAAATAATACTGGAGCAAATCAGGAAACTCTAAAAAGGAGGGTTTTTTTGTGTGTATATGTGTGTGTATGTGTGTGTGTGTGTCTATCTATCTATCTATATCTATTTATCTATCTATCTATCTAATCTCAAACATTATAACGGGCTGAAGAGTTCAATTTGAAATGAACAAAATGCCTAGAGAGTATTGATACCATACTTGATCAGACAGAAGAATCTCTGAAGAGAACTCATGAGAAAATGTCTATTCAGAAGAGGAAAAAAGGGGAGGATTGACAGATGCCTATGGGATGCAAGTTACACTATCAGGAGAACTATCATATTTTGAGAGTTTGAGATGAGTGAGTTCTCACTCCTCTAAAACTAGTGGGAAAACCTATTTAAAGAAAGAAAGGTTGAACATTTTCCAAATCTGAGAGTATATATTGGACATGATGAAAGGACACTTAGCCCACTTGAGCATGTGTCACTAGGAGGCCTTTCCCTTCTCCCCAATTCTCTCTGTCTTGCTAAAAACCATTATATTACATCCCTAAAGCTAGGCACCAAGGTCTATTTCCTTAATGGCCAATTCCTTCTCCTGAAGCTGACTACCAATGTCCATATATCAAAGTATGGAAGTCCAGCAATCAAAAGTCCCCATTGGCTCACCTAACTAACATGCCCAATCAAAATTAAAGACCTCATCCTAACACAGGGCTTTCCCTCTTACCATTATAAACCACCACTCACCTATGGGTCATGTCGATCTCCTCTCTATCTAGAGGAAGTCCTTTGTCTCCTTGGGACAAATACCTCATCCCCATCTCCCTTTCCCTGTTCTTCTTTGTCCCTTGTTCTCTTCAACTTCTCTCTAGTCCTCCATCTCCTGTCTTTGTCTCTTTTTCCCTGTCCTTTATCCCTCTGGGGCAAACATATCTCCTTTATGTTAAGAACTTGGTCTTGGGGGTCCTGAATTGATACAAATCCTTACACATCCACGAAAGTTAAATATATTTAGTCAGATATTAACCAAAGATGTCACCAAGATGTATTATAAACAAATTATTAAAAATAGAATTTTAAAAGTTTAATACACATTTTAAAGTCTCAAGATACAGGAGACACAGAAAGTTTTTGGTTTATGTTTTTCAGTAGAAAACTTGTAGAATAGGAGTGTGATGGTTTATTAGAAGGCTGTGAGGAAAAATAGTACCAACCAAGAATACGGAGAACACATGTCACTAGAAAGTGATGGATCTTGAGGTAGCACTATTCCTAATTGTCTGGGAAAGCGCCAGATTGATTTCCAGAGTGGTTGTACAGGTTTACATCCTAACAGCAAAGAAGGAGGCCTCCCCTTTCTCCACATCCTCTGCAACATGTGTTGTCACTTGGGTTTTTGATCTTAGCCATTCTCATGGGTGTAAGGTGAAATCTCAGGGTCGTTTTGATTTGCATTTCCCTGATGGCTAAGGATGTTAAACATTTCTTTAAGTGTTTCTCTGCCAATCGATATTCCTCTATTGAGAATTCTCTGTTTAGCGCTGCACCCCATTTTTTAATTAGATCACTTGATTTGTTGCTATTTAACTTCTTAAGTTATTTATGTATTCTGGATATTAGCCCTCTGTCAGATGTAGGGTTGGTGAAGATCCTTTCCCAGTCTGTAGGTTTTTTTTTTTTTTTTTTTCTGATGACAGTGTCCTTTGCTTTACAGAAGCTTTTCAGTTTCATGAGGTCCCATTTATTGATTATTGATCTTACAGCCTGTACTGTTGGTTCAGGAAGTAGTCTCCTGTGCCAATGGGTTCAAGGCTCTTTCTCACTGTTTCTTCTAACAGGTTTAGTGTTAGTGGTTTTATATTGAGGTCTTTGATCCACTTAGACTTTTGTTTTGTGCAAGGTGATAAGTATGGATCTATTTGTATTTTTCTACATGTAGATATCCTGTTAGACCAGCACCAATTGTTGAAGATGCTGTTCCTTTTTTCCATTTTATGGTTTTGGCGTCTTTGTCAAATATAAGGTGTCCATAAGTGTATGGGATTATTTCAGGGTCTTCTATTCGATTCCATTGATCCACCAGTCGGTTTCTATGCCAGCACCATGCAGTTTTTAGTATTGTTGCTCTATAGTACAGCTTGTACAGTACAGAGGTATAGTAATACCTCCGGAGGTATTACTCTATAGTACAGAGGTATGGTAATACCTCCAGAGATCTTTTATTGTAGAGGATTGTTTTTAGCGATTCTGGGTTTCTTATTATTCCATATGAAGTTGAGAATTTTTCGTTCAAGGCCTGTAATGAATTGTTTTGGTAATTTGATGGGAATTGCATTGAATCTGTAGATTGCTTTTGGTAAGATGGCCATTTTTACTATGTTAATCCTGCCAAGCCATGAGCATGGGAGATCTTTCCATCTTCTGATATCTTCTATTTCTTTCTTCAGCGACTGGAAGTTTTTTCATACAAGTCTTTGACTTGCTTGGTTACACCAAATTATTTTACGTCCTTTGTGACTATTCTAAAGGGTGTTGCTTCTCTGATTTCTTTCTCAGCCCATTAGTCTTTCATATGCAGGAGGGCTGCTGATTTTTTTTTGCTACCTCAAGATCTAGCTATACTACTCCTGGGCATATATCCAAAAGAGGCTCAAGTATACAACAAGGACATTTGCTCAACTATGTTCATAGCAGCTTTATTTGTAATAAACAGAAGCTGGAAACAACCCAGATGTCCCTCAGTTGAAGAATGGATATAGAAATTATGGTACATTTACATAAGGGAATACTCCTCAGCAATTAAAAACAAGGAAATCGTGAAATTTGTAGGTAAATGGTGGGAACTAGAAAAGATCATCCTGAGTGAGGTAACCCAGAAGCAAAAAGACACACATGGTCTTTGTAAGACCATAATCTTACAAATCTTACTTACTTGTAAGTGGATATTAGACATATAATACAGGATAAACATACTAAAATCTATACACCTAAAGAAGCTAAGCAAGAAGGAGGACCCTGGGTAAGATGCTCAATCCTCATCCAGAAAGACAAACAGGAGAGACATTGGAAGAGGGAGAAAACAGGGAACAGGACAGGGGCCTACCACAGAGGGCCTCTGAGAGACTCTACCCAGCAGGGTATTAAAGCAGATGCTGAGATCATAGCCAAACTTTGGGTGGAGTGCAGGGAATCTTATGAAAGAAGGGAGAGATAGAAAGACCTGGAGGGGACAGGAGCTCCACAAGGAGAGCAACAGAACCAAAAAATCTGGGCCCAAGGGTCTTTTTTGAGACTGACACTCCAACCAAGGACTGTGAATGGAGATAACCTAGAACCTCTGCACAGATGTAGCCCATGGCAGCTCAGTGTCCAAGTGGGTTTCCTAGTAATGGGAACAGGGACTGTCTCTGACATGAACTCAGTGGCCTGCTCTTTGATCACCTCCCACTGATGGGGTAACAGCCTTACCAGGACACATAGGAAGATGATGCAGCCAGGCTTGATGAGACCTGATAGACTAGGGTCAGATGGAAGGGAGGAGGACCTTCCTGTCAGCGGACCAGGGAAGTAGCATAGGAGAAGAAGAGGGAGGGAGGGTGGGATTGGGAGGAAATGAGGGAGGGAGCTACAGCTGGGATACAAAGTGAATAAAGTGTAATAATAAAAAAATAAATAACATTTAAAAGTGATGACCTCATGAAACTGAAAAGCTTCTATAAAGCAAAAGACACTGTCATCAAAACAAAACAACAGCCTACAGACTGGGAAAGGATCTTCACCAACCCTACATCTGACAGAGGGCTAATATCCAGTATATATAAAGAACTCAAGAAGTTAAAAAGCAGCAAATCAAGTAATCCAATTAAAAAAATGGGGCATGGAGTTAAACAGAGAACTCCCTGTAGAGGATTATAGAATGGCAGAAAAACACTTACAGAAATGCTTAACGTCCTTAGCTACCAGGGAGATGCAAATCAAAACAACCCTGAGATTTCACCTTACACCCATCAGAATGGCTAAGATCAAAAACTCAAGTGACAACACATGCTAGAGAGGTTATGGAGAAAGGGGAACCCTCCTCCACTGCTGGTGAGAATGTAAACTGGTACAACCACTTTGGAAATCAATCTGGCACTTTCTCAGACAATTAGGAATAGTGCTTCCTCAAGATCCAGCTATACCACTCCTAGGCATATATCCAAAAGAGGCTCAAGTACACAACAAGGACATTTGCTCATGTTTGTAGCAGCTTTATTAGTAATAGCCAGAACTGGAAACAACCCGGATGTCCCTCAGTTGAGGAATGGATACAGAAATTGTGGTACTTTTACATAATGGAATACTATTCAGCAATTAAAAACGAGGAAATCATGAAATTTGCAGGCAAATGGTGAGACCTAGAAACAACCATCCTGAGTGAGGTATCCCAAAAGCAGAAAGACACAGAGGGTATATACTCACTCATATAGACCTATAAGATAGGATAAATATACTGAAATCTATACAATAAAGAAGATAAAAAAAGAAAGAGAACCTGGGGTAAGATGACCAATCCTCACTTAGAAAGACAAATGGGATGGACATTGGATGTAAGAGTAAACAAGTAACAGGACAGGAACCTACCACAGAGGGCCTCTGAAAGATTCTATCTACCTAGGGTATCAAAGCAGATATTAAGACTCAAAACCAAACCTTTGGTAGAGTGCAGGGAATTATATGAAAGAAGGGGGAGTTAGTAAGACCTGGAGAGGACAGGAGCTCCACAAGGACCAAATATATCTGGGCACAGGGGTCTTTCATGAGACTGTTTCTCCAACCAAGGACCATGTATGGATATAACCTAGAACCACTGCTCGGATGTAGCCCGTGGTAGCTCAGTGTCCAAGTGGGTTCAGGGGAACAGGGGCTGTCGCTGACATGAACTCAGTGGCGAGCTCTTTGCGCCCCTACCCCCTGAGGGAGGAGCCCTGCCAGGCCACAGAGGAGGACATGGCAGCCAGTCCTGAAGATACCTGATAGGCTAGGGTCAGATGGAAGGGAGGAGGACCTCCCCTATCAGTGGACTTGGAAAGGAATAGGGAGGAGTTGAGGGAGGGAGGGTGGGATTGGGAGGGAATGAGGAAGGGGGCTATGGCTGGGATACAAAGTAAATAACCTGTGATTAATATAAAAAATAAAAAATTATGAGAAGAAATAAAATAAATAAAACATGAAAACAGAAAAAAAGTGATGGAAAGATGAAAACTTTCTCAATCAAAGAAACATCCAGAGAGTTCATCATAAAATCTTCCTTAGATTGATTTTAGACATCAAAACCATACAATGGAAAAAAGATAGCATCCTCAACAAATGGTGCTGGTCCAACTGGATGTCTACATGTAGAAAAATGAAAATAGATCCATACTTATCACCCTGCACAAAACTGAAGTCCAAGTGGATCAAAGACCTCAACATAAAACCTGACACATTAAATGGGCTAGAAAAAAAAGTGGGGAATACCCTAGAACTCATTGGTACAGGAGAAAACTTCCTGAACAGAACACCAACAGCACAGGCTCTAAGAGCAACAATCAATAAATGGGACCTCATGAAACTGAAAAGCTTCTGCAAAGCAAAGGACACCATCATCAAAACAAAGCAACTGCCTACAGATTGGGAAAGAATCTTCACCAACCTTTTATCTGACAGAGGACTCATATCCAGTATATATAAAGAACTAAAGAAGCTGAAAAGCAACAAACCAAGTAATCCACTTAAAAAATGGGGAACAGAGCTAAACAGAGAATTCTCTGTAGAGGAATACCGAATGGCAGAGAAGCACTTAAAGAAATGCTCAACCTCATTAGCCATTAGGAAAATGTAAATCAAAACGACCCTGAGATTTCACCTTACACCCATCAGAATGGCCAAATCAAAAACTCAAGTGACAACACATGCTGGAGAGGTTGTGGAGAAAGGGGAACCCTTCTCCACTGCTGGTGGGAATGTAAACATGTACAACCACTCTGGAAATCAATCTGGCGCTTTCTCAGACAATTAGGAATAGCGCTTCCCCAAGATCCAGCCATACCACTCCTGGGCATATATCCAAAAGAGGCTCAAGTACACAAAAAGGACATTTGCTCAACCATGTTTGTAGCAGCTTTATTCGTAATAGCCAGAAGCTGGAAACAACCCAGATGCCCCTCAACTGAAGAATGGATGGAGAAATTGTGGTACATCTACACAATGGAATATTACTCAGCAATGAAAAATAAGGAAATCATGAAATTTGCAGGTAAATGGTGGGACCTGGAAAGGATCATCCTGAGTGAGTTGTCCCAGAAGCAAAAAGACACACATGGTATATACTCACTCATATAGACATACAACATAGGAAAAACCCACTAAAACCTGTGCATCTAAAGAAACTAAGCAAGAGAGAAGACCCTAACTAAAATGTCCAATCCCCATCCGGAAAGGCAAAGAGGATTGACATCAGAAGAAGAAGAAAACAGGAAACAACTTAGGAACCTACCACAGAGGGCCTCTGAAAGCCTCTGCCCTGCAGACTATCAAAGCAGATGCTGAGCCTGATGGCCAACTGTTGGGCAGAGTGAATGGAATTTTATGTAAGAAGTGGGAAATAGTAAGAGCTGGAGAGGACAAGGTCTCCACAAGGAGAGCAACAGAACCAGAAAATTTGAACACAGGGAACTTCCCGGAGACTCATACTCCAACCAAGGACTATTCATAGAGATAACCTAGAACCCCTGCACAGATGTAGCCCATGGCAGTTCAGTGTCCAAGTGGGTTACATAGTAATGGGAAGAGGGACTGTCTCTGACATAATCTAATTGGCCTGCTCTTTGACCACCTCCCCCTGAGGTGGGGAGCAGCCTTACCAGGCCACAGTACAGGACAATTCAGCCACTTCTGATGAGAACTGATAGACTAAGATCAGAAAGGAGAGGAGAACCTCCCCTATCAGTGGACTTGGGGAGGGGCATGCATGCAGAAAGGGGAGGGAGGGTGGGACTGGAAGGGGAGGAGGGAGGGGCTTATGGGGGGATAAAAAATGAATAAAGTGTAATTAATAAATAAAAAAATTACAAAAATATCTTCCTTAGAATAGCTAAAGGAAAGTTTTCCAGATAAAATGAATGAATGCCATTTCCTAAGATGAAAGCACATAGATGCGTAAGGCTCACCAATACGCAGTCCAGTTTAGAGAGTTCTAATGCTATAATGCTGGTATGCAAATCACTTGTTAGTTTAGCATAAAGGTTAAGAGACAAACTTTTCAAATGACTGTCACTGCCGAAATTTGTTAATGAGTAACCTACATAAAATATGTGTAAGTTGTGACATCAGAAATGGCAAGGGTAAATTTTTTGTGCATGTTTTGTCAGAAACATGGATGGACACATTTTTTTCTTTTCACAATGTCACAATTTATTGAACAACGAATAAATTCACAAACTACATCAGTTTCATCGGTTGTAATTTACCAAATAGTCCTGATTTCCCTTGATAGCTGCTGTTGGCAAACGGGTTTTTATTCCAATATTAATTACTAGTAACATCAGTTATCAGATGCTGCATTCACACTCCACACACTAATATACAAAGGATATTAAAAAGGAAGTGGACCAGCAGGATGTTCTAAGAGACGAACTATTCCATCCTACAAGGAAGGTCATTAAGACAAGAAGTAAACAACTAGAGGACTTTGGCAATTCCCCGAAACTGACCAGACTCACTAGGTTGTCCCACTTCTCCAGCAACTTCCTGTAAGCATGTAAGTGGTAAGAACTGCCGAGAGACCCTTGCAGACGAGCTGAGGTGCTTGGAAGAAACGAACCAGCTAAGATTCCTGGAATAGGCTCAGACCAGCTGAGCTGCCTGGAAAGAACATTCTCCAGCCTTTTTAGCGGCCTACAGCTTATGCATAATACTCCAGTTTTTCAGCTCTGTGAGGTTTTACTTATATTGCTGTGTTTGTATTGTTTCTGCCTCTGTAAATAAATCCTTATCCATGTTCCTATACGTAACCCCAGGAAAATTCATAGGTTCATCAACTTGGACTCTTCATGTCCTATCTGGGATGAGTAAGCATTATTCACATCTCAAGGAGATGTTGCCTATAGTTTTGGGCATTTGAATACTTTGCTCCCAGTTGGTGGTCCTGTTAGGGCAGCCATAGGAGGCGTGGCCTTGATGGAGGAAGTGTGTCATAGGATCAGTTTTGAGAGCTTAAAGACGTTTTGAGTTTGCTCTCTGCTTCCTGCTTGCAATATGAGATAGGAGCTCTCAACTGTTTATGTCTTATGTCTGGTGCCATGTATCCCTACCATGATGGACTGTTGTCCCACTGGGACTATAAACTAAATGAACCCATCCTCCTGAACCATAAGGTCACCTTAGTGATGGTGTGGTGTCACAGCAATATTAGGGAAGACAGTGACTCCCCAGGAGTAGTGTCATAAAATGTTTGGTCTTCCCATCCTCCTTTTATAGACCCAGGCAAGGGCATTCTATCTGTTATGACTGCTAGGCTCACATATCTGTTTTCTATGTGATTCTATACTCTAGTGTCATTATTTTTTGGCATACATAATTCATCAATTTGTGCTGGCAGACATGGTCATTCATGTGTGTAAACCAGATGTGCAGAGTCATTGTTTCTCGGCACTCACACTCCTAGTGGGATAACTCTGGTCAAAGCTGTTGAAATAATTCTTGTCTAGTCTGAAAACTGCCATTCCATACAATATGAGAGAAACCCATATTGTAGCCCAGTCTGCTTTACTCAGCAAAACTGTAGAACTTTTGTGTGTAATCAAACATAAATTTTTATTTTCAAATAAATTACTATGAGCAATAATTTTTTTGTAAAGCCCCTGGAAAGTAGGAACCAAGAAGTCTATGGTTATCACACAAATGATAAAGGAGACAAAACATCCTTTACAGGAAATTATAAAATCACAAAGAGAAACAAAATGGGCTTTTAATAATTGTTTTATTATTGTACCACATCGTACTGACTAATAATCTTTATTTACTTGATTTGAGGGGTTGATAGAGCACACCTCTGGATGGGTCTTTGGTGGCTTTCCTAGAGATGATTCTGTCATAAGGACTCTGGCTCAGTGTATTTATCCCTGGTGAAGCAATAGTATAGTATGGCAGCATCACCGAGAAGCAATAGTATGGCAGCATTATCGGGAAGTGGTGAAACGTGGAGGGTGGGGTATGTAGAAGCAGCACGCCAGCGGCCCCTTCCTGTGCACTCAACTGCATGATTGGAGTGCTCTTCTCCACCAAGTCTTCCTCATGAGGCAGACAGACACCTTGAGCCCAAATAAATCCTTTCTAGAAGTTTTTTTAGTTAAGTGTTTTGTTATGCCTAACTAGTGTGGCAGCTGTAGCTAACAATACTGTGTTATATACTGAAAACTTGCTGAAGGAATAAATGTATTTCCCTACCTCTGCCATGGGTGGTGCTGGGGATCAAAGCCAAGACCTCTGGGTGCTTGGAAGCTGTGTCTCCAGCCCCAGAGAATATATCATGTCATTTCACTATGTATTTACACACAAAATTAATGCAGACATGTGGATATGCTGACCAGCTTGATTGTAGTAATTATTTCATACTGTATATGTATGTATACATATACATACATACATACATACATACAATTATTTCATACTGTATATATTAAAACCCTTAACTATATATTTAATATATTAGTATTAAATTATTAATATATAGTATACGTACACATATTTATTTGTCATTCCCCAAATACAGATTAAAAATGATACTTTTAAATTTTCTGAAGTAGATATGAATAGTCTACTTTTGAGAATAAACAAATTTCCTTTCTCTACAAAAAAGAAAAAGTTTTCCACTAACATCAAGCAAGAAAGAAAATATCTAATGCTCTCAATGATTCTATAAAACCATTTGTGGTGACTAGAGAATGTTAATATTTAGACTATTAGTAAATTTGGGTAGACTGTTTATCCATACTTACATAGTTTCTATAGACATGAGAAGTCTAAGGATGGCATAAGGTGATATATCAATTATGACTTTATGTCTTTGCCCTATTGATAGTCACCATGTTACTACTGTTGTAAAGACTGAGGCTGTGTTCTGAGATTCTGTCAAACAGAAAACCAAGTCTACAAAGTGGAAGGAAAGCATTTTGTAATAGAGGAGTTTGCTATGTCTTGAACATGTATTTTCTGCTTGAAAGGAAAAATTACTGTTTATATTTTAATATCTATAAAAGACAGTAAAATGGAAGCCTTTTAAATTCAAATAGGCCTTTTATTTTATGAGTTGTGTAACAAATACCTAAAAATATAGTCATAAAGAAGACCCCCAAAATAGTGTTTTTCTTTTGACTTAGCATAGAATTTGATCTAGACATTTCATTCAAGTGGAAAGAAACAGATTCATGTATGTATGCAATGCCGAGGCCCTAAACTATAGTTGTTAATATACCTCGCTGATCAGGTATATTAACCTATATATTAACAGGCCTGTGTGATTCTGCTCAGGCTGATGGCCAGGTTTTTGTCCCACTTGATGTCTTTACAAGGTTCCTAAGTCTTCACAGACCGTTTTGAGCCTGCACTCTTTGCTCATGCCTCAGTCAGTCTGAGGCCCATGTCTCTTTAACATATGTTATTCTGTGACAACCCCCCCCCCCCCCCAAGTATTTCTTAGGCCTCTGCACTCAGGATACAAATGCTGTTTGCCTACCGGCTTTTCTTCAGATCCCTTCCTGATTGTTCTGTTGGAAAATTTCTATTTTGATTAAATCCGTAGTAAGGCTTTGGGGTTAAATTCCTTTTTAGTATAAGAGTTGCATTTTTTGTTGTTGTTGAAAATAAAGTTCTATTTATCTTCAAAAAATATATACCTTGCCGACACTTCTGGCATTTTCAGTATTCCTTCTTCTTTTTTTTTTTTTTTTCTATTGGTGAGAAATATCTGTTTGTTTTTCCTGCAGAGATTGGTAATATAGTACCTGCATGAACTGGTTGCTGATACATGAATTCTAGACATACCTGAGATGGGAGCTGCCTGCTTTTTCTTTCCTTTCAAGTAGAATGCATCCTTAGAAAGTTATGTTTTCATCAATCACAACAGTCTTAGCCACATTAGGTAGCTGCTGGGCTCCTGTACTTATCTGGACCTTGTCATCCATCTTCTCTTTGCTGGAGAAACAAAAAAACTTTAAAGTGCTTTCCTTGGATGGACATCTGACCTTTCTATTTCCTATCACTCAAGAAGGTCCCTTAGTTTAGTTAGTAATTTAGATGTGTGTTCCTCATCCATGAAATGGGACCAGAGGCCAGCGATGTAGCCTGATTGTGAGGCGTTCTGTCTAGAATGGAGGAAGCTTTCCTTTTGGAACCGCAACACTGTAATAACTAACTAAGCACGGTGACTAAGGTCTGTAATACCAGCACTTAGAGGTAGGGACAGGAGGACTTAAATTAGGGGTTCTTCTTGGCTACATCTTTGGCAGTTTGGAGGCCAGCCTTGTCTAAAGGAGATGTTGTCTCATCATAAACAGAACCAAGAGGATTAGATGAGTAAAATCAATATCTGTAATCCATTAATGTTTTAGGGTTAGTAATGTCTGGGTTTGAGTCCTGGCTATGCCACTTTATATTCTTTTCTGTCCCTCACCTTTTTCCTCTGTGCTTTTTATCTTGGAAACAGCAACCAACCTAGAAGCTCACAGAGTTCAGCAAGCTCTCTACTACTGAGCCACACTTTGTAGTTTTGTTTTAGGCTTACTATTTGTTCTGATCTCATTTGCAAAAGGAGACATGTGTTATAAAAACTGAAGGGGATTTTCTGTGTAAAGAGCACGGTAAAGGACACACAGCAATATTTAAAATGAATATTACTAATTTTAATAAAGTCTCCCTTTTAAGCTTGGTCCTGTCTTTAATTAGCTTCAGCTATTCATTTGCATAGTAAATGTGTATAGTTCTGTCTCTGTGCTAGGTTCTGTACCAAGCACATTTCAAGTAGTCCCTGATTCCTACTAGGCCACAGAGAAAGAAGATTCAGACTCCTGATGAGACCTGATAGGCTAGAGTCAGATGGTAGGGGAGGAGGACCGCCCCTATCAGTGGACTAGGGGAGGGACATAGATGGGGGAAAGGGAGGAAGGGTGGGATGGGAAGGATACAAAGTGAATAAATTGTTAGTAATAATCTTATAGATACTTCATAAAGTGAGGGCTTAATTTTTTGAAATGTGAATTTGAGTTGCAAACAATCTAAAAACTTCCCAAGGCCATGCTGCTGGGAAGTAACAGCAGGCTGGCTTCAGAACCAGGGCATTTGTGCTGCATACTCTACTTGATTTTCTTCTTTGCTGTCTTGATTCTTCTCGGGAAGACTGAAGGCCGCGCAGCTTGCTCTGCTTTGAGTTTAGTGGAGCTTCAGGCCAGCTAGAGGTAGCTTGTTTTTGTCACCAGGGTGTGCTGTGCTTCCACCAATTAGGGCCTGTTGCAGGTGCGGTGAAGCTTGCTGGACTCTCCGTGTCCCTGCTGCTGCTTTCTTATCACCTGGGCAACTGCAGGGGACCTCCCATAGCATTTCTTTCCATGTTGTGCGGCCCGTCCATGCTCACTGGCCTCCTCCCGTGAACGGAGGGCTCCAGTCTTGCCTGGTAGTGGCAGTAGCATGCTTGCATGTTTGCAAAGAGCTCTGTCCTGTTACATTGTACTGCATCAGCCACACTCCTGACTTTACTAAGAAAACTGACGGGTTTAAAGTCTGATACTAGAAATATTTTGTGATATTTGAAGCTGCTGCTACTTTCAGAACTTGTACCTTCTACCTGCTAAGTTGATGATAAATTTGGAATTCATCGGAGCTTTATTAGAATGCTCATATGTTTAGTAGATGTTTTTTAATAAAATATGAAAAATTCTATAATAGAAAACTTTATTATGTATAAATAATTGTATATGAGACTCTGATTTCACAGGACCATTTCATATTCACTTGTGGATTAGAATAATACTCAGCATGTCTATGAAGTAAGGATTATAAAAAACATAGTTGTGTAAAGCCTTAGAGTGGGTACATATACACACATACAAAATATTCTAAAGTATCACTGGCAGACTAATATAGCATTGTGTAATAAATTAATAAAGCCTCTTTTTCCTCCCTCCCTTCTTCCCTTCCTCCCTCTCTCTCTTCCTCCCTCCTTCCCTCCCTCTGGCCCTCCCTTCCTTCCTATTTATTTATTCCTATAGCTCTACCTCCTTTGATAGTGACTAGACTGGAGCATTTGAGGAGGGAGAAGCTTGCACTGCTAACTCACGGAATGGAGTTATTCGCATGGCAATGTGATCTTGTCTTTAGAAGCAAGTGTTGTACATCTTCAGTATATTAATTAATCTCTATTTTTTTTCTTGAAAGGGTACTTGTTTTCACACTGTTAGAGGGGATTTATCAGGAGTCTGGTTGTTCTGTGAGATATTCTGGGAAATTATTTACATTGCTTTGACAGCGCGAGACTCCTCTCTCCAGATAATACTGTCTTTCAGCAAACGGTGTTTGTGCAGCCACCTTGCAGCAACGTTCATTTTGAAGATAGCCTTTCACATGCTTGATAAAATTAAGAACCAGCAGGGTTCTTAAGTGGGGCTGGCATTTTACAACTGTGATAATTTTGTTTAATGTGAATGCTTTTACAGTGTCTAATATGTATGGAATTAGTGTTCAGTGGCCACTTGTGTGAAGAAAAAAAATCAATGCAAGAAATTCCAGTTTGGTAAAAGCATTTCTTACCTTTGCTTCCTTAATGAAATCACTGAATAGTACCTTGGTTCATGCACACTTTAAAGTGTAGAGCCTTTATTGAGGCCACTGTGGAATAAGCAATTTCTGTTAAACACATAGATATATGATTTGTGTGTATCTAAAATTGTTTCTCTGGAAACATTAGCAAAAAAAGAAGTATATTCTTCTAGAATTAAATATGTAGTTGAACCATCTTATAAACAAGATAAAGTGTCATTGTTGGAAAAATACCTGGATGAAAAGTAGACAAAATTTATACTGTACAACATTCCCCTCATTTGATCTCAATTGTATGCTTTTTGTGTCTTTCATTTCTACAAACTCATATTTTTAAGGATGTTTTAGGAAAAAAAACCCTAGTTCTTGGATAGATGTGGATGAGTATGTAAGAATGTCGTTAGCCAAAATTGCTTTTTTCTTGTATGTGTGACAGTTTATGAGTAGCTTAAATAATTGGGATGTGTATAAAGACAGACTTTTTTTCATCTTCAAAGAATAATCAAAATCAAAATAATTGATGTGTGAAGATACAGGAATTGCAAAAGATATATTACATACTTTTTCCATTTTCCTAAAACCTGACCTAGCATCATTGCTTTTCATAAGTTACATTTTTTACAAAAGTACTTATTGAAATTTAACATGATAATGGGAGTTTAGGACTAGTCCAGCCTTAGAATTGTCTTAATCTCTTGGCACAATATTTTGACCTGCTTTGTTCACTCACTTATTTTTTACGCCTTACTGGGCCTTGATCCATTTTTTATTTATTCATCTAATAGCCATCACCTACCTGTATTTCCCTGGTTCAGTATTGGGATAAGGCACTGAATGTAGGAAGACAGGGTCCTGTGTCAATATGCATCTTCATAGAAATCATGTAGTGTCATGGATCAAATAATTGAGTTAACAGGTAAGTATGGTAAGTTCTGCACTTTTTGGTAATGCTGGGGATGGAACTTTGACACTCACACATGCTAGGCAAGTGGTTTATCACTGCACTGTACTTAAGCAGTTTTTTTATTTTTATTTTTTAATATTAGTTACAGTTTGTTAACCTTGTATCCCTGCTGTATCCCACTCCCTCTTTCCCTCCCAATCCACCCTCCCACCCTCATCTCCTCCCTGCCCCTTTCCAAGTCCACTGATAAGGGAGAACCTCCTCCCCTTCCATCTGATACTGGTTTATCAGGTGTCTTCTGGACTGGCTGCAAAGTCCTCCTCTGTGGCCTAGCAAGGCTGCTCTTCCCTGGGGGTGGGGGTCAAAGAGCCCACCATCGAGTTCATGTCAGAAACAGTCCCTGTTCCCCTTATTAGGGTACCCACTTTGATACTGAGCTACCAAGGGCTACATCTGAGCAGGGGCTCTAGGTTGCATCCATACATGGTCCTCGTTTGGAGAAACAGTCTCATAAAAGACTCCTGTGCCCAGATACATTTGGTCCTTGTGGAACTCCTGTCCTCTCCAGATTGTATTAACCCCCCTCCCCCTTTTTTTTATTCCCTGCATTCTGCTGGAGGTTTGGTTATGAGTCTTAATATCTGCTTTAATACACTGCTAGGTAGAGTCTTTCAGAGGCCCTCTGTGGTAGGCTCCTGTCCTGTTACTTGTTTGCTCCTATATCCAATGTCTATCCCATTTGTCTTTCTAAGTGAGGATTGATCATTGTACCCTGGGTCCTCTTTCTTGTATATCTTCTTTAGGTGGATAGATTTCAGTATATTTATCCTATCTTATAGGTCTATGTAAGTGAGTATATACCATGTGTGTCTTTCTGCTTCTGGGATACCTCACTCAGGATGATCATTTCTAGGTTCCACCATTTGCCTGCAAATTTCATGATTTCCTCGTTTTTAATTGCTGAGTAGTATTCCATTGTGTAAAAGTACCACAATTTCTGTATCCCTGTATCCATTCCTCAACTGAGGGACATCTGGGTTGTTTCCAGATTCTGGCTATTACGAATAAAGCTGCTACAAACATGGTTGAGCAAATGTCCTTGTTGTGTACTTGAGCCTCTTTTGGATATATGCCTAGGAGTGGTATAGCTGGATCTTGAGGAAGCACTATTCCTAATTGTCTGAGAAAGTGCCAGATTGATTTCCAAAGTGGTTGTACAAGCTTACATTCCCACCAGCAATGGAAGAGGGTTCCCCTTTCTCCACAACCTCTCCAGCATGTGTTGTCACTTTAGTTTTTGATCTTAGCCATTCTGATGGGTGTAAGGTGAAATCTCAGGGTCATTGTGATTTGCATCTCTCTGATGGCTAAAGATGTTGAGCATTTCTGTAAGTCTTTCTCTGCCATTCTGTATTCCTCTACAGAGAATTCTCTGTTTAGCTCTGTATCCCATTTTTAATTGGATTGCTTGATTTGCTGCTCTTTAACTTCTTGAGTTCTTTATGTAATCTGGATATCAGCCCTCTGTCAGATGTGGGTGGTGAAGATCCTTTCCCAGTCTGTGGGCTCGTTTGGTTCTGACGACTGTGGTACGTAAAGCAGTTTTATGCGTTCACACTGGAAACAGTTCCTGTTCGCTCAGTGGTCTTTGGAGACAGCCTACGTGTCTGTTGATGAAGAGGGTTGAGTAGGGCGAGACGACACTGGTGAGCTTCTGTGTTCCCACAGCTTTAGCGGCACAGAACTGTGGGAGTGTTGCCTACTCTGCTGTCTGAGCTCTGCCTACAGAATGCTCCTCGCTCACCCACTTCTCACAGGGCTCGCCTGTTTAGTCATTCTGTATCTCAGCTTGCAGCTCCGCTCCTAGTGCTTAGTGTTCCCTAAAGGGGGTTATGGTTTTCCGTCTTTGCCTTACTCCTTGGCTGTGGTGTTCTCCAACTTCCTCTGGTTGTCTTCCACATTGGGTTAGGTACAAGTAAACATTAGTTAATGTCATGCTTAATTTTTGTTTATGACCCAGCTCAGAATTGGAGTTAAAAAACACTGTCAATTAATTTGTTTATTTCTCTTTTTTAATTTAATTTTTAAAGATTTTATTTATGTTTATTTATTATGATTTATTTACTTTGTATCCCTGCTGTGGTCCCCTCCCTCATCTCCTCCTAGTCTCACCAACCCCCTTTGTTCTCCCCCTAAGCCCTTTCCCTAGTCCCTAGGTCCTCCTCCCCTTCAATCTGACTCTAGCCTATCAGGTCTCATCAGTACTGTCTGCATCATCTTCCTCTGTGGCCTGGCAAGGCTGTAACCCCCAGGGGGAGGTGATCAAAGAGCCAGCCACTGAGCTCATGTCAGAGACAGCCTCTGTACCCCTTACTGGGAAACCCACTTGGAAACTGAGCAGCTAATGGGCTTCCTTTGAACAGGGGATCTAGGTCCTCTACATGCATGCTCCTTAGATGTCAAAAGAAAAACCTTTGAGGAATAACTGACTTGTTTATTTGTGTTTATTGTACTTGCAGCTATTAACCAGAGAATGTTAAAATACCAGTTTCTAATATTCTCTTATCGATAGATTCCTAGGTAACAGAGCTTTGAAAACAGGGATACTTAGAAATCCAGGGTGAACTTTAACCCTTTTTTACATTCTCAGAATTATTTTTATTTCCATTGTACTTACTCAACTTTAAATCCTCATGGAAAGTTTGGGCTTCCAAAAGATTTACTGTAAATGTTTACATTTTCCAAAGTGAAAGCAGTTAATTCTTTTGAACCTTTGAGGGTAAATGATTGAATCAGTATTAGCATAATGATGACATCATTGTTTCTTGCTTATTGCTCTACTGGGAGTCAGTGTGGCCACTGCCTGGAGACTGGCGTTCAGCAGTACTCTGAGGTGCTGTTTCTTTAGAAGGCTGACTGTGCTCCCATTAATTTCCTGCTAGTCTCGCCTTACACTGGAGCTTCAGTGGGCGGACAAGATGAGTGAAAACTGTGACTTTGTATTTTCTTTCTGTCATTTACCATTAGAGCGCTGCTGCTGCCTGGTGTAACATTTCCTGCAGCAGAAATGTTCAGTTAATTGCGGGAAGGGCACATGAAAAAGAAAGACCTAGAACCTAGTGTCTGACTTAAATCTCTCTAGAATCCTCTGCGTGCGGATTTACCATGTGGAAATGGTCAGGCTTTGCCTGCTTCTCAACAGCTTTCTTTTTTGCTAGTGTTGGGAAAGTCAGGGAAATGAAGGAGGTTGAGCAGTCCAGGTTCCCTTCCTGGACAGGGAGAGTGGCTAGAAGGGCTGGAGAACAGTGCTCAAGCGCTGCTGAGCGAGTACACAGACCTTGGCTTACTAAGATAGGCTAGGATTTTTGTGTGTACACATTTCCCAGGTGCCTCTAATGCTATCCAAGGTTTCAGAGCTCCTGGGGGTGAGGCAAACTTGTCTCTAGTTCATTTGCACATGAGCCTGTTGCGTGGTAAAGAGAAAGAGGTGCAAATGGGGAAATGTGCTTTCTCTGAATGTCTCCTGTCATCTTATGTAGGTGCTTCCACGTGATCAGGGGGACACCTCGGGGTAAATACTGCCCCCTGTTTAGTAGAAGCAAACTGAAACAGAGCAGGCACATACATTTCCCACAGGGACTGCACTGACCTGAGGCTGAACACCTTTGGTTTGGTGGGAATCCAAAGGCCATCTGCTTATGCCATTCATTCATTGAGAGGAAGAAACTGATCTCATTCCCAGTTGTCTCATAAGCATAATGAGATTATTAATAGCACCTCACTGAGCTATCCAAATTAAATGATATATGCAAAACATTTAAAATAGTGCAACCACTTCTGAAGTAAGCCTGTCATCATAGTCATCATTAGTAAATACTACTGTCTTTGCTGTGGACTGGCTGCCTTTTCACAGGTAAGGGGTACAAAGACAAGAACATATTTGTTCTTCGCAGTTTAAGAACAGTTAGGAAGCGGCATTGTTATAAGCAAGACTGTCCAATTTGGCTTTTTTTGTGCACATTAAATGAAGAATTGTCTTAGACCATGTGTTAAATACAGAAACACTGATGAAAACTGATGAGAAGGGGAAAAGATGTCTGTGTATCATTTTCATGATACCTGCCACCAAAGACAGATATTTGGCTCTTGAAGATAGGGCTGTTAAAGGCTAGAAAAAAGACATGTTCATTTTGTTGTTGTAGAAGATTGTAGTTCCATGCATTCCATTTGGAAATTGAGGCTAGCAAGGTTTCAGGATTCAACTTTACAAATTGCCTCTGATCTCCACATGAGCTCAACTCCCACAATAATAATAAATTAATGCATTAAGATTAGCCACTTGTTTGAAAGAGTTAAACAAGCATCTTCCAGGTGAAGACCAACTAATCAATATAGTATTTGGAGCAGTGAGACGGATCAGGCTGGCAAACTGCTACCAAGCCTTGAGACCTGAGCTTAACTCCTGGCACCCACAGAGGAGGAGAGAGTCAGGCCTGACTCTTCTGCATTATCCTCTGACCTCTCCAAGAGTGCCACAGCATTCATACACACTCATGATACTCCAAGAGTGCCACAGCATTCATACACACTCATGATACTCCAAGAGTGCCACAGCATTCATACACACTCATGACACATATAAGAAAAGGAAATGTACAGATTACACATTGTGTTCACTGAAAATAAGTCACACACATGCCAAAATATGGATTAATTCCCTGAAACTCTTGAAACCTGCTTTTAAAATCCCCTGTCAACTTCAAAAGGCTACATATTAAAAAAAATATTTAGCCAACATGTTGAAATGCATAAAATTGTTTGTTTTAGTTTGGGTTTCATTTGGAATATCTATGATTTGGAGCTCTGTTACCATTAGAAACATTGTATTGATAAGTTGATTTTCAGTTTGAAGACACTTAACTCATTTAAACAAGTGGTTAAATCCAGTAAGTCTTAAGTCTGTTAGCCTGTTTTCCTCATTAGATTTGGCCATAAGTTTTGTTTCTGATACAGTGAATGCCTTGTTAATATATCTCAAATCAGAAAGTTCTTTAAACACCTGGCCGTTAGTTAAAATATGCTTCACTGTTTCATGTAAATGTTTTGATTGGGTTTTGTCTTTTAATGGTATTGAAGAAGCCATTTCATCAGTAACATTGTGTTCCTCATCAACACTTTAACAGCAGTGACAGCTGAGCTGTGTTTGTGTCATCCCTCTGCCCCCCATTGCCAAAGTACATGTTTAATTAGTGCTTCTGCTCTCCAAACTTTTTTCCATAGATTTTTTTTCCAGTTTTTTAAATTTATGGCTCTAGTCTGGTGAGATAAACTGATTTCATAAATATCTCTCCTGCTTTTTTTCAGGGCATATTGTATCTGCCATGTTTCCCCATGTGTTGCTTAATAAAGTTACCATAATTAAATGGTTTTGATGATTTTGCAATTAAATATGCTACTACATCACTAGCTTTTTATAGTAGGACTCATCTGAGTTCTAATTTAACAAAATTTTATTGAGAAGATTTTTTTATATTTGTTTTTATAACATAATCCTTGGTATACACTGAATTTGGCATGATGTTTCTACATATAATGACTTTTCAAATTATACTCTTCAGAATCATGTGCAAATTTCCTACAAATTAAGCAGAGAACCTATTTGCATCAGGACAAAAGCTATCATCTGTCTAGTCACCTTGATCAGTTTTCCTTCATCCATGTTTGTTCTCTTATGTAGAATTAATACTAAGACTTAAGAGTAATGATAATAATAAGGAACGATATTTACTTTTATTATGAAAATGAATTGGTGGGGAAATAGAAAACGAGGTGTGGGTCCTCCGGAGTCTCAGCTGAAGATGCAGCAGGAAGCAAAGGGCTGGCTGCAAACTGCAGTGGGTGATGCATAGCCAGGCTGTGGAAACACCTTTATTTTTTATTTTTTTATTAATTTTTTATATTAATTACAGTTTATTTACTTTGTACCCAGCTGTAGCCCCCTTCTTCATTTTCTCCCAATCCCATCATCCTCCCTCGTGGAAACACTCTTAATAATCAAATAAAATACTTAATTGTCTCCTAAATGACATTGAACACCTCTTGTTTGCAGTGGCAAACTATGTAGTGTTATTAATAATCCCTGCAATTCACATGCCAGCTTACCACGATTACATATAAGATCTGATGGTTCCAATTCAACTGTCTACCTGGAAGGTGATACAGGAAGCTGGATAAGGAAGCAAAACAGAAGCATTCATGTGCACAATAGTCAAAGTATACATACATTCATTTTGTATGATGTGTTTTTTTGTTTTTTTTTTTTATTTTATTTTTCTTATTAGTTACGTTTTGTTAACTCTGTGTCCCAGCTGTATCCCACTCCCTCATTCCCTCCCCAACCCCACACTCCCTCCCTGGTCTCCTCCCTGCCCCTTTCCAAGTCCACTGATAGGGGAGGACCTCCTCCCCTTTCATCTGACCCTGTTTTATCAGGTATCTTCAGGGCTGGCTGCAAAGTCCTCCTCTGTGGCCTAACAGGACTGCTCCTCCCCTGGGGGGGCGGGGGGAGGTCAAAGAGCCTGCCCTTGAGATCCTGTTAGAAATAGTCCTTGTTCCCCTTACTTTGGAAAACTACTTGGTTACTGAGCTACCACGGGCCACATCCAAGCAGAAGTTCTAGGTTATATCCATAGATGGTCCTTGGTTGAGTGTCAGTCTCAGAAAGGACCCTGTGCCTGGATATATTTGGTCCTTGTAGAGCTCCTATCCTTTCCATATCATACTAACTCCCCTTCTTTCATATGATTCCCTGAACTCTGCCGAGGGTTTGGTTATGAGTCTTAGTGTCTGCTTTGAAACACTGCTAGGTAGAGTCTTTCAGATGCCTTTTGCGGTAGATTCCTGTCATACATTCAATGCACATCCCATTTGTCTTTCTAAATGAGGATTGATCATCTTCACCCATGTCTGCTTTCTTGATTATCTTCTTTAGATGTGTAGATTTCATTATGTTTATCATATCTTGTAGGTCTATATAAACGAGTATATACCATGTTTGTCTTTCTCCTTCTGGGTTACCTTACTCAGAATGATCTTTTCTAGATCCCACCATTTGCCTGCAAATTTCATGATTTCCTCCTTTTTGATTGCTGAGTAGTATTCCATTGTGTAAAAATACCACAATTTCTGTATCCATTCCTCCGTTGATGGACATCTGGGTTGTTTCCAGGTTCTGGCTATTACAAATAAAGCTGCTACAAACATGGTTGAACAAATGTCCTTGTTGTGTACTTGAGCAAGTTTTGGGTATATACCTAGGAGTGGTATAGCTGTGTCTTGAGGTAGTACTACTCCTAATTGTCTGAGAAAGCGCCAGATTGACTTCCAAAGTGGTTGTACCAGTTTACATTCCCACCAGCAATGGAGGAGGGTTCCCCTTTCTCCACAACCTCTCCAGCATGTGTTGTCACTTGAGTTTTTGATCTTGGCCATTCTGATGGGTGTAAGGTGAAATCTCAGGGTCGTTTTGATTTGCATTTCCCTAATGGCTAATGAGGTTGAGCATTTCTTTAAGTGTTTCTCTGCCATTCGATGTTCCTCTATCGAGAATTCTCTGTTTAGGAATCAATGAAACAAAAAGCTGGTTCTTTGAGAAAATCAACAAGACAGACAAACCCTTAGCCAAACTAACTAAAAAGCAGAGAGAAACTATCCAAATCAGCAAAATCAGAAATGAAAATGGGGACATAACTACAGACACTGAGGAAATCCAAACAATTGTTAGGTCATACTACAAAATCCTATATGCCACAAAATTTGAAAATCTAAATGAAATGGATAATTTTCTTGACAGATTCCATGTACCAAAATTAAGTCAAGATCAGGTAGAAAGACTGAATAACCCTATATCTCCCAAGGAAATTGAAGCAGTCATTAACAGTCTCCCCTCCAAAGAAAGCCCTGGGCCGGATGGCTTCAGCGCAGAATTCTACAAGACCTTCAAAGAAGTGCAAACACCAATTCTCCTCAAACTATTCCACAAAATAGAAACAGAAGGAACACTACCAAACTCTTTCTATGAAGCCACAGTCACCTTGATACCTAAACCACACAAAGATCCAACAAAAAAAAGAGAACTTCAGACCTATCTCTCTTATGACATTGATACAAAAATACTCAATGAAATACTTGCAAACCAAATCCAAGAACACATCAAAGATATCATCCACCACGACCAAGTAGGCTTCATCCCAGGCATGCAAGGGTGTATGATGTTTTAATATGATACTGTCATCTATGAAGTTCATGCCTGAGAGCCATGCTGTCGAATTACAAAATGTCTTAGTTAATATTTTAGTTCTATGAAGTGACACCATGACTAAGGCAAGTTATATAGAACAAAGCATTTAATTGGGGTCTTGCTTACAGTTTTAGAGGGTTATTCCACAGACATTGTGGCCAGGAGCATGACTACAGGCACACGGGTCTGGTGCTAGAACTGTGAGCTCACATGTAGTCCGTAAGTTACAGGCAGGGAGCGAAGACACTGGGCCTGGTGTAGCCTTCGGAAACATTAAAGCCCTCAGTGACACACTTCCTCCAGAAAGATCGCACTTCCCACTCCTTCCTAAATAGTCTACTAACTGGATACCAAGCATACTAGCCTATCAGGCCCACTCTCCTCCCTCCATAACACAAAACCAAATCTCAAAAAAAAAAAAAAAAAAAAATCCAATAACGTTTAAATTCAATTGGATTTAATTCATTTTAGGACTCTGTGTCTCGCTCATAGCTAGAGTTGGCTGCATGAGCTGTGAGCTGCTAGTTGGGTACTCTTGGCTTACAGGGCACTGGCGCTTCTTCTGGGTGTCTGCATGGACGGCGAGCAAGTGGGGAACAGCAGACTGCAGTACACTGGATGCCCACATGCAGCTGTGGGGAGTGCGCGGAGGCCAAGGGCAGGCGTCCCACACGCCAGCCTTCTGCTGGGCACAGTGTAATAGGCTTGTGCCTCAGGGAAACTTTCTTCTTTCTTTTGAGACAGGGTTTCTCTGTATAGCCTTGGCTGTCCTGGACTCCCTTTGTAGACCAGGCTGGCCTGGAACTCAGAGTGATCCGCCTGCCTCTGCCTCCTTGAGTACTGGGATTGTAGGCGAGTGCTACCACACGTGGCTCAAGGAAACTTCTTATTGTTGAATATGTGGATTTTTAGACTTTAAAAAAATAAAAACAAGACCTTGAGCATTTAGGGTTTGCTATGATTTATTAAACCTATTTTTAAAAGTTTGTGCTAATCTCATTTTAATGGAAATATTACACGTGAGATAATATGTGAGTACGATAATATTTTTGTAGACTGTACAGTGAAAAACAAATCCTCTCATATTAGTGGAATCTTTTAAGCATCCGTTCAGCAGCAGTTTTTCATCATTTCTTATAACAAATACACAAATTTGATAGGTGTAAGAAAAACTGAATCTGAGATTAGTGAAGTTTTATTGCTTCCAGATATTAGAAGTAAGATTATAATGATATAGTTCAATTTGAACTTTTTTGGGTAAATTAAGGGTTTATAAGTCTATGAACTTACATTTGGTATCTTACTAATAATTGATTTCTTGTTTGTCCACATGGCAGTGCCTGACATCAGACAATGAGAGAATATGTTTCCATGAATACTTGAATGGAGCAGAGAAGAACATGTATCTTAGCAAATGGAGTAGAGTTTGTGCTGTCTCGCACTGCTGGGTGAAGCACTCTGAAAGGCATTCATGCACTGGGATCTGGGAGACGTGTCTGTTACCTAATTACTTTGTTGCTTGTGAGTCTTCTTGAAAGTTTCTTGAAAACTTCTTGGAAGCTTAGTGGGTGTTTTGATCATATTCTTCTTTCCTCTTCTATTCTTCCTAGATCCAAACCCTCTTCTGAACTGTCCAGCTTTGTGCCCCCACTTTTCCCCCTTTTTAGCCTCTCAAGTCCAGTTTGTATTTAGATGAGTGGTTTTCCACTGGGGCGGAGTCAGCCTTTCCAGGGCCTACTCTCTTAGAGAAAACTGTTTTTTCTCTCCTACCAGCTCATAGTTGCCAGGAGCTTTATGGCTAGGGGTGGAGTTTTGTGAGTAACTCCTCTCTCCCGGCTGATCTGTGGTCTTGCTTGGTCTAGCACAGGTTGTTTTGTGCACACTGTCACCGCCACTGTGAGTTCACGTGTCCAGAAGACAGTGTTTGCTTTAGTTATCGGCCCCTTGTGGCTCTTAGACTCTTTTTGCCCCCTCTTCCCAATGATCCCTGGGCCCTGGGAGCAAGGTTATGATATAGATACCCCACTTAGGGCTGTACATGCTCTTGTTCTTTGCATCTTGACCATTGGTGGCTAACTCACCATTTCTGAAGCTTGTCCGTGAGAGCTGCCAGGCTGTGGCTGTGCTGGTGTCGTCAGGAGTGGGCTACTGCTTTGTACAGTAGTGGTAGGTTCTGCCCTAGGTCCTGTAACCTGCATAGCTACAGGCTCGTGGTTTGTTTTTGCCTTGTGGAGCGGGACTTAAATTCAACCAGAAAGTAGTTGGTTTTTCCAGTGGTGTTCTTGTCAATATTACAGCAGCTGGCTCATCTTGTTGGGCCAGAAGCTTCGTAGCTTGCAGGGGTCACAGCTCTGAATGACTAATGATTGTTTATCTAATCTGGTTGCAACTTTTCACCTTAAAGCGCGGTGAAAACTAGCCAAGGGGCTGAGGCTTCTAGGTCTATATAATCTTGCTTTCAGAGTGATCTATGGCTTGAGTGTGTGTTATCTTTAACAATATAGTCTTTGTGTCAAGCTCTGGAGGATAAGTAAAGCAAAGGCAGTAGCCTGTAACTGGGACCAAATGCTATAATCTCCAAATGACGTAACTCATTCTGGGCACTGGGCTCTTTGTTTGTTATCTTGTGTATAGTTACATGCATTGTTGGTCTATGGCAGGATAACTCCCATTTTAGTTTTTTATGTTTATGCATATGTATTTTAGAAAGCTTCTATGGTAGTCAGTTTCCATATGACTGTTTTGAAATTTATTGATTTAAAATTTTAAACACTAAAAATTTAAAGTGTTTTAAAAACAGTAACAATGATACCATTTAAGCCGAGGGAAAATATCTTTCTTTGGCCTGAATTATTTTCTGACTTCTTGAATGGATTCCAAGTAAGCCTGCTACTTAAATCTAATTATTCTGTAAGAAATCATCTAATCATGTCTTTTTTGATGTTCTTTCCTCAGCAAATAGTTTGAGCGCTTTGGTCTTCTCTTATGGATGTTCTTATATCTTGTCATCTACCCTTGATGGTTTTCATTTAGTCAAGGATGGTGCACTGGCTATATAATTTTTCAAATCAATTTCAGGTCCACACTGCTCACAATTTCATTTCTGTAAAACTACCCATATATGCTGAAAAGGCTTTGTGTTCGTATCACCTAAATTTCATTTGACTGTGTCTGGGAATAGATCTTATAAAGAAACTTACTAGTTTAAAGGGACAGAGAAAACTTTGGCTTTGTTTTACTTTTTGGTATTTAATTAATATTGAAATTATTTGTATGCTTTTATTTATTTTACTTATTTATTTCATTCCAGGTACAAAAGCACTCTGAGGGAAGATTGTATGCGGCTGGTTTTTGTTCTTGGTGTAGTTTTGCACTGAAGTGACCAATTTTAATTAAATGAGTCAGTATGAAGTTTTAGTTTTCCTTCTATTCATGTCTATTATAAATTTTCAAAGAGAAAAAAGGAAATGTGATATTTTTCTATATAAGTATCAAATCTAAAGTTTGATAAAAATACTAAAACTTTCCATGTATTTTATTTATAGACTATGAATAAACATTTTATGTTTATAAAGATCTTCTCTCAATAGCTAAGCACCATTCTTCTCTGTTCTCCTGTACTCAGTCCTTTCATCTTCTGTTTTCTCTTCTCCCATTTTTCTCTTTTAGCCTTAACCTCTCTTTCTTAAACTCTTGTACACTGATTTCCCTACTTATTCCTCACCAGCTATAACTAAAGAAGTTAAAAATTGAGAACGGAGCCTGGTATTTAAAAAAATTATGTATTTAAATTTTTTAAGTGAAAATATATTACTTACCCCTTCTCCCTACAACTCTTCCTATGTTTTTTCTACTCCCTCTCAAATTGATCACCTTATTTTCTCCATTAATGTTACATGTACAAACATATACATGAATAAATATATAAACAGAACTTGATGAGTTCATTTAGTATGGCTTGGATTATATGATCTACTCGGTGTGGGTAGTGAATTCGGGGCTCATCTCTGGAAGAAAATAATCTCTTAACCTCAGCAGTCCTTCGCTGCCTTTCGCCTTTTGTGAGGTTGTGGGACTCTTTGAAAAGGTCCCCTTTTGCATCATGCCTATTGGTATTGCTGTTGTCTAGGCAGCCATGTTGTTGAGGTATCATTAGTGTAGCTTCCCTGTGATTTCGAGGAGACACAGTCTCGTGGTGTGATCCCAGGATCTTGTTCATGCCTGGAAAGTCTTCATCTGGGTATGTTTTTTTTTTAATAAAGAATATGAATGCTGATGTATTACATTTAGAAGGATTATGTTTAAAAGTTGGGTTCCTGGGTCTGAAGAGATAGCTCAGGGGTTAAGAATGCTGGGTTCTCTTCAGAGAACCCTTGGTTTCCAGCACCCTTACGGAGTAGCTCACAACCAACTGCTTGTAACTACAACTCCAGGGGATCATAAGCCCTGTTCTTATATCTAGCACATGTGTGCTAGTGCACACACAGAGACACACAATACAAACAAATCTTAAAAAAAAAAAAAAAAAAGAGGGGTTTCTGCCAGAGTGCTCGAATCGGGACATTGTGTGGATATTGTCATTGTATAACTTATTTTTTTCCTGGCAATGGTATCTTTTGCCTACATCTAGTGAATAAAAACCAAACTCTTTCTTAAAAATCTTATTCAGCCATCAGAGGAAACTGTGCTTCTCACAGGGAGAGTTACATAGAGAAGCTCAGTGTTGGATGTTTAGGATTGCCTTTCTATTATAACTTAGGAGAACACCAGTGTACCAGGAAGAAATGTTTCGTGTTCTCCCCCTCCCATTACCTCTCCCCAGCACAGATACACAGCCTTGTACTTGGTTCTTTCTGAGCTTTTTTCTTCCCTTCTAGCTCTGTCTTCATGCTCTCTTTTGAAGGAAAAGTCATCTTAGGTGGAGTCAGTTCAGCTAAGGTATTGCTAAGCATGTCCTTTTTATTGATAAGAACAGTACCTGTAAAATGTTTCAGAAGGGAGAGAAGAAAAACAATGGATATTTCACTCAATTATGAATTTATCAGAAAAAGAGGTGTGAATATGGAAATTACAGTGGTGGCAGAAAATGTATTTCCAAAGCAGTGCTTGGAGCTGGTGGGTAGCGGTGAGTGTAAATCTAGCACATGATGCAGAGGGCGAGTCCCAGCAGCAGAAACCTCACATCGCACACAGGAGAGGCACACCATCCCCGCGTTTTCTTTCTAAAATTAATAGCCCTGTCTAGAAACTTTCTATATTTTATATGCAGCTCCTGCCGAACATTGCAACTTAAAGAACACAGGCCTGTCCTACATAGAAATAATGCATATTATTAGAAAAAGTAGGCCTGTAGGGCCAGCAAGATGGCTCGGGGGTGCGGGTGCTTGCTGCCAAGCCTGAGAACAGGAGTTATGGCACTGGAACTTACATGGAAGGGAAAAAAACCAAGTCCTGCAAGTTGTCCTCTGACCTCCATGTATGTGCTGTGGCACACACACAACTTCCCAAATATACAAATACTTACAATAAAAATTTTGAAACAGGAAATGCAGAGAAACAATTTTGACAGAATTAGAAACATCAACAATTTCATGACCTCATGGATAATTATGGTTACATTTTGGTATGTATGTTTTCAACCCTTTTTTGTATTTGATTTGATTTTTTAAAAATGAGACCACAGGGGGCTATGACGTAGATGACTCAGAGGTTAAGAACACTCACTGCCCTTCCAGAGGACCCAGGCTCAGTTCCTATCACCCACAAGCCCTCGTACATCTCACAGTTTTGAAGCTCCAATTCCTGGGATCAGATGCCTTCTTCTGGACTCTGCTGGTACCAGGTCTGCATATGTGGTACTTACATGTGTGCAACCGAAACACTCAAACACAGAAAGCAAAAAACAAAGCTTTTATAACAGTGGGATAATACCTGCTCAGTGTCTTATACCATCTTTCTGTTTCTCGGAACATGATAATCTTCCTGCATCCTAAAATAGCTATAAAACAGATTTTTTCAATAACTCACAGATAGGCAACATGTTAGCTTTTTAATCATCTATTATACACTTAAACATTTAAATAAAGAATTTTGTTACAAATTGTACTGCTATGATCATTGTTTTATAGGAATTCTGCTGTAGTGGGTTCTCTGGTTTTATACCCAGACCTAATAAAGGCTCTTACACCTGTGCTATTTGACCAGGAAGGAGTTTGGTTTTAAAGCGCTAACTAGGAAATAAAAAATGAATATACCATTTCATATACTTGGCCATGAAACTGAGCCTTATATTGCAGCTACTTCTTATAAAGAATGCTATCAATGTTCTGATTTAGACTTGTGTATATAGCATATGCAATTTTATAATTATTGTCAAAGGGGAATTAAAAGAATTATTTTGAAAAGCTGGCTCCAGTATAAAAAAAATTAATCTATCTTCAACAGTAACTTTGGAAAGACTTTAATAATTAAGCTGTTAGTTGATTTTGCTTTCTGCTATGTTTATTCAGTAGACTCTGCTCCATGTATGTGTCTCCACCTTTGGCTCACTTTGTTACAGTGACATAATTCCAGAGGAAACAATTTAAGGTGTGTGAAAGTGGCCAGGAAGCAGAAAGACTGAATGCTTGTGCTGTGAGAATTTGCTTTTCCCCTTCTGTTCTGTCTGGGTCCCCAGCCTACAGGACGATGTCCATTGCAGGGAGAGGCTTTCTCCTCTAGCTGATTCTCTCTGGACATACACTCAGAGGCAATCTAAGGGCATAATTCCCTAATAAAGTTCCTTTTCTGTGCAGTCAAGTTGAAGTCAGCATTAACCCACACTCAATAAAAGTATTTTTGAAGAACCTCGTGTCTTCATTTTCCTCCCCTCTTCTGTTTTCAAGGAAGTGAAACAAATCCCTGTCACATCACACAGAACTTACCATGCTGTTAACACACAGTACTGTTGCCTCTGACAATAGACATGTTAGTGCGTTGAATAAATTAAATTGCTTTACTTTGACTGACTGATTTTTCTTCTTTTTGTCCTCTATAAGTTTACTTTGGTATTGACTATTTTTAATCATATCAGACTATAATTCTTGGTTTATAGATGAATAATCATGGTAACCCTCTGGTTTATATTACTGAAAACATATTGTGATTAATGATACTTTTCTTTTTTATTTTATTTTTATTAATTACAATTTATTCACTTTATATCCCAGCTCTAGCCCCTCTTTCATCCCCTCCCAAGCCTACCTTTTCTCCCTCTTCTTCTTCCTTGCCCCTTCCCCAGTCCACTGATAGGGGAGGTCCTCCTCCCCTTCCATCTGACCCTAGCCTATCAGATCTCATCAGGGCTGGCTGCATTGTCTTCCTCTGTGCCCTGGTAAGGCTGCTCCTCCCTCAAGGGGAGGTGATCAAAGAGCCAGCCACTGAGTTCATGTCAGAGACAGCCCCTGTTTCCCTTACTAGGGAACACACTTGGACACTGAGCTGCCGTGGGCTACAGCCTTGCAGGGGTTCTAGGTTATCTCCATACATGGTCCTTCATTGGAATATCAGTCTCAGAAAAGACTCCTTTGCCCAGATTTTTTGGTTCTGCTGCTCTCCTTGTGGAGCTCCAGTCCCCTCCAGGTCTTTCTATCTCTCCCTTCTTTCATAAAATTCTCTGTACTCTGCCCAAAGTTTGGCTATGAGTTTCAGTATCTGCTTCAAAACTCTGCTGGGTAGAGTCTTTGAGAGGCCCTCTATGGTAGGCTCCTGTCCTATTTCCTGTTTTCTCTCTCTTCTGATGTCCATCCTCATTTCTGAATAAGGATTGAACATCTTACTCAAGGTCCTCCTTCTTGATTAGCTTCTTCAGGTGTACAGATTTTAGTATGTTTATCCTATATTATACATCTAAAGATTTCACCTTACACCAATCAGAATGGCTAAGATAAAATACTCAAGTGACAATACATGCTGGAGATGATGTAGAGAAAGGGGAACCTTCCTCCATTGCTGGTGGGAAAGTCAACTTGTACACCCACTGTGGAAATCAATCTGGCGCTTTCTCAGACAATTAGGAATAGTGTTACCTCAAGATCTAGCTATACCACTCCTAGGCATATATCCAAAAGATGTTCAAGTACACAACAAGGACATCTGCTCAACCATGTTCATGGCAGCTTTATTTGTAATAGCCAGAATCTGGAAATGACCCAGATGTCCTTCGATCAAGGAATGGATATAGAAATTGTGGTACTTTTACACAATGGAATACTACTCAGCAATTAAAAACAAGGAAATCATGAAATTTGCAGGCAAATGGTAGGAACTAGAAAAGATTATAACCTAAGTGAGGTATCCCAGAAGCAGAAAGACACATGATATGTACTCACTCATAAGTGGATATTAAACATATAGTGATACTTTTCATTGTGTGCCTACTTTCATTTTCCATTCTGAATTTGTAACTATTTCATGTTAACGGAACAACTTGATTTACTTTGATCATAAGTTAAATTTGATGTGGATGGACAGGTATACATAAAGCATAAATATCATTATGTATGTCAGGTAATTCTTAATCCTCTGATCCAGTTTAAATGAAACATTAAAAGTATAATTAGAAAAAGAAAAAAATAATGCACACATTTTTTTTTCTTGGTGTCAGGAAATGCCTGAGAAAAAACTTCTAGGACTAGTAAGAAGAGAAGGGATGGATTTAGAAAATCTTCCATTAGTAGTAAGGTATGATTACTGGAAACAAAACAGTCCTCCAGGTGAGGAACAAAAACTGTGTTGGGAGCACAGGAAAAAAGCTTGCAGAAACCCCTCCCAGCGGATTTCAGATGGCCCATGTGTTTTAGCACATGTAATGAAAACCAGGGTCTTTCAAGTGTGAAGAAAGTCACCTGGGAAATTCAGATGGAAAATACCTCAGCGTTGCACCCTATGGTCTCGGAGGTGCTATGGAGTTAGTGGCCACCCAGTTCCATGATTATATTCCGAATCCTGTGAGACATAATATGCAGATTCTAGTGTGAGTATATGCTGTTAACATTATGTATTAACCTCAAAGTAATCTATGCAAATGTATTAGCAAGTGGTTTCTGAGTTTACAAAACTGAAAACAAATAGAAAATGATCAAGGAGTCCCTCCCCAAGAAAACATGTGCTATATATATCTCTGATTGTCAAAAGCTAGGTCTATTAAAGTGAGGGAAAACAGGCCTGCATTTAAAAACAAATCTCTTCTCCATCAAAAAAAATTCCTCAGAATTTAGTTGTAATATGTTTTAGTTACTAATAAATCCAGTTCATATATCAAAGAGAAGCCAATACGTTAATGGTGTATTTATGAAATATGGAAAAGGAAGAAGACACCTTCCCTCCATCTTTCTTTCTTTTCTCTCTGCTGACTCTGTTTAAATTCTGGTTTCAACACCCTTTGCCCGTTTGAAGAAATGATTTGTCAGCTGCTCTGTAAAGAACTCTAAATGCGTTAAAGATACTTTAAATGCATAAGTATTGAGAGGAAAAAGCAGGGCTGTTTTCCAAGACTGAGTTAATGCTACCTCATTTCTTAGTAGTGTTAGATCTAGTAAATATTTAAAAGGCTTTTAAAGATAGACGGCCTCTTTTTTTTCATTTCCCACCATGCTTGACGACTCGGTTGTGTCTGACTTTGGACAGGTGCCATAAGTATTGACTTGAAACATTTTCATGGGTCCTGTTTTCAATATGCCAGATGGGTATACTGGCCAGCTTTTGTTTCAGAACAAGAACTTTCTATATAGTGAAAATAATAGCAACAAATTGAAATTCTGTAGACTCTGAAAATGGAAACTGTCAGAGTAGATTCTGGATGTAATTTAGTAATAACTTCCAAATTCTTATCAGTGGGCTGGCTAAAGCCTTCCTTGGAAAGCCCTCTCTTATGTGCTTTTCACTGTGGGTTTTCAGCTTTTCCAGGCCAGAAGTCTCCCCAACTCATTTTACTGTGCTCTTATGTAGAACCTAAATTGGTGTTTTTCATGAGTGTCATAATTGCTGTGGACGTGATACTCTTTCCTGCTAGAGTATGAACTCCTTAAAGATGAGAGCTCAGTGAGGATTGATCATCTTCCCGGGGTCCTTCTTGCTTAGCTTCTTTAGGTGTACAGATTTTAGTATGTTTATCTTATATTATCTGTCTAATATCCACTTTTAAGTGAGTATATACCGTGTGTGTCTTTCTGCTTCTGGGATACCTCACTCAGGTATTCTAGTTCCCACCATTTGCCTGCAAATTTCATGATTTCCTTGTTTTTAATTGCTGAGTAGTATTCCATTGTGTAAATGTACCACAGTTTCTGTATCCATTCCTTAGAGGGAGCAAGACAGGAGCCTACCACAGAGGGCCTCTCAAAGACTCTACCCAGCAGAGTTTTGAAGCAGATACTGAGACTCATAGCCAAACTTTGGGCAGAGTGCAGAGAATCTTATGAAAGAAGGGAGAGATAGAAAGACCTAGAGAGGACTGGAGCTCCACAAGGAGAGCTACAGAACCAAAAAATCTGGGCAAAGGAGTCTTTTCTGAGACTGATACTCCAGCCAAGGACCATGCATGGAGATAACCTAGAACCCCAGCAAGGATGTAGCCCACGGCAGCTCAGTGTCCAAGTGGGTTCCCTACTAATGGTAAGAGGGACCATCTCTAACATGAGCTCAGTGGCTGGCTCTTTGATCACCTCCCCCTGAGGGGAGAGCAGCCTTACCAGGCCACAGAGGAAGACAATGCAGCCAGTCCTGATGAGACCTAATAGACTAAGGTCAGATGGAAGGGGAGGAGGACCTCCCCTATCAGTGGATTAGGGAAGAGCCATAGGAGGAGATGAAGGAGGGAGGGGACTAGAGCTGGGATACAAAGGAAATAAACTGTAATTAATAAAAAATAAATAAATTTTAAAACGATAAGGTCTGAGTGTCTTCCTGAGTGAAGTGAGTAGAGACTGGGGAGCCTGTGGCCATGAGCCTCTCAGGCAAGATCTCTTACTGCGTGTTAGAATAACACTGTTGTGAGTTGAGAAGCCTAGTGAGATTCATTTCTCAATTTTAAAAAAGTGTATAAACATCTATTGCAGGTCTATGTGAAATGTAGAAATGTGTGATCTATAAAATACATGAAGTATTTGAAATTATGGTTGCAAACATTGGTGTAATACTTTCAGACTGAGGAAAGGCAGTTGGCGCCCCAACTTCTTCTAAGCAGGTGCCATGAGGACCTGCTTGGGAGGACGCGACAGAGTGCCATCCCCCTCAAAGACAGTGACAATTAAAAATTTCTCCAGGGTTTCTCACTCTTATATGCTGTATCTTTTCACATTTTTCTTGACATTATACATTACTAGACACCTTTTTAAAGCTATGTTTTATTTTTATTAATTGCAGTATATTCACTTTGTATCCCATGTGTATCCCTCCCAATCGTATCCTCTCTCCTCCATCTCCTCCCATGCCCCTCCCCCAGTCCACTGATAGGGAGGTCCTCCTCCCCTTCCATCTGATCCTACTTTATCAGGTCTCATCAGGACTGGCATTGTATAGACACCTTCTTATTGGTGTGACATTTTATATAGTGACTGTGATGTAAAACTTAAAACCTCACTTTTGTCCCCTTTTGAGAAGTCTTTTCTAGGACATCTGTACAGAGGCTGATGGAAACAGAAACATCAGTTTGTACCTAATTTAACATGAACCTCCATTCTGGCCTCATTTAAACAACTCAAGACCAAGACAGATGTGTCCCCAACTCTATGAATCCTTAGACAGGAGCCACTATAGCCTGCTTAGTAATCTGCTTCACCACATTTTATGAATACCCCTTTCTGTCTTATTAATCTTGAAATCATTAAAAACCTGTAATACCTTTCTTAAATATTAAGGAAAATAACATATATTGGCTCAAAATTTGAGGCCTTTAAATTTTTCTTGTTATTTTAACATATTTTGAGTTTCACTGTCTAATTTACAACTTCCATGTCAGTGTCTGAGTTACAGTAACCTTTCAAAAGATTTTAATAAATGGTTACTTTTTTTCTTACATATAGTCAGAATTTCTCTTAATTTTTGTGAAAACATTGCTAGTTTTGATTATAATATTTCTTATATTTTTATTTCATTTTCCAAAAAAATATGCAAAATTATTTTAAGAAATGTTTTACCCCATTGGCTTTCTTGTGATGCCTTTTAAGGTTATTTTTATTTGTAGGTTTTTTTTTTTCAAGACAGGGTTTCTCTGTGTAGTACTGGCTGTCTGGAACTTGCTCTATAGACCAGGCTGGTCTCGAACTCAGAAATCAGCCTGCCTCTGCCTCTTGAGTGCTGGAATTAATGGCATGTGCCACCACCATCCAGCTAGGATTTCTTAACTTATTAAGTTAAGTTAAAATACTATTTTTTTATATTTCAAGTTGTTTCCATGTGAGGCATCATGCAATTGCCATCCAAGTTGAAATGAATCTTCTTGTAGTATCTGCTTTCCTGAAACTTTTTCTTTTAGGAATTGGATATTGTATGATTGTTGAAATTGCTGATTGCCAACTTCTAAGAGGCTCCAAAGCACAGTTGTTGACTTGGTGTGTGATAGTTGGTGGAATTCTCTACAAGGGAACAGATGGTTTTCCATCCTGGATGCTTCTAAATCTTAAATTCTATGATTTGATATTTTACACATTGCCACAGTTTTTCTACCAAGGTTGTTGAGACATAGATGCCAAATGACACTGAATTCTATTTAACTTTATTAGACTGCTAGTTTCTGCTTTTGTGTGCTCCGGCTTTTTAAAGAAATTGGTATTTAAGATGTGATTAAGGTGACTGATTCTCAGACTTAACCTAATTAAACTACAAAGAATGGATTAGGTGCCAGGCTTGGTGGCACATGCCTGTAATCTCGGCACCCAGGAGGCAGAGGTAGACGGATCTCAGTGAGTTTTGAGGCCAGCCTAGTCTACAAAGCTAGCCCAAGACGCACAGGCTATATAGAGAAACCCTGTCTTGAAAAACAAACAAACAAACAAACAAGAAGAATGGATTAGAAGAAATGAAATATCAATGACGCCACTTACTCATGGTAAAATAGTTTCTTTTAGATTTTAGAGAAGTGTGCAACCAACTTATACTCCTTTGCCAGTGCCACCTTCCATTTGCTGGATGTACAAATTAGGCATATTTAAATAATTGATATTTTCATGCTCTCTTTTTACAATATTCCAGTATGTTTTAGTGACTATAGTCCCTTGCATTGAGGGATGTGGCTTTTTCATACCTGTCTTTTTAATTGTTGCAAGTCAGTAACTCAGTAGACACATAAGCGAATACTTCCTGTATATGTAGAAGTCCTGTAGTTACATGTGGGAATTGGGAGTTTCAGATTATTAGGTCAGCTATCCTGCCTGTTTGGCCTTCCAGACTTCCTTTCTCTGCTAGGATATTAAGTTCTAGATTCTTAATTCTAATGTTATTGACATGATTTTTTTCTTTTAAGAAAGCAATTCATGTCCTTTTCCTTTTAAAGACATACTCAGGACGGGTGGGTGATTCCCTTTTAAGAAATTAGCACAATATCATTTTTCATTCAAGTCATATATCCATTTTTTTCCATTTTTGTTTGGTAATGAATGACACACCAGTAGTAAGTGGTTTATTGTAAACAAGTGGTAAAAATATAATTGTTAATGATTGCCTATGGAGGCCAAATATATTTTGTATAAAAGAAAATAAAAGAGCATTTTAATGTCTTTGGTGGTAGGCTGTGAATTAAGGGAAAAATTTCTATGATCTTGTGGAAGAAAACAGCACATTTCCTCGGCTCTCCCGATGGCTTCTGCTGTTTGATCATTCCTTCTGTGAATGCACAGGTCATGTGTGTGAGTGTCACCTTGTGCTGTGTGCTTTCCTTCTATGCTTCTCTATCTGGACTTTCTTTGGGATTGCTAATTTTCAGTTGGCCTCACTTTTGTCTCTCTGCAAACCATTTTCTTCTAACAGAATAAAATCTTTTTCGGAACTTCAAAACACCTTTCTGTGAGGCTGCTTTCAGATTATTTGCCTCTATTTTAAATTCACAGCTGAGCTCAAACCCAACATTACCAAAGTATCTAGTGTACATTTGTACTTGGAGATCTTCCAGACAGGCGAAACTTAACATGTCTGAAACCATTTTAAAGTTTATCTCCATTTCCCCTAGCCTCAGGAATTAGACTCACTGCTGACTTTTCCTTCCTGGTTTTTGTATGTCTATTGGGGTTGTGACTGGATTGCTGTCATTTCTATTCTCCCTCTGCTCCCATTTCAGGTACTCATTCCATCAGTCTGCACTAAATTCTCTCATAGCAATGGAACTGTCCTGATGTATTTTCCTGGTCTAATATGAGCTGCATACTCATCGTGTTGATTTATCCTAAGCTGTTTTAGTGCTTTCTATTAGCCGTAGTTGATATCTAGACTCACTAGCTTGGAACTCAGGCTGGCCTTTCATTCTGCCCCACCCTCTGTCTGTGGTTTTGGCACTCGTACTTCAGCCTTTGAAGGAAGTTACTCATGTATATCTTGCGGCCTCTCACAGCTCCATAATTTTTTCCTTCTGCCCCTTCAAGATCTGGTTTTTCAAGCAAGATGTTAAGCTGCTTCTTTGCATATTGTCTGGATGTTCTATGAGAACTTTTAACATGTTAATATTATTTTACATTTCTACTCTAATAGTTCAAAAATGTCAGTCACATCTAAATTAGGCTCTGATGCTTCATTTGTCTCTTTGGACTGGGATCTGGATTTTAACATGCTTGGTAATTTTATAGTTGAAACCTATAATGTCAACTGAATTAGATCAGCCTCAAATGAGAATATAATCTTTACCTGGTTTGGAGTTAGGTTGTGTGTAGCTGTGAGGGTCTGAAGGTAGAATTTCTTCAACTGTCCTTGTTTTTGTTATTTTGTCTTGGGCTTCCCTAAAGACTCCTTCCTACATAGAGTCTGTTACTGCCAGGTCTAAGCTGAGACCCACTGAGGGTAGACTAGAACTTGGTTGGCAGGGCAGGAAAGCGTGAGGGGAGGGCCAGTGTCCTGACGTCCTATAATTGGTCACTGTTTTATGCATGTCAGTTTCCCCATCCGTATACATCACATGTGTGTCTGCTCCTTCCTCCCTGGGTGAGTCGAAGGCTAGAGGAAACTGAAGTTGGACCTTGCTACAAAGAAAAGCAAGGAAACAGACTTGTGCAACTTCCTGCTTCTAGGTTCACTAGGATCCTCTGAAAATCCCAAGTGATTACTCTGAAACAAAAGTACATTATTGAACACCATCAAGCTTCCTTTTAGTTGAGCATTAATTCCTTTATGTACCACTAAGGCATGAGCTACATTGGCTAAATGATTGTTCAGGGTCTGAGCAGTCTGCCCAGTATGACTCATGGCTAATGCCCCGGTGGTAGCTCCAACAGCCGCCAATGAGATGGTAGTAACAATGGTGGCTGTAGTTCCAAGATCCCTTTTCTGTCTGAAGAGAGTCATAGCGTGAGGGGCATCAACGGGCACAGGCACCCAGCGAGGCATGCAAGTAACCAGGGCATACCTAAATTTACTAGCATTCCAGCATTGGGCAAAAAAGCAAGTATCATTCTTCTTCACATATATATATATTGTAGCTAAGTTCACGTATATATACATGCATATATTTGTATATATACATGTACATGCATGTATATATACATATACACATATATGTATATATGCATATGTATATATGCACATATGCATATATACATATATAAATACATACATATATATATGTGAACTTAGCTACAATATATCTTTGGACATCTGTTAGGCAACATCTAGGGACTGGGCATTTAGTGGATGACATTGCCATTTTAATGTTTTATAGGCAGGTAGAGTTCTGTCTTATTGCTCTAATATTTGATGACCTGCGTTTTTACTTTAAGCACAGATGAGTCCAGGTTCAGTAGAGACTAGGGAGGCATGTCTCCGTATGGATCATGACTCCATCAAGATCACCAAATTTGCTTGTCATATTTGCAGGCTAAGGCTGATTAAAAATTCCTCAATGTAGCACCGCAAGTAATGAGTCTAGAGGGAATCAAACATGAGTCTGTTCTCACTAGTTATTAGTTTATTGAATACATTACAATGATTCAGAGGACTGTGAGATATTGTTGGGTGACAGAAGGCATTTTAAAATGGAGAGCTTCTGCAAGTCTCCCAAATAATTAAAATGCATGAAACACACGCAACAGATGGAAAGGGTTTGAACTAAATATGTATGACTCTTCAACTACTTAGTTTTACATAATAATGTGTTTGTGCAAATAAGGTGATGACCTTTCCATGATAACTTCTACAAATACACAAGGCTGAATGTGCTCGCTGGAGTTGCTAAAAATCTGGCAACCATAGACTAGAAAGTGCTTCTCTAAATCTCCAGCTATAAGTTTGCCTTTGTGCTATGAAACAGCAAAAACTCCTGTCATCTGGAATTTTTTTCCTCTGGGTTTTATTTTATTTTTTGTTTCCTCTACAAAAATAGCTTGAGCAACTAATGCTATGTTTTAAAACATTTGGTTTTCCTTATTAAACCTGAAAAACTCTACCTTTGAGTATAAGCATAGATGCTGTGTCTTTAATATCATATTGTTTCTGAGGCACTCAATCCAGCTCTCTTCCTCCCATTATTTGGAGATAGCACAGTCATGGTTTTGACATAATGTTTGGTAGTTGGACATGGAGTTTTGACAGTTCATTTGTCAGCACTGGATAACATGACATTTGTAAATTTAGTTGCTTGAATTAGTGACTATTCCAGTTGTGACCAGGAAAATTAAATAACTCATAAGAATAGATCTAATATGGGATATGCAATACCTATACCAGGAAAAAAACATGTAAACAGTCCTGAGTAGAGCTGACAAATAGGCTTTCACTGCAGTCTCTAATTAACCAGGTAACATTCAAAGCTGGATTATCAGTGGGCCTTATGAACAGGACAAAATGTCCATAGCTAAGTGCATACTTAGGTACATGTAGAAATTTAGTGTATGATAAACACAGGACCTCAAATGATTTTTCTAGACTTCTTAATAAACAATTCTGGGACCATTGGGTTGCCACTCAGCAAGATGCCCTACATAATGTACTGTACCCCCAAATAGTGGCTTCAGGTTCTAAATGTAAACCAACAGTAATGACAACAAAACTATGGGTTTATATACACACACACAAGCCCTAGAATATAATATTTTAACCTCATACAAAACTTAGAGGCAAAAAATGAAGAGGTTGATAAATTTGACTATATAAAAGATTTTCTAGCCAACACATCACAAAAGATGAACTACAAGAAAATATTCACACCATCTGCCCCAGACAGGAGGCTGGTATGCCTAATATCTAAGTAACTCACATCCAAGAGTCAACTGGGTACGGTGCTTTCCAGGCAGAAAAGCCAGGGTGAGTGGAGAGGGAAAGGAAGAGAGAGACAGAAGGAAGAGGAGAGGTATAAACACAAAAAGAGGAGAGGAGACAAGCAGAGAGGGGGAGGGAGGAAAAGAAGGAGGGAAGGAGAGGGAGAGAAACAGAGACAGAGAAAGAGGGAAGGAGGAGGGAGGGGAGAGAGAGACACAGACAGAGACAGAGAGAGGGGAAGGGAGAGGAGAGGAGAGGAGAAAGAGAGAGAGAGAGAGAGAGAGAGAGAGAGAGAGAGAAGCTGTGGTTTAGCTACTGCTTGAGATCTGGACTTAGCCCAGCTAGGTTAAGGCTTGATTCTCAGCACAGCAACAAAAAGAAAAGAAAAAAAGAAGACCAAAAAGTCTATAGAAAAAGAAAAAGACATAGGTATTTGTCAGAAAGGTGTAAGAGTGACCTCAAACCTGAGAAAGGCTTATTAGACTTACTGATAGTCATACATTTGTATTAAATAATTAAATACTATTCCCCAGTCTTTAAATTGGGAATGCTAAAAAATGTATGATGAATTCTGTGGGTGAAACAGAAGGGCAATATTCACTCTGATTCTTGTAGAAGTTCAGACCAACTACCTCTTAGGAGAGAAAGCTGCTAAATACTCAAGAAAACACTTGTTTACCTTCTTACCCAGAAATCCCTCTTCTAAGAATGTGTCACTCTATCTTTCAAAGTCCTGAAAATTCACATTTATGAAAATATGCATAAAAGGATGGTGTATATAGTTGTGAAAAACTAGAAACAGCTTAACTAGAGAGGGTGTGGTTAAATGAAGATGTTTTGTACACACATGGAAGGCACTTACCAAGAGATATATGTGAACTTTCTTGAAATTATTTCTAGTAAAATCTGTTAAGAGTAAAATATAGAAAAAAATACAAAAAAAATGTGTCTCTAGGACGACCCTCATAATGTAAGAAATGAGACAGCAGAAAGTGCACGTGCTTTTTGCTCACTTGAACATAAGCATAAGCAAGGGCTAGGGCTGCAGCTCGGCAGTAGAGTGTCTACCATGTACAAGGACTGGTGTTCCGTAACCCAACACCAGAGAACAAGCCACCTCAGAGCAGACGGGTGAACTCTGGGTGAAAGGCAGCGTTAGTTAGTTACCCGAGGGAAGAACAGAGCTGCCACAGGACAGTGAAAAAAGTGTGGAGCCTTTGCTGCTGTAACTGTTAGGGCCAGCCAGGACTGTGTGCAGGGTGGACATGAGATGAAGCCACCTGCATTACAGATAACTCAGCTGAGCAAGCTGACGGGGACGGAACCCAGAGAACTAGTCTTGACATGAACTCAGTGGCTGGCTCTCTGATCACCTCCCCCTGATGGGGAGACAGCCTTACCAGGCCACAGAGGAAGACAATGCAGCCAGTCCTGATGATACCTGATAGATTAGGGTCAGATGGAAGAGAGGAGGACCTTCCCTATCAGTGGACTTGGGGAGGGACAGGGAGGAGAAGGGGTGGGGCAGGATTGGGAGGAGATGAGGGAGGGGGCTACAGCTGGGATACAAAGTGAATAAATTGTAATTATTAATTTTAAAAAGAACTAGTCTTGAGTAACGATGGAAAACAGAGTTTTTACTCTAGCAAACAAATACTGTACTATTTTTTATTAAGTATGGCTCTTGATAAACTAACCACACTGATTAGTGATTCTGTAACTACCTTGTGTATGCTGGGACTAAGCAAATAAGTCAGTTAATTGTAGATGATGACAGCTAGGCTGTTGACAAAAGTTATGGATTAGAAAAAATAAGGTAGACTTAATGTACGTTGTAATAAACTGGAATCAGAGGTATCAGTGTGAACTCTTCCTGTATGTACATTTATATATGTATAGAGTTGTATGTATGTATAGGCTAATACATACACACACACATACATACACACATATTTCTCTTAGCTCTGTCTGCTGGATAGGCTGAGAAGCAGTGGTACCGCAGTAGCAGTAAGGACATGGTAGCTGATCTTGATTTTTACATAACAATTTAAAACAAAAGTAAAACAAAACAATCTCCCTCAGACTTTTATTGCTCTAGGAGGAAGGCAGAGAAAATGCAGTGTGATCCTGGGAGCACCTTAGTGTGTTAGGAAATAAAGAAATGCTTGAAAAAGAATAGCACCTATAAAAACACACAGGAGCCAATGTGAAAGGCCTCCTTGAGCCTACACTGGAACAGCTGGAGGAGCAGAAGTAATGATGATGTTGAATTATAGCCCATAGAATAAAATAAATACGCATGCTTGTCTGCACAAATATTGCATAGATGTGGACAAATGACTCTAAAAGAATTCCTGTCTACAAATTTGGAAAGTATGTAAAAAACACAAAAGCACTATTAACACCAATAACACAGTAATGAAAGTTTGAGGCGTGAGTAGGCTGTCAGCTGGCAAAACATGAAGGAGGAGAAAGTGTTTAGCTGGTCTCAACTGTCTTACATATAAGGTGCTCGCGTTTATAAGGGAGAAAGCATCGACGTTGCTGTAAGCAAAGGGTTGGAACTCACTAAGCTGGCCATGTGCCTGCCCGGAGTCCTGGTCATGTGGCAGGCTGAGGCAGGCTGATTGCTTGGCCCTAAGAAGTTGAGGCCGATCTGGGCAATGTATTGAGACTACATCTCAAACAACAACAAAGATTGACTGCCTACAGCATATGTCCCCATGCACTGAGAACAGAACATCACTTTCACCACAAGTTCAGATCTGCAGTATAGCTGGGAGAAAGCAGCAGGAAAACCCAATGAGAAGAGTCTTGACAGTATAAATCACCAGTTATTATCAAGTGCCATGGTCCTGACAGATGAGAGAAATTCTGTATAACTGTCAACAGGTTTCAGGACACTATAACTAGGGGCAATAATCCTGCATTGGTTTCTGAAATGGGATACTAAGAATAAAGGACTTGAAATTTACTATGTCTGTGGTTTTGTATAGGGCTTCTTCTTTCTTTGGGGGGGAGGTGGGCGGGACAGGGTTTTTCTGTGTAGTCTTCTTAGCTGTTCTGGACTCGCTTTGTAGACCAGGCTGCCTCGAACTCACAGAGATTCGCCTGCCTCTGCCTCTCCGAGTGCAGTTACAGATATGTGACACCCTGCTAGTATGGGGCTTCTTAATAACCCTTTCTATTCAAGAACTTACTTACATGATCCCAGTCATAGAGTGAGCACTAGACAGGCATGACACAGAACAGACGCAGATAATCAATCAATCAATCAATCAATCACTCACAACTTTATTTTAAAACGGTTCCTTGGTGTATAATTTTTTCATTTATTAAGACAAAAACAATTGTATATAATAGTAAGATGGTAAGTGCTTGTTCCTGTTTACATAGAGAATTATATCTTCATTGAATGTTTGATAAAGAGTATATTTGTATTTTTTTAAATTATTTCCAATTAAAAAAAAAACTATACTAAAACTTTTTTTCCCTTTTTGTTCTTCTGGGCCCAAGCAGGCATTTCTCTTGTGACTTTTGTTAGACAGTGGCTAAGGCCACTGGCCTTAGATGTAGAAACAGTGGTGGTAGTGGTGGTGGTGGGTGTTGGGGTGGCTTTTCGTGTCGCTGTAGAACCTTTCCAGCGGTTTTTCTCATCGTCCTCTACCACAATGTCTTGTACTTCTTATATGTCTCTGCATCCCAATAGTCCAAACATAGACACTACCAAGTACTTTGTGTATGCACATCTGCATTGGGTGTGCATACGCACATGTGTGTACGTGTGCGTTCAGGTGAAGATGCCCCCGTGAAGGCCAGGAGAGGACATTCTTATCCAGTTGTATCACTCTCTGTCCTATTCTCCTGAGACAGAACTATCCCTGCTCGCTGGCTCAGCTTGCCTCAGCCCCCACAACACTGGTTACATGTCTGGGCCTGCCCCTCATGAGTGCAGGGAATCAGAGCTTGGTCCTCATTCTTGGCAGCAAGAACCTTTCTCATCACCAGCCTCTGAGACCCAATATCTTACTGTCTAGATGAGAAATTGTGAAACATAATCTCCTCCATGTGCCTTTGTCCAAGCAGTAAATGGGAACACGCCCGGAACGTTCACGGAAACGGGCGTGGGCTGCTGCCCCGTGGCCTCTTTCCGGGCGACTGTAGAGTTCACGGAGCGATGTGTGATGGTATGCCTCAGCTCCTGGTGTTAGATTTGAATGACCACTTTAGAAATCAATTTTCTGGCGCTTTCTCAGACAATTAGGAATAGTTTTACCTTAAGATCCAGCTATTCCACTCCTAGGCATATATCCGAAAATGCTCAACCATACAAGGACATTTGCTCAACCATGTTTGTAGCAGCTTTATCGAATTAACCACAATCTGGAAACAACCCAGATGTCCCTCATCTGAGGAATGGATAGCTCTCTCTTACCCACTTCCCAGCCTCTGTTGACTGGGAAGCTACTTACTGGAACTGACTCTTCACCATTTAAATGGAATCATATGACCCAAGTTTAAAGTAGAGAGCACAATTCGGAAGTTAAACCTTTTGTTCATAATGTACATAACTTTGTTCATTTCTGACTCATTTGGGGATATATTTTATGTTGGGAGCATTGCACAGTCATTCCCACACCAGCCATTGTTTAACCGGAATATATGCATACCTACATATATACTTATATATGTACATGTATATGTGTGTATGCACACATATGTACATGTATTTATGTATATGTGTACATACATATGTATGTATATACACACACACATATGTAAAACTAACTTTTATTATCCTGAGTTAATTGTCATCTCGGAGGCTTACTGCCTCTGTCTGCTAACCTAGGCCTAGTCCTGGAAGCTTCTAGCCTTCCTGCAATCTAATCCAGGCCTAGAATGTTTTCAGCCCTTGAAACTTGCTGCTGAATAAGCTCACCTTTTCTAGCTCTTTCTGAGCTTTGCTCGCTGTTCTGGTTAAAACTCCTCTTCAAGCTAACGAGTCAATCTGGCTTCTCTCTGCTTTTCACTGAAATGCTCTGGCCTCAAATTAACTAGCAATATATTTTAAGCTTCTGGCTCCTTCTTAGTCTCTGTCTTCACCTTTGTCTAGTTTGTTCTGTCTTCAACCTCTCTCTGTAAAACTGCCTTCTCTCTCTCTTTCTCTCTCTCTCTACGCTGCTTTCTTAAGTAGCTTCCCTTTCCTCTCTCTTGGGCATATCCTATTCTGTCAAGTCTTTCTGTGATTCATCATCACTTTTCTGCCACTCAGTTAGACATCACTTTCAAATATGAATGCTTCCTTCTAGAAACTAACTTTAATTTTGTTGTTTAGGATTAAAGGCATGTACCACCAGTCCTGGACCTAAACTTTTCTTTACCTGAAACTTGCTGTATGCCTGGCTGGTAATATGAATATGTATAATTCACTAATGTAATAAAGATAACAGCTGAGATTTTTGATTGCTTTATTGTTTTACTACAATTTTCTTTTTAAAATCATCTTTAGTGATATGATAGTATACATGAGCGACCCCAAAAATTCAATCAGAGAACTCCTTCAGCTGATAAACACCTTCAGCAAAGTGGCAGGATACAAAATCAACTCAAAAAAATCAGAAACCCTCGTATATACCAAAGACAAAAAGGCTGAGAAAGAAATTAGGGAAACAACACCCTTCACAATAGCCACTAATAACATAAAGTACCTTGGTGTGACTCTAACCAAGCAAGTGAAAGACCTGTTTGAGAAAAACTTCAAGTCTCTGAAGAAAGAAATCGAAGAAGATATCAGAAGATGGAAAGATCTCCCATGCTCATGGATTGGTAGGATTAACATTGTGAAAATGGCCATACTGCCAAAAGCAATCTACAGATTCAATGCAATTCCCATCAAAATACCAACTCAGTTCTTTACAGACCTTGAAAAAAAGATTCTCAGCTTCATATGGAGAAACAAAAAACCCAGAATCTCGAAAACGATCCTGTATGACAACAGATCATCTGGAGGTATCTCCATTCCTGATCTCAAGCTGTACTACAGGGCAACATTAATAAAAACTGCATGGTATTGGCATAGAAACAGAAAGGAGGATCAATGGAACCCCATAGAAGACCCAGAAATAAATCCACACACCTATGAATACTCGATATTCGACAAAGAAGCCAATTCCATTCAATGGAAAAAAGACAGCATCTTCAACAAATGGTGCTGGACCAACTGGATGTCTACATGCAGAAAAATGAAAATAGATCCATATTTATCACCCTGCACAAAACTAAAGTCAAAGTGGATCAAGGACCTCAACATAAAACCAGATACCCTAAATCAATTGGAAAAAACAGTGGGGAACAGCCTAGAACTCATTGGCACAGGAGACAACTTCCTGAACAGAACACCAACAGCACAGGCTCTAAGAGCAACAATCAATAAATGGGACCTCATGAAACTGAAAAGTTTCTGTAAAGCAAAGGATACCGTCATCAAAACAAAACGACTGCCTACAGATTGGGAAAGAATCTTCACTAACCCTTTATCTGACAGAGGACTAATATCCAGTATATACAAAGAACTAAAGAAGCTGAAAAGCAGCAATCCAAGTAATCCAATTAAAAAATGGGGAACAGAGCTAAACAGAGAATTCTCGACAGAGGAATATCGAATGGCAGAAAAACACTTAAAGAAATGCTCATCCTCATTAGCCATCAGGGAAATGCAAATCAAAATGACCCTGAGATATCACCTTACACCCATCAGAATGGCCAAGATGAAAAACTCAAGTGATAACACATGCTGGAGAGGTTGTGGAGAAAGGGGAACCCTTCTCCACTGCTGGTGGGAATGTAAACTGGTACAACCACTCTGGAAAGCTATCTGGCACTTTCTAAGACAAATAGGAATAGTGCTTCCTCCAGACCCAGCTATACCACTGCTAGGTATATACCCAAAGTTTGTTCAAGTACACAAAAAGGACACTTGCTCAACCATGTTTATAGCAGCTCTATTTGTAATAGCCAGAACCTGGAAACAACCCAGATGTCCATCAACGGTGGAATGAGTACAGAAATTGTGGTATTTTTATACAACGGAATACTACTCAGCAATCAAAAAGGAGGAAATCATGAAATTTGCAGGCAAATGGTGGGATCTAGAAAAGATCATTCTGAGTGAAATATCCCAGAAGGAGAAAGACAAACATGGGATATACTCACTTTATATAGACCTATAAGATATGATAAACATAATGAAATCTATACACCTAAAAAAGATAATCAATTGAGTGGACATGGGGTAAGATGATCAATCCTCATTTAGAAAGACAGATGGGATGTGCATTGAACGTATGACAGGAGTCTACTGAGCGCATCTGAAAGACTCTAAGTAGCAGTGTTTTCAAAGCAAAGACTCATGACCAAACCTTTGGCAGAGTACAGGGAATCATAAGAAAGAAGGGGAGTTAGTCTGATGGGGAAAGGATAGGAGCTCCACAAGGACCAAATATATCTGGGCACAGGGTCTTTTCTGAGACTGACACTCAACCAAGGACCATGTATGGATATAACCTAGAACCTCCACTCAGATGTAGCCTGTGGTAGCTCAGTAACCAATTGGTTTCCCAAAGTGAGGGGAACAGGGACTATTTCTAACAGGAACTCAATGACTGGCTCTTTGGTCTCCCCACCCCCGAAGGGAGGAGCAGTCCTGTTAGGCCACAGAGGAGGGCTTTGCAGCCAGTCCTGAAGATACCTGATAAAACAGGATCAGATGAATGGGGAGGAGGTCCCCCCTATCAGTGGACTTGGAAAGGGGCACGGTGGAGATGAGGGAGGGAGGGAGGGACTGGGAGGGAATGAGGGATCGGGACACGGCTGGGATACAGAGTTAATAAAATGTAACTGATAAAAAAATAAAAAATAAAAAAAATAAAAAATAAATAAAAATAAAAAAATAAAATAAAATCATCTTTAGAGTCACCATTATGACCTGAGTTCTTGTCTAGGCTTTTGGGTTTTTCTCTCTATAGTGGAAGAACAGCAACAAACGATAAAGCTGCTACAGAAGAGTGAAAGGTCAAGTAGTTACTATGTAATTATTCCTTTCGTTTACCTTATTTCCCGTGTTTCTGTTACCCTCATACTGGTTTACCCATATGAAGGCGGAGGGAAAGTCCCAGTAATGCCTGTTTACTTGAGATTGAGAATAGTACCTTTCTTGAATACTGAGTCAATGGTTGGCATTTGAGAGTTGAAGGCTATTTTTTTACAAATAATTATTTTAAAATAGACTAGCAGTTCTGTATGAATATTGTGTTAATCTTGGTCAGGCTTATAATGATTCATATTTTGGTTAAATATTGACTTTCTTTTTGTTGTACAAATTTAGTTTCTTCTGTTGATAATTCATTATTTTGTCATTCCTTGACTATTTTCTTAATCAAAGTAGAATAAAGGAAACCATGATGAGCTGGTCTGTTAAGACTGATTGTTTCATCCCAGAGTTTTAAAAAACAAAAACAATGTCCATCATATTTGTCTTTCTAAGTGAGGATTGATCATCTTACCCCAGGTCCTCTTTCTTGTTTATCTTCTTTAGGTGTACAGATTTTAGTATGTTTATCATATCTTACAGGTCTATCTATATAAGTGACTATATACCATGTGTGTCTTTCTCCTTCTGATACCTCATCAGAACGACCATTTCTTGATCTCACCATTTGCCTGCAAATGTCATGATTTCCTTTTTTTTTGTTATTAATTACACTTTATTTGCTTTGTATCCCCCCTGTAGTTCCCTCCCTCCTCCCCTTCCAACCCCTCCTTCCTCCCCCTTCTTCATGCATGACCCTCCCCAAGTCCACTGGTAGGGGAGATTTTCTTTTCCTTCCTTCTGTTCTTAGTCTGTTAAGTCTCATCAGGAGTGGCTGCATTGTCTTCCTCCGTGGCCTGGTAAGGCTGCTCCCCCCTCAGGGGGAGGTCATCAAAGAGCAGGCCAATCAGTTCATGTCAGAGACAGTCCCTGTTCCCATTACTATGGAACCCACTAGGAGACTGAACTGTCATGGGCTACATCTGCAGGGGTTCTATGTTATCTCCATGCATGCTACTTGGTTGGACTATCAGTCTCAGGAAGACCCATGTGCCCAGATTTTTTGGATCTGTTGCTCTCCTTGTGGAGCTCCTGTCCCCTGCAGGTATTACTAACTCCCATTTCTTTCATAAGATTCCCTGCACTCTGCTCAAAGGTTGGCCATAAGTCTCAGCATCTGCTTTGATAGTCTGCAGGGCAGAGCCTTTCAGAGGCCCTCTGTGGGAGGCTCCTAACTTGTTCCCTGTTTTTTCCTTCTCCTGATGAAGTGACAACACATGCTGGAGAGGTTGTGGAGAAAGGGGAACCCTCCTCCACTGCTGGTGGGATTTCCTTGTTTTTAACTGCTGAGTAGTATTCCATTGTGTAAAAATACCACAATTTCTGTATCCATTCCTCTGTTGATGGATAACTGTGTTGTTTCCAGGTTCTGGCTATTACAAATAAAGCTGCTACAAACATGGTTGAGCAAATGTCTTTAGTGTGTACTTGAGCACCTTTTGGATATATGCCTAGGAGTGGTATAGCTGGATCTTGAGGAAGCCCTATTCCTAATTGTCTGAGAAAGCGCCAGATTGATTTCCAAAGTGGTTGTATCAGTTTACATTCCCACCAGCAATGGAGGAGGGTTCTCCTTTCTCCACAACCTCTCCAGCATGTGTTGTCATTTGAGTTTTTGATTTTAGCCATTTTGATGGGTGTAAGGTGAAATCTCAGGGTTGTTTTGATTTGCAACTCTCTGATGGCTAAGGACATTGAACAGCTCTTTAAGTATTTCTCTGTTATTCTATATTCCTCTACAGAGAATTCTGTTTAACAGGAGACGAGCCTACCACAGAGGGCCTCTGAAAGACTCTACCTAGCAGTGTATCAAAGCAGATGCTAAGACTCATAATCAAACCTTCAGCAGAGTGCAGGGAATCATATGAAAGAAGGGGGAGTTAATATGACCTGGAGAGGACAGGAGCTCCACAAGGACCAAATATATCTGGGCACAGGGGTCTTTTCTTGGTGGAGACTGACCAAGGACCATGTATGGATATAACCTAAAACCTCTGCTCGGATGTAGCCCATGGTAGTTCAGTATCCAAGTGGGTTCCCTAGTAAGGGAAACAGGGACTATTTTTGACATGAACTCAATGGCGGGCCCTTTGACCTCCCCATCCCCCAAGGGAGGAGCAGCCCTGCTAGGCCACAGAGGAGGACTTTGCAGCCAGTCCTGAAGATACTTGATAAACCAGGGTCAGATGAAGGGGGAGGAGGTCCTCCCCAATCAGTGGACTTGGAAAGGGGCAGGGAGGAGATGAGGGATGGAGGGTGGGATTGGGAGGGAATGAGGGAGGGGGCTATGGCTGGGATACAAAGTTAATAAACTGTAACTTATATTAAAAAAATAAAAAATTAAAAAAACAAAAACAAAAAACCAAGATGTAATTCATGCATCATAAAAGTCCCCTTCCAAGGTAGACATTTTAATGGTTTAGAATGTTTACACTATCATACAAACATTTTCAATATCTAGTTCCAGAACAGTTTTGTAAGTCCAGAAGAAATCTTAGCTGCCAACTCCTTTGTGCCCTGCAGCCCCTGCCAACTACTACCCTACTTTCTTTCTGCTTTTCTGTCTGAACATTTCATAGGAACAGCTGAGCTAGTCTGCGGTCTTTCTGTCTGTCTTCTTTTAATAATACAATACTTTAAGGATCCCTCCATGTTGTGGCATGAATTAGCACTTTATTAATTTTTAGAGCAAATTTTATTCTACTGTTTGAATATGAAACTGTTTATTCATTTTTGATTGATTTTTATTGTTCCTGTCATGAATTTTTTTCTGTGAATATTTTTGTCCAAGTATTTGTATGAATATATATTTTTGAGTCTGTTGGTTAAATATTTGGGAGTGAATCAAGCAACATTCAGTATATTTGTTGCTGTTTTGTTTCTGTGATCAATTACCATGATTCCAAGCAGCTTATGGAATAAAGGGTTTATTTTTCCATATGGTTCTAGAGTCCTTATTGGTGGGAAGGTATGACATGCTGTAAGAACAGAAAGCTGGCTAATCACGTGTTTATCTACATGCAGGAAGCAGAAAGAATGACCAGAAAGTGGAGTAAGGTGAAGGAGCCTCAAAGCCTGTTCCCAGCAATACCTCCTAAAGGTGCCACAACCTCCCCAAATAGGAGGTTGGGGACAGAGTGTTCAAAGGCCTATGGGGGACATTTTTATTCAAACCACTACTCCAGGTCATATGTTAATCTAATTTAATTATTTGAGGACTACCAAATGGTTTTTCTACAGACACTATTTTACATCTCAGCATTTGTGTGTAATGGCTTTAATCTCTCCGGATTCCCATCACCCCTTGTAAATTTACATCTTAAAAGTACTAGAGCCACCCTAGAGACATGATGTCACACTTTGGATTTGATTTCCGCTTCTCAGATGGCTAAGGATGACAGGCCTCTTTTTGTTATGCATCTAAGTCCATTTGCACATGATCTTTGTGCAAGGGCTGTGCTAACCAGCTCTGGTTTTCTGGTGCTGGGTAAGTGCTGCTAGAGTGAGCAGTGAGCATTCTCGTGCATTTGGAGAAATGGCTCTCTTCATTCTTCACCCACTTTCAGTGGGTTTTTTGATCATTATTGAGTTGATGTATTTATTCCTTTATATTTGAGATACTAGACATACATGAACTTGTAACTCTTTCTCTAATCTGAAGGTCCCCCCTCCCCTTTGTTTTATTTTTAAATGATAGCCTTTATTTAAGGCACTCACGTTTCTAGTTGTGATGAAGCCCAGTTTACACTTTTGTGAATGTGACTGCAGTCCCTTTCTTTGGTACGTATGTATGTAACTATTACTGTGTCCAGGCTTTAGCGTATTAGTTTTAGTTACTGCATTCGCATCTTGTTCTCTCACCACTCCACCCGTATTTATCAGCAGGCAACAAACAGCCGACTTCTTCCTTGACCTAAAGCACAGTCGTAATTCCAAGTTCATCAAATGTACATAAAACAACTCATCTTTATACCCTAAACGTTCCTGTGTAGTAGGGACAAGAAGCAGCTCAAGTAAATTTAGTAGGGACCAATTGCCATTAACCAGCATTTTCCTCCCAACCACATCCCACCCCATAATGCTCATTTTTGTTGCTTTGCTTTTGTCTCTCTATGTAGTCCCTACCTGTTGGGGTATTTGATTTAGGATCACTCTGATTTTTAGGTCTATGTTTACGCTCCATGTTTTGTGATTTGTACTGAGCTAGTTTTTTTCTTTTATTATTATTTTTTATTACTTACACTTTATTCACTTTGTATCCCCCCATAACCCCTCCCTTTTCCCCTCCCATTCTCTCCCTCCGTCCCCATTCTCCACACATGCCCCACCCCCAAGTCCACTGATAGGGGAGGTCTTCCTCTCCATCTTTCTGATCCTAGTGTATCAGGTCTCATCAGGACTGGTTGCATTGTCTTCCTCTATGGCCAGGTAAGTCTATTTCCCCCTCAGGGGGAGGTGATCAAAGAGCAGGCCAATAGTTCATGTCAGAGAAAGTCCCTGTTCCCATTACTATGGAACCCACTTGGACACTGAACTGCCATGAGCTACATCTGTGCAGGGGTTCTAGGTTATCACCATGCACGGTCCTTGGTTGGAGTATCAGTCTCAGAAAAGGCCCCTGTGCCCAGATTTTTGGTTCTGTTGCTCTCCTTGTGGAGCTCCTGTCCTGAGCTAGGTTGAGTTTTGACTGGTCGATTCCCTCATTGTTTTATGTAACTCTTACTGTGGCACTGGTCTAGATTTTGATACTCAGCACTAACCCAATATGGTAGCAATGGATTTAGTTGACCAAATTGGTAGTTCATTCCTACTATGATTAAACATTAGATTATTTCTAGATTATGAAGAACTTTAATTATCAGTCTAAAGGTCCCAAGCTTTACCCTTGATTAAGTTAGTATTTCCTAAATTGTGATCTATTTATTACTTGTACCATAGCCACCTGCAATGTAAGGTAAAACTTCAATTTTCTGTTCCTATCTATGAATCTGGGCTAGATCCTGGGAATACATAGCCTGAAAATATCTGTGTGCAAGTTTTAAATACGCTGTTGGTCTATAGCCCTACTACACACGGATCATTTGAAGACTTTTCCCTACACCTTTTCTTTGTGGTGTTTATGATGCTATAATAGAAAATCTTTGCCACACAAAATTTCAAAGTAGTATCTACTTATCAGAACTTTTGATTTGTTAATAGTTTTAAAAATATCATTCTCGAGTTTGTCCTAAAGATTTAAACACATTTCATGTGTTAGTTTTATATCTGAAATAAATTGAAGCCATGTTTTCAGGATTTTTTCATAAGCACAAACTTTCTTCGAAAGTGCCATCTAAATCTTTTCCATTTCTTCACATGGAGGCTTCTGCTGTTGTACAACACTAAAATAACAACATTGTTTTCATCTATTAAAATATCACTAGAAGATATTGTGAATTGGCTCATTTGCCTTAAATTTTTTTTTAACAAATAAGGCAGTGTTTTGAGTTATGCCAGATGTACACATGAGAGATTTGAGTGCACTTGTGGAATTTAAATTGAAATGCTAATGAGATTCTGACAGCCAGAAAAAACAACACAGCCTACATTTTCATCTGTTTTATTAAAGTCATTATTTAGCTGGAAAAACACATTATTTAGAGCTGTTTATTTGTGTGGCATTTGTAATTCAGCTCTTAAATTTTATCCAATTAAAGTGCTTCTCTTTCACTTACTGCAGCAGACTGTGCTGTGCATTCATCTTTTCTCCGTTTCACTCAGTCCTGGAGGGACAGCAGCTCGGTTGCCTGAATGCACTGGCTTTTCTCTCCAAGCACTTCCACGCATTGCTTCATGCTGTGGTGACACTACAGTGACATCTTTAGTTTTCATCTGTAGGAAATCCAATGAAATTTCATGGTGGATTATCACACACGACTATTTATTGTTATTTCATGTTTTGGCTATTTTGGTTATTGCTCCAGGAGTCCTAAAATGTGAAAGTAAAGGAAAAAAAAAATCAAAATGTTAGCCAGACAAATTTCATAGAAGATAAATAGATCTTAAGGATAACTGAACATAAGGCTCTAAATCTTAAGTTATCATTACACAGAGTTCCTCAACTCCTTACAGCACAGGCTGCTCTTTAAAAAGACTTGTTTATTGTCTATTTGCACATTTTTCTTCCTAGTTTTCTCACAGCTCCTTTGAACAAAGACTGTTTGTGACTGTTTGATATTTTCCAATTAGAGCCGCCTTTGCAGTCCTACTTTTTTCTATCTACTTTTCAGATAGAGTAAGTGTATTTGAAGTGATTGAGATGTAAATTTTTATCTATGCATGTGAAAGTCAGAACAATTAGAAAAAGAGATAGTACTAGAGAATTTTGGGATTGCGTGCTGCTGGCTGAGGTCAAGGCGGTGTGGGAATGTAGATGCTGTGGGAGGGTCTGGAAGACAAAGTGCCATCTGGAGAAGGCAGCTTCTGAGATAAGAGTGAGATATGTGAGCTCCAGGATGACAGACGTCATCCTGGACATCAAACCTTGGGTTGCTGTTTCTTACACTGTTAGGACGCTGCCGTCCTTTAAACGGCCTGATGGTGCATTTAGGAAAATCTGCACTGAAATAAGCTGCCACTACAAAAGTGCTTAGTTAAGGTTCTATGGACAAGTCTCTGTGCTGACTTGAATGAACCAGTGACTTCTGGTTTCCAGACAACTGCGTAAACATTCCTTATGAGCGTTCCATTAAGCAGCACTGAATGACTTCACACACAGAACCTTACTTTATTCTCTAACACGTCTATAAGAGGTCAACATTGCACATTTCAGAATGGACTGTGAATTCAGTCCGGAGGCAGAGTTTGGAGTGCTTGGCTATGGCGCTGAGTTTCTTTAAGCTTAATCTCCTATCTGCGAATGCAGAAGCTGGTGAAAACCTACTTCAAAGGACACTACTGGCTTTTTAAATTGTGAAGTTGTAGTTCTTTGATTTACCAGAGAAGCTGGGACACATAATTTATAGTGTGATTCAGTTTAGCTTGTCTGCATGCCTTAATGTCATGTCGCAGACTACTTTTGAAGGTGTGATGCTTGTGCTGACCATACAAAGATTCTGAGTCCTTAGAGCAGTCAGGGCTTTCTTGTCCCTGCTAATCTGCCATGAATGTGTGGGGTCCCCACCCTCTCCTGACTTCATCTTTACATTTGTCACCTTGTAATGAACACCTAGAGCTGCTGAGAAAAATGCCTGTTTGGCTTTCCCCGTCGGCCTGGCAGGCAGCTTCCTTTAGCACTTTGTGTGGCTTTATTTTACTCAGCGCCTCATTCTTTTATTGAAAAGAACAGGACTCGTTAGGTCATGCACAGGAATCTCATTTCTTCCTGATTTTTTTTTTTTTAACTTTTAAAAATCATGAGGTTGGGGGGAGGATATCTCAGTGGTTAAGAACATGCACTGTTCCTGCAGAGGACCGGCATTGGTTTGTGTGATTGTTTTAATTTTAAAATGGCAGAGAAGTAAATGATCCAGCAACTAGTTAAATAGTGAAAACAAGAAAAAAATAGACAAAAACCCTTTTATTTTAGTCAAGATAGGTAAGTGATTTAAAAATCAGTAGAGGATTATATTTGGCAAGGGCGGAGAAAAGAGTAGAGAATGCAGAAAGTGGAAGAATAATAAGGTTTTGGTTGTTAATGGGAAGATCTGGAAAGGGCTTGCTGAGAAATCTTCCAGCAAAGGCAGGGAAGAGCCTGGCTGTGTATGAGGCCAGGGAATGTCAAGCACAAAGTCTCTGAGATGGATGTGTACTAGGCATGTCCTAATAATGCCCGACTAGGAATGTCAGGTATCAGTTGGTGAGCAGGGTAAAACGAGTGGAGCAAGAACAAGGGCTTCATCTAAACCCTTTCAATTAATCTGAGTCAGGACATTGTTTCTGAGTGAGATAGAGTTATTCTGGGGTTGAGAACAGAAATCATATGATTGGACTTGTCTTTTATATTTTCGGTATTGACTAGCTGCTGGGTGGTTAGGCTATGTGGGAAACATAAGTACTGAATGAAGCTGACTCCATTGCAGGACCTCTGACCTGAGGTAGGCGTTGCCCTGCTTGACAGCCTTCCAGGGCCTGGACGCCTTGGATTGACCCTTTACCCTCTTGGTGGATATTTCTTACTGGTAAAGGCTTCTCTCCAAAGGCTAGAGTTGGAATAATGTAACAAAAGCTGGTGCTAATAAAAGATAATAAAACTCATGGTGGTTCCTTGGGAAAAACCACTATGCAGAAGATTGCGTCTTCCATAGAACCTATTTAGATTTAATGTTAGATTATTAATAAATGATATTAGTAAACATGAGGTAGAAATTTGAGAAAAACTCTTAAAGAAGAAAAACAGTGCTTTGCATCACTGTTGTGGAATACCACAGACTGCATAATTTACGAAGATGTTTATTACTGTTCTGGAGACTTGGAAGTCAAAGATTGAGTACTAAGTATGAGGAAGACCTTTTAATTACATCATCCGTGGTAAAAGGGCAAGAGAGAAAGCAAGAGCAGGCCAAATTCAGTTTTCTGACTCTCATGGCATACTCCTACCATAATGACATTGATATGTTTATGAGGGCCTAACAAGAGGTCACCTCTCAGTACCACTGCACTGGGGGTTAGGTTTCTGACACATGAACTTTGGAGAACCGTAGAAGAACTTTAATCCAGCAACATGGCTACTCTGGCAAGGGATCACATCAGAGACCTAGGGCTATGTGACCCAGCTGGAATACAGGCGCACCCTTAGTACACATCTTTAATTTAGTACACACTTTTAATCCCAATCGATGTCTAACTGAGAGCAGATAAAGTGATGAATCAGAGAAAGATTTGACAGAATGAGTCAGCGTTAGAATACACCCAGCTCTCATCAGAGAGAGAGGGAGGGAGAGAGAGAGAAAAAGAGAAAGAGAAGTTACTGAAGAGCAGCACAGAGAGAGCATGAGACGAGAGCATGAGACGGTACAGTTCAGAGGAGAGTGTAGTGCAGGAGTGCAGTTGAGTTTGGGGAGTTTGAGGACACAGAACAGCTTGGTGTAGCTCAGTGTAGGTCAGTTGAGCGCAGCTGAGTTTGTGCGGTTCAGTCTGAGGAGCTCAGGGGCAGTTTTTCCAAGCAGAGCAACTCAGTGAGAAGAAGCAGAGAGGAGCCGGTTTGAAGCAGTCAGCCAGAGTTTAGGAAGAAATAGAAAGGGTGAGCTTATTCAGCAGTAAGTCTAGGAGGCTAAAAACATTTTAGGGCTAGATTACCAGATAGAGGCTGGAAGCTGAAGCCTTCAAGGTCCGGGCTTGCAAAAGGAGGCTAGAACCTTCCAGGCTTAGGCCTCATGTATTCATAAAGCTTGGGTATGGCTCTCAGCTCACTCCTCATCTGAGGAGATAAAAACAGCATTTACAGGGGACATATTTAAAATGAAGCACATGTGGATACAGGGAAATAGAAGGCACATAGATGCCATGTCTCCAGATATGCGAAGAAGGAATGGTGGTTAGAGCTTTAATTTTAGTGAGTGGGACAGAGTCAGACAGCGGTATATTGACATACTGCAGAAGACACTGGGGCAGGGCCAGCTACGCGTGCTGTTGCTGTCTAGCCACCTTCGTTTGTGATTCATGAAGACACAAAGCCAGCATCTGACATGACAGTGAGCTCCCCAGTCGCCAGGTGACCTAGGGATAGGAGTTCTCATGAGACACACTTGAAGGTGTATGTGAACTGTTTCGCCACATCTCAGGGATCCACCTGCATGTATCTAGGTGATTGCATGCATAGGGTGATTGAGAAAGTTCTCAGTTTTGAACTAGTGCTATATAGTTTAGAACTTTTTTCATACAGGTAGATAAACACCCAGTCCAAGGAGCTAGAGCAAAAAATGCTGTCTTGACTTATTTGACTGAAACATCGGTAGGAAGTTATTATCCCATCAGCTTTTGAGCCTTCCACTCGATAGATGCCATTAAGGATCTGGATTCTTGGTCATATTGAATGGCCTTTCCTAGTATGATTCTCATCTACACGGTAGCCTCTGATATCTTCAGTTTGAAACACTTCAAGCATATAATTAACACAAGTTCCTTTGGTGAAAGAGCACCTGTTTTTTCTTGGCCTTTCAATAGAAGCACTAATTTCAGGGTGAGGCATTCTAAGTCACACACTCATCACTAACCACTCAATCCCAACTTTACTGGGAAGCATGAGGCTGGCACCTTAGATGTAATCAAACTCAGTTATGGAATCTGTGACCCCCAAAACTTGTGTGATTCTGTAGGGTAACCTGAATGAAAATAAGCTTGGGAATGGGATGGGGTGTAGATCTGAACTCATTAAGACAATATCCATTGCAAGAATCATGTTGTCAGGGTCCCAGAGGGAAACATTCTACTTTAGATAGTTCAATAAAAAGATGTTGTGTAACAGCGCTAGTGGACAACCTAGATACCAATGTCAGAAGGAAGATGCTGCCACTCCGGATCTGAGGACCCAAGGGGTGAAAGGAATAGTGCCAAGTAGTAAGAATCTGTGAGCCAGAGGGGAGGAGCTACAGCTACAGCGAAAAAGAAATGGAGCTATACTCAGAAGAGCAGTGTTGAAGTGAGGAGGGAATAGGGAAGCAGCCTGACCTTATTGTCCTCTTCGTACCTTCTAGTCTTCTCCTGGCAGTTTTCATTGGCTCCAGAAGAAGCCTGACATGAAGGACACCTGTATGACACAAGCCTTAGGGTTCAGCTTCCTGAGACAGAGGCAGGCAGAGTGTGGATCCTAGTGGAGACCAGATAGCAAATAACTGGCATGGAAACCAACAGAGTCTCACTGTAGTAATGAGACATACCCGGTAGGAAAGAAGTGTAGAGAAACAACGTTAGGGTCTAGAATGCTGGTTCCAGCCGAGGGTACTAGTGAAGACAGGCTGATGTAACTCATACAGCACAGCAAAGAGGTTGGCGGTTACTAAAGGGATACTGACCTCCCTGTCAGTCCATAATTCGACTGCAGTCACTCTCTTTGGTGGAACTAGCTACCTACTCTGCCTTAGAGTCCCAAGGAAGAGTTTGTCTCCAGTGGGCACATGACAGACTGCCCTTCAGCCTGATAGACTGGAGATTAGTGTGCCTAATGTAAAGTTAGAGACTTGAGGAGTAGCTCGCTGAGCAAGAAAACTCTTGGCCGAGACTGAACTGACTTCAAAGCAGAAAAAGGGTGGGGCCATTGAACGGAAAGCTTCGGGCGCCTGGAGACAATCACAGGATAGTAACAAAAAGTCTGTTTATTACACAACCAAGCATTGTAAACATACCAACTACCTTAAGACAGTCTCATCTGGAATTATTAGATTTGTAATTTAGATGAGAGAATATTACCAACCTAACTGGCTAATCAGCTTTTCTATAATGAGAATCACACACTGGTATTGAGAGAATTTTCTGTTTTGGATTCTTTATTACTCTCAGCCATTTGAAGGACTGAGCTAATAAAGGATTAGGCTTTTATGCATCTAGAATTGCATTGAATTTATGTTTATCATAATGAAGCACTTTCTCTGCTTTCTCCCTTCCTCTTGCCATCAGATGACTTATGGCATTCCTCTGGAATATTTTTTAAATTGGTTTGAACTCTTTAACTCTTGCTTGGAAACCTAAGTTAGAATAGCTTAACTAAAAGTGAGCACCTGAAAGTGTATTGAAGTTTTCCAGAGGTGTTGCAAGCATCTTACAGGTGAAAGTTTTTTTTTTTAATTTTATTTTTTTCTTCACGATTTATTCACTATATATCCTGATTGAATCCCCTTCTCTCAACTCCCCGAGTCCCACCTTCCCTCTCTCTTCCCCTCATCCCCTTCCACTGAAAGGGAGAGTTCTCCACTATTGCCGTCTATGCGTAGCTTGTTAAGTCCCATCAGGACTGCCTGGATCCTCTTCCTCTGTGGCCTGGCAAGACTGCATCTCCAGGGGCAAGTGAGCAATGAGCAGGCAACCGAGTTCATGATAGAGGCAGCCCCTGACGCCTTTACTGAGAGATCCACATGGAGACTGAGCTGCCAATCGGCTGCATTTGAGCAGGGGGTCAAGATCCAGCTATACCTCTCCTGGGCTTACCCCAAAAGATGCCCCACCATTCAATAAGAACATTTGCTCAACTATGTTCATAGCAGCTTTATTTGTAATAGCCAGAGTCTGGAAACAACCAGATGTCTCTCAGCGGAGGAATAGATACAGAAATTTTGGTACATCTACACAATGGAATATTACTTGGCTATTAAAAACAAGGAAATCATGAAATTTGCAGGCAAATGGATGGAACTAGAAGAGATCATCCTGAGTGAGGTAATCCAGAAAGAGGTGAACTTTTACATGTCACTTTCAACAACATCCCCCTCCCCTGGCTTGTTCTGCTTTACTCGGGATGACTGACTTTAAAGTAAGAGACACTAGAATGTGGGCACTGGGTGACATGTGCTTTTGAAGAAGGTAGGTTGGTGATCCCTCTGATGCTCCATGGAGAGGATGTGTGGCTGGTGATGTCTGGTGGCAGAGGAATGTTCTGCAAACATTATAGGAGCTTTGCTCTGTGAGGGACTGTTTGGGGTGGGGTGGGAAGAATGAGAATATCTTTGATTTAGTTACTAGGGAGGGGACTGTCGTAATCCAATACTAATAGTTTATAGGCTCCCATGTGTATACACACCCCACACACAAGCAAACAATGAGAAATTATGTGAGATGCTTGACATAACTAAGAATTATTCAAATTTGAATTGATAAACCTCTAAAGCTCAGTGTTCAGTTGATCAACCAATCACATAGATCAATACCCAACCCATTATTTCTGTGCCAGTCACTGGGTTTCTTCTTTTAGCTGAAAACTTGATCTTTGGAGAATATGACACCATCTGAAAAAAGAGCCCAAAATATTGAGGAAGTGGACGTTTCCTGGTCTGTGTTAGTGAACCCAGTTCATCAGTCTTTGGCCACACTGGTCACACTGATTGCACAGTCAGCGTCCCCATGGAGCGGTCACTTCTGTGCCTGGTTTGACAGGAGACAGCACCCGCTCTCATCTAACTTCCTTCTACATCTCCTCCCCCATCCTCACTCTATGCCTTCTCCTAAAGATGTGCGTAAGAGCGCATAATGCCAGGCTGAGGATGGGCTCAGGGCCGGAGAGTGTTCTCTTTCAGAGAACCAGAGTTCATTTCTAGGCATCAGTGTTTAGGGAACCCAGTGCCCTCTCTGGTCTCACAGGCATCACACGCACACACCAGTAAATGATGAAATAGTAAAAATAAAGAGTTTATGATGCCAAAATATCCTTATGCTACCTTTGTACTAAGTGTACTAAGTGAAGATTTTTCTCTGGCAGTAGGAATTGCTGACAGCAATTGACTTAGACTCTGGAAGCTAATCAAAATGCAGTTAGGATTTTTTTTTTTTTGCTTCTGTTTGTTTTTTCTTTCTCTCCTTTTTCATTTTCCTTTTTGTCTTTCTTGTTTTTTCTCTTTTCTTCTTCATTTCCTCCTACACACACACACACACACACACACTCACGCACACTCTTCAGTGCTTGACCTTTGATTGGTATTGAAATTTATCTTCAGGAAAAATGTGACTTGGGAAATCAGTTACCACAGATCAAATACCAACAACCTTTGCTGCATGAGGTAGATGCTTCTCTTCAGAAGCTATTGGTTCCAGCCTGCTGACAGTTGCAGAGCTTACTAACACAATTACCGCGTGTTTGTAGGTGAGGGGCAGTTTTACACTTAGAGATTTCTCTAGAAAGCTTGGACAGCAGCCAGCTGAGCGCTCCAAAATACACTTTTAAGAAGGTGGTAGCTGCAAAATGTGTTCGGTGAAGACAGTTGCCTACTTGATAATTATTAGCTTCAGAAGACTGATAATCAGCTCTAGCCAAACCCCCTTCCAGCCTCGTGCCAGGGAAGAGAGCTCACAGGGCTAACACATAGTCATGTCCTGCTTTATGGCACCCTGGTCCTTGGCAGAGCCTTTTGCTGTTTTCATTTCCATTGTGAACTCTTGGTACACTTCCCTTTTCCTGTCGGCTTACTGCGCTGTGGAAATGTGTCACATCTTTTCTACATCCTTCATTTTCGAGTGATTAAATAATGATATGTAGGCAAATTTATTACTTTCTACAACAGCTTCATAGCATGAATACTATTGTTAACCTTATTTAAAGTTGAAAAGCCAAAACTGAAATACAAGGTAAGGGCACCCTTGAAGGCTGAAATACAAGGTAAGGGCACCCTTGAAGGCTGAAATACAAGGTAAGGGCACCCTTGAAGGCTCCAGCATGGGTCTCCCAAGGCGAAGTTACATATATTCCAGTCACCGTCTCGTTCTGGTCCACCCATTTTTGTATTATTAATTTGTTATAATAATAATAATTTATTATTATACATATAATATCAGAAAATATCGTGGCCAAGGCAGTGTTCCACTTGCTTCCAATGTTTAGGAGATTTTTTTTTTTTTACTTGGGGTAGATCCTCAGAAATAAAAATACTGATCAAAGTTGAAACAATTTTAAGGCTATACACCTTAACTTAAAAGCTTCTTTAATAATTGATTATACTTTTATAATAATTTATATTTATACAGTTCAATCAATCATCACCATCTTTTGAAGTTATATTTTTAAATCTCTAATAATTCAACAGCCAATTATGGACTTTTCTCTTTTGATTTCATTTCTTTTTCCTTTGTTGTTGCTTTTGCCCCATTTAGCAATAGGTGATAATTATTTTCTTTCTTTGTACTTTTATTTCCTGATGAGTGAATTACATGTACTCCTTAGTCTACTTTTTCTCATCAAGTTCTATTCTTATTGCTTGTAAATAGTTTATCAATCTTTGTTATATTTGCTAGAGATACTTGAAGTCTTTTTTTCTGAGCATTTCTTTTTACTTCTTTGTTAATAATGTCATGAACAAATGCCTATAGAATGACTTAAAGGTTGGAGAATCAGTCTCCGAAAAGACCCCTGTGTCCAGGTATATTTGGTCCTTGTGGAGCTCCTGTCCTCTCTAGGTCTTACTAACTCCCCCTTCTTTCATATGATTCCCTGCACTCTGCTGAAGGTTTGGTTATCAGTCTCAGCATCTGCTTTGATACACTGCTAAGGTAGAGTCTTTATGAGACTGTATCTCCAACCAAGGACCATGTATGGATATAACCTAGAACCCCTGCTCAGATATAGCCCATGGCAGCTCAGTATCCAAGTGGGTTCCATAGTAAGGGGAACAGGGACTATTTCTGACATGAACTCAATGGCTGGCTCTTTGACCTCCCCCCTTCTCCTCCTTGAGGGAGGAGCAGCCTTGCTAGGCCACAGAAGAGGACATTGCAGCCAGTCTTGAAGAAACCTGATAAGCTAAGGTCAGGGGAGGTCCTCCTCCCCTATCAGTGGACTTGGAAAAGGGCAGAGAGGACATGAGGGAAGGAGGGTGGGATTGGGAGAGAATAAAGGAGGGGGCCACGACTGGGATACCAAGTTAATAAACTAACTAATATTAAAAAAATAAAATATAAAAATAAAAAAAGAATGACTTAAAGGAGAAAGGAATTATTTTTACTTATAGTCTCAAATGACTCAGTCATTTTCCTTTGGCTCCATGCATCTAGGGACATAATGATGGCGTAAGTGTGTATAGAGCCATTCACATCATAGAAGACAGAAATCCGAGCAACAGGAAGGGAACAGGGACAAGATAACCCTGAAGGCCCACGTTCAGTGGCTTTTATTCTGCAGTTAGTTTCCACCTCATAAAGTTGACAGAACCTCCCAAAATAGCACAGCCAGTAGGGACAAGCATTCTGGATTCCAGCAAGGAGATAAGACATAAGTCCTTCACCTACAATGGTGTTTCCATGGTCTTCATTCTTTATTTATGCTTAAAAAATTACAAATATCTGTGCTATAAAATGTATATCTCCAAATGAGACAGTTTCTGCTGCTGTGGTTTCAGTTTCTGGGTGAGTCACCATCTCTTGGAATTCACAATTAAAATATTGTCACAGACTTACCCAAGTATTCTTGACTAAATAGCAAAGTTAAGGGCATAATTCACTAGAGCTGAGGTTACATAACTGCTGTAATCTGCAAGGTCCAGAGAGAGAGACATGTGCCTTATTTGCTGGCAACAAACCAAATAAAACCAGTAGATGTCGGAAGTCCTCAGCACTTATCTCTAGTCAAACAGACAAGACAGACAGACACCCATGTGCTTATGTACTGTGGGTAGCGTTCATATTAGAAGATGATCTAGCCACTTTAAATTCTCCTAGGATGCGCTCTAAGAAAATGATGTTGTCCTTGGCCCATGAAGACAATACTTCGTGGTTCCATCTCTCACATCACTGTATTTTCAGTTAGTCTTTATGAAAGTTTCTATTGCATAAAAACTGCATTACTGAATAAGTCTAAAATTATCTCAAAATGTAAGAACACAGGCAAATGTGAAAATATATTTTTATTAGAGAGCATACAATTAACTGCCGTAAGAAGACCATATAAACTGCTGGACTGGACATCATGCAAATGCTTCAGGCTGGAGAGGCATGTTGGTTCTTGATGAATTACATTTGATAAGTTCTCAAGACATTTATTTCAGGTGTGTGTGTGTGTGTGTGCGCTGTCTGTGTTTATACACACAAAAGTGAGATCAGGAAAGTCTTTTGGAAGCAGTCCTGTGCCTACATACATTTGAAGACCCTTGAAGAATGCCAGTAGAATGTTTAGCGCCCGTCATGCATCTGCCTCAAGAACAGAATGTTTGCAAAAGTTTGCATTTCTTTTTTTATAAAACAAATTTTTCTTTTTTTTTTAAAGATTTATTTATTATTTATACAACATTCTGCCTGCACACCAGATCTTACTATAGATGGTTCTGAGCCACCATGTGGTTGCTGGGAATTGAACTCAGGATCTTTGGAAGACCAACGAGTATTCTTAACCTCTGAGCCATCTCTCCAGCCCACGTTTGTATTTCTTTACGAGTAAACATTAGAGTAATAATCACTACTGAGACACCATCCATAGTTCCTAATGACTCTATGCTCTCAGGTAGCCTGAAATCATATTTGAAGGCATCCAGATAAGTCTTTGGGCTTTAAATTTGCTTTAATGGGTTTTGTATTTCCATGTTCCTCTTCTTCAGAGTTGGTGTGGTCCCTCTTATTCCCAGTGTAGCCTCACATTCTCTTCACCTTACCTCATGTGTCACACTCCATGTTGTGTCTTCATCTCCTGCTGCTTTGCCTTCATTTGAAGCCTCAACTCTCAGCTAACAGTGAATAAGGCTTTCTCTCTCTCTCCACATCCTCCAACATTTGCCATCTGATTTGTTGATGATAGTCATTCTGAATGGGATGAGGTATTATCTCAAAGTAGTTTTAATTTGCATATTCATAATGTCTAGAGATATTAAATAATGAAGTGCTTGAAACTTAGAATAAAGGTCCACAAACTATATAATCAAATTTTTAATTCAAAATTAACTTTTAAAATATTATTAGGAATAGTCTCTTTGTGAGTCAAAAATTATAATCCAGCTTAAAATGTTGCATGTGAATGACAGCCTACAGACTGGGAAAGGATCTTCACCAACCCTATATCTGACAGAGGGCTAATATCCAGAATATATAAAGAACTGAAGAAGTTAAAAAGCAACAAATCAAGTAATCCAATTAAAAAATAGGGTACAGAGCTAAACAGAGAATTCTCTATAGAGGAATATCAAATGGCAGAGAAACACTTAAAGAAATGTTCAATGTCCTTAGTCATGAGGGAAATGCAAATCAAAACAACCCTGAGATTTCACCTTATACCCGTCAGAATGGCTAAGATCAAAAACTCAAGTGACTCATTTATGCTGGGGTGTCCAGGGCTGCTTGCCCATGGATAACTGGGTTCTGGAGATGCCATATTGCTCTGTCTTTTGTTGGTTGAGCTTTTACGCTTGCCTCTACCCATTGGGCTATCTTAGGTGTTGGGTGTTAGTTTCTGGTGCTTCCTGGAATCCTGTTGTGGATTCTATAAGTGGATTCATAAGTGGATATTAGACATATAATATAGGATAAACATACTAAAATCTATATACCTAAGGAAGCTAATCAAGAAGGAGGACTCTGGCTAAGATGCACGATCCCCATTCAGAAAGGCAAAGAGGATGGGCATCAGAAGAGGGAGAAAACAGGGAACAGGACAGGAACCTACCACCTACCACAGAGGGCCTCTGAAAGGCATTACCCTGTAGGGTATCAAGGGAGATGCTGAGACTTATAGCCAAACTTTGGGCGGAGTGCAGGGAACCTAGTGAAAGAAGGGGGAAATAGAAAGACCTGGAGGGGGCAGGAGCTCCACAAAGAGAGCAACAAAATTGAGAATTCTGGGCCAAGGGTTCTTTTCTGAGACTGATACTCCAAACAAGGACCATGCATGGAGATAAGCTAGAACCCCTGCTCAGATGTAGCCCATGGCAGCTCAGTGTCCAAGTGGGTTCCCTAGTAAGGGGAACAGAGACTATTTCTGACGTGAACTCAGTGGCTGGCTCTCTGATCACCTCCCCCTGCGAGGGGAGCAGCCTTACTAGGCCACAGAGGAAGACAATGCAGCCAGTCCTGATGAGACCTGACAGGCTGGTGTCAGATGGAAGGGGAGGAGGACCTCCCCTATCAGTGGACTTGGAGAGGGTCATGGGAGGAGAAGAGGGAGAGAAGGTGGGATTGAAAGGGCATGAGGGAAGGTTCTACAGCTGAGATACAAAGTGAATAAGCTGTAATTAATATACAAAGTAAATAAAAAAGAAAATGCTGCATGTTTGTATTCTTGTAAGTTGTCATTTTGATGTTTTATTTTTGCATTTTTAGACAAATATAAAAAGACAAAGCAATTGTCAAACTTTTTTATTCTTTGAGAATCTGTATGCCATTTCTAGACTTCTAGTGTTATTTTAAATGCAACCCCCCAGCTTCTTTTGTAAAGATTATTATTTTTATTTGTGTATGAGTGGTGCCTATATTTATTTGTTTTCACCATGTTTGTGCCTGGTACCTTCAAAGGCTAGAAGAAGGTGTTAGAATTACCTTACCTGGAAGTAGAGTTACAGACTGTTGTGAGATGCCATGCAGGTGCTGGGAACCAAGCTTAAATCCTCTGCAAGGGAGCAAGTTCTCGTAGCCACTGAGCCATCTCTCCAACCCATGCACAATGCGATTTTATTTTATTTTATCTTATTTTTATATTAATCACAGGTCATTCACTTTGTATCCCAGTCATAGCCCCCTCTCTCCTTCCATCCCAATCCCACCCTCCCTCCCTCATCTCCTCCCTGCCCCTTTCCAAGTCCACTGATAGGGGAGGTCCTCCTCTCCTCCCATCTGACCCTAGCTTATCAGGTATGTTCAGGACTAGCTGCAATGTTCTAATCTGTGGCCTAGCTCCTCCTTCGGGGGTGGGGAGGTCAAAGAGCCAGTCATTCAGTTCATGTCAGAAATAATCCTTGTTCCCCTTACTAGGAACTCACTTGGATACAGAGCTACCATGGGCTACGTCGGAGTAGGAGTTCTAGGTTATATCCATACATGGTCCTTGGTTGGAGAAACAGTCTCATCCCTGAGATTTCACCTTACACCCATGAGAATGGCTAAGATCAAAAACTCAAGTGACAACACATGCTGGAGAGGTTGTGGAGAAAGGGGAACCCTCCTCCACTGCTGGTGGGAATGTATAAATTTGTACAACCACTTTGGAAGTCAACCTGGCGCTTCCTCAAGATCCAGCTACGCCACAATGCGATTTTAAACTTACAGCTTTTCTGTAAGGTCTCCTCATAGATTTAAAGGGCTTTCTGATAAACAATACTAAACTGACTAAACAGTACCCCACCTGCTACACATACTTTTCCTACATGAAAAAAACCTTTTATGGGTCTGGGTTATCAGGATGATTTTCTCTAGTTCCGTCCACTTGCCTGCAAATTTCATAATGTCATAGTTTTCATTGTTGTTTTTAATACTTTTATTAATTTATTGTGAGTTTTATATCATGCACACCAGTCTCACTCATCTCCCTCTCCCCTTATGTCTACTCTTTGACCTTGCAATATCCCCTGTCAAATAAAACCACACACACACACACACACACACACACACACACACACACAAACACACACACCCCAATACCACCAGCAACAAAAATACAAAAGGGTAGAAAACATCTCATTATGGAAGCTGTAGTGTGTCACAGTTTGTCCTATCGTGTATCCCTCTGTCCACACATCTTCATTGGTCTGCTTCAAGGCCTCTGGCTTTTAGGACACCATCAATACTGGATCCTCAATGGGACTCCTCTCAGTTATGCTGTTGTTGCCCTGTGTCATGGAGATATCCTGCAGCTTTGGATTAGCAGGACCAGCCATTTTATGCATCCCCACTGTTCACAGATAATAAAGATTTTGGTCAACTCAGAGCCCTTGATCTAGGCCTGGGTGGTAGCTGACCTGGTCAGTGCACTTTCTCTCCCTTATCCACACCACCAGGGTGAATTCTCCAGCACTGCTCAGGCCAGGCTACCCAATGTTGCTATCAACAGGGGGCAGGGTCAGCTTTCCTGCTCTCATGCCTTCCAGCCAACTCACCTACACCCATGGTCAGTGAGGGGCAGGTCAGCTCTCCTGATCTCCTGCTTGTGGGGCTGCTCTGCCCCGTGGCAAGGGGGGAGGAGAGGACATCACCCCACATCCATGCTAACTCATGGCAGATGAGTGGCAGGCCCATCTCTTCCTTGCTCATGCCCTGGGGGCTGGCTCACCTGTGTCCCCATCATCAGGGTCAGTGCTTCTGTGCTGTCCATTCAAGGTGCAGGGCCCACTCTCCTGAGTGCTGTAACTGGTGAGGGACAGGAATAGCTCTCTGGAACTCATAACCCTGTGGACAGCTTTCCTGCCTGCCAGAGGTGGAAGTGGCATCACCTCTGTGCAATGCCATCCCACATGAGTAGCAATGTCAGTTCTTCCACATCCACACCCTTGCCACCAGGGCCAGCTCCACTGTGCTGTCTGGGTGAGGTCTAGAGCCCACTTTCCAGAATGCTGTCGCTGGTGAGAGATGGGTTCCGATCTCCAGAACTCTGCAGCCAGTGGAGGCCAGGACCAGTCACTGGACATCCACATGTCCCTAAGTGGATGCTACATGTATGTTCTCATGTTCTTTGGTTGGTAATATGAACCACAGACATTAACACTGACCCCTGCCACTGCACAAGTATGGACTCAGACGTGGCCATCAGTGGCAGCTCAAGCTGGGACCTTACTGTGGCCCCAGGTAGAAGAGCTGGCCACTCAAAACAGGCTACTATCTCTCTACCCTTAACTCTCCAGTTCCATCTCTCTTTATGATGCTCAAGCTGCTTCACTTCTCTTTCTTTCCCATCTGACCACCACACACTTATACATTGTGGTGGCTCCCACTGCAGGCTGGTGGGCCTCTGGGTGACATGTCTGCCTGCACTGTTTGCCGGAGAGCAAATCTGTGGTTGGCATGGCAGTCCACAGGTCTCTGTCTTCCTCCTCTCATGCTGTGCCACCTGGATTCCCAAAGATCAAATGTGGGTAGTCAAGATATAGGGGCTGTGCTTTCACTGCTGAGAACTTGTTACCAGTCCCTTGTGAGGTATGTTTTGGTAGCTGTTCCATTTTCCACTTGACAGCACTATAAGAAATGTATTGAATAATTAGATAGCAATCAATTCAATGGAATAAAAATATACCTGATTGTCATTAAAAAAAAATCAATGTGTTAGCCATGCATAGTTTTGTATGACTTTAATGTCAGTGCTTGGGAGGCAGAGGCAGGGGGATCGCTATAAGTACAAGGCCAGTCTAGTCTCCAAAGTGAGTCCAGGGCAGTCAGAGTTACATAGTAAGACCATGTCTTGAAAAAACAAGCAAACCAAACCAAACCTAAGCAAACCAACCAACCGAATAAACAAAATCAATGTGTTGGAAGCAATTTTCAAAAAATAGATGGAAATGTAGACTTGGTTCATATAACTATGTACATATTAATTTGTGACTGATAAAGTCTTTGCTCAATAAAAATATTTATCAAAACATTTGATCATGGAGGACTGAGAGACATGTCAGTTAGTGAAAGCATTCCAGATGACCTTAGTTCTCTCTGGAATACACGCACAAATATGAATGCCGTGGCATGCATCTCTAATCCCAACACTCCTGTGGAGAGATGCGAGGCAGCAGCAGGGGCATCGTCAGCAGGCTCACCAACTTTAACCTGAAGTTCGCTTTTGTAACATCAGAAACAAGAGAGACTCTGTAGATCAGAACAGACTCAAAGCTATCTTCCCCCTACATGAACCCAGTGGCACGTATGCCCACATTCACACATTCTGTCCCCAATAAATAAACAATAAAATATTTGACCTTAATAATGAGATGCAAAAGCAGTGTGGGTTATCCTATTTCCAAATCATGTAAGTGGGAAGTTTTGATCTTGAATAGTGCTTCCATCACATTACTGGAGAGGAATTTTAATTCAGCAATATGGCTGCTCTGGCAAGGGATCTTAGGTCTGTGTAAGCCCCCTGGAATACAGCCTTGCTTTTAGTACACACCTTTAATCCCAAACAATGATGTCTAATTGAGGGACAGACAAAGTCACGAATCAGGGAAAGATTTGACAGAATGAGGCAGAGATAGAATATAGCCAACTCTGATAAGAACAGGAAAGTGATGGTTCTTTTTTTTTAATTTTTTATTTAACTTTTATTAATTACACTTTATTCACTTTGTATCCCCCCATAAGCCCCTCCCTCCTCCCCTCCAGGTCCCACCTCCCCCCCTTTCTGCATGCATGCCTCTCCCCAAGTCCACTGATAGGGAAGGTCCTCCTCTCCTTCTTTCTGATCTTTTTTTTTTTTTTTTCTTCTCAATGCAGTTTATTCAGGAACCTTGAACAATCTTCTGACCCTGGGGAAAGCCAGCCCACAGCTTAAAATAGCCTTTGGGTAGCCAACCCCAGCATGCCTCGTGGGCAATGCAGATAGGTCCACATACACGGAAGCAAGCCAGATCCTCAGCCTTAGCCAAATATGGAGTTGTTTGTGACAGAGAGCACTCACCATCGGGAAGGTGGAAGGTGGAAACCAGCTCCATCTTTAAGGCGCGACATTACGCAGCTCTCTACAGTTCCCCCTTTTTGTTTTAGATGCATCAGGCAAGAGTAGAGATCTGATCTCTGATATTAGAAATAAACTGGGACTTTGTACCAATGTTCATTTAGGTGTCATTCACCCAAAGAGCATCAGACCCGTCCGAGAGCAGTGCAGGGAGAGAGGAGAATTGACTTCAGTGCAGTTCATGGAGTTGAGAGGCAGTTTTTTGGTTTTTGTTTTTTTTTTTTTTTCCCCAAACAAAGCAATTTAATGAGAAGCAGAGAGAAGCTAGTTTAAGTCAATCAGCATGGAGAGGAGGTTTGAGCAAGAACAGATGAGTTGAACCAGCCAGAGTTCAGAAAGAACTACAAAGGGTCCTTTTATTCAGCAGTCAGTTTCAGATGCAGAAATGTTCTAGGCCTAGGTTGCCAGAAGGAGGCTGGAAGCTGAAGCCTTCAAGGTCCAGTCTTACAGAAGATTAGATTGTATGGAGGCTAGAAGCCCCAGGCCTAAACCTAGGGATAATTAGAACACTCTTCTTGGATCACAGCTTGGGGAAGGCATTCATCTTATCCCCAACATCTGATGAAATAAAAGCAACATTTACACATTGTTATTCGTTAATTGCCAACATCTGTTTGTGCCCAGGGTACATATTAAAATCATTGGCAAGCTAATATAAATACAATAAATCAGAAGCCTAAAATAAGACTTTTTCTTTAAGTATTTAAAGTACGTAAATGTACTTAAATGTTTGTTGACCCGTAATCCATGACTTCTTTCTCAGAACTATTTATAATCTACATTCATTTATGTTGAAGCTGTGTGTTGCACATGGTTTGATCCACACCCAGGTTTTCCAGTGTTTTAAAATGTGGGGAGTGTTTCATATTAGAAAGAAAGTGCTTGTATTTTGTATCTGTACTTTGGTTATTTTTAGTCCATGAAAATTTTTCATTAAAAATAATTGCCATCCTTGGCACACTGAAGACAATATAATTACTGAATGAATTTACATAATTATGTCTCTTTCACATCTTATTCATGCTTATTTTTTATTGTTTTAAAACAACACAGTAGTTTAGAATGGAGATATAACCTCCAAATCTGAAGGTCAAAATGGAAGGCAGTGAACAAGAATAAAGTAGTGAAGGCTGGGCAGAGCTGTCGTGCCGCTGGTCTTCTCATGCCTCGTGGTTACTGTCCTGAGAGCCTGACCTCTCAGCCGCTGGGGAGGCCAAGGAGCAGACTGAGGTCTAAAGAGGTGGAGACCCACAAGTACTTGCTCATCCCTTAGAACTTTTACTTTCCATAAAGACAATGTGTCTAATGCATATTTTCTCTTTGTGAAAAAAGTGTGGACTCCTGTAAGGAATAGGAAATAATGATAGCAACTACATCATTCGGAATAGAGGAAATGTCTTCTTTTGGGTAGTAGGAATTTTAGACAATGTTAAAGAAGGGAAGCCCTTTAACTGGTTTTAAAATTCAGATGTTTTACCCAGAAAGGCAGAGGTAGGTGGATCTCTGTGAGTTCGAGGCCAGCCTGGCCTACAAAGCAAGTCCAGGACAGCCAAGGCTGCACAGAGAAACCCTGTTTCAAAAAAACCAAACCAAACGAAACAAAGACAACCCAGGTTTTAAAATGCTGGTTGAGGAGTTTAGGCTGTGGACTATATATACCTTTTTAGTGCATAGGAGGCATTGTTGAGTGATCTCAATATTCATTCCTATTTGCCAATAATTTTCTTTTTAGAACCTTAAGGGGATAGCGTACGTGGATATTATAATTTGAATGCTGTTTCAAGAAATAGAGCCTACTTGACATCCTAGGGGAAAAGCAGGTTAAAAAATACAGGTTGGATTGAGTGGTCTGCCTCTGTGTTATATGTACATTTATTAATCAAAACCCTTGGCCTTAATACATACATTCCCTGCACTCTCCCCAGAGTTTGGCTATGAGTCCAGCATCTGCTTCAATACCCTGATGGGTAGAGCATTTCAGAGGCCCCCCGTGGAAGGCTCCTGTCCTGTTCCCTGTCTTCTCCTACTTCCAATGTCTATCCTGTTTCCCCTTTTGAATTAAGCCTTTTCCCTAGGGCCCTCCTTGTTGTTGAGCTTCTTTAGGGAATCATATGGAAGAAGGGGGGATAGAAAGACCTGGAGGGGATAGGAGCTCCACAAGAGATCAACAGAGCCAAAAAATCTGGGCTCAGGGAGTCTTGTATGGAGAGGACCCAGAACCCCTGCTCAGAGGTAGCCATAGTCAGCCCAGTTTCCATGTGGTTTCCCTAGTAAGGGGAATAGGGACAGTCACTGGCATAAATTCAGTTGCCTGCTCTTTGATTACCTCCCCCTTGCAGGGTGGCCTTCCTGGGCTACAGAGAAAGAGGATCCAGACAGTCTTGATGAGATCTGACAGGCTAGGGTCAGATAGTATCAGTGGGCTAGGGGAGGGACATAGGGGGTAAGAGGAACAGAGGGTGGAACTGGTAGGAGATGAGTGAGGGAGCTGCAGATGGATACAAAGTAAATAAATTGTAATTAATAATACTAATAATGAAAAAAGAAACACTTAAAAATGCAGACAGTCAAAGTCCAATTCTTTTTATATCTAGCTTCTATTTTTCTTTTTCATCTAGAGGATAATTTGTGAATGTTATGTAATGTTTCATTAGAATCCAAGTCTAGATCACACTGTCTCTGGGAGAAGGTAGGCTTATTAGTAGCTAACCTCCAGAACAGGCAGTCTGTGTGATCTAGAGCTCCAGTTCTGTTCTCCTGAGCATTGTGCAATTTGTGGGTCTCCTACAGACTTACATTTTTAGAAAGGTGTGAAAAATGTTGCGAAGAATCTTAGTACCCGTGTTAGTCCTCCACAGGGAACAAGCTGATTTCAATGTCAATCATTTCACTGTTGAGAACTCTGGTATAGATGCTCGTTCTGGACTAAAACCTGTTAGGAATGTAACTCTCTGGGCTCCACCGTGGAATGAATGGCTCAGAAACTGTGCAGTGAGGAAAGTAGCCATTTACCCAGACCCTTGGGCAGCTCTGATCACTGTGGAGCTTTAAGAACAGTAGTGAGACCGTGTTGGTGTTTTAGAATATTCAAGAACTACTCACTGAACATGAAGCTTAGGCCAGGCTCCTGGGTAAGTTTTCAAAGACAGTCTTTCCAAATTCTTCTGGTGTCCACCGTATTGTCTGATGTATTATTTTTATCTTTTATTTTTGTTACTGTTTTATGTGTATAGATGTTTTAGCTGCATGTATGTCTGTGTGCTACGTGCATACCTTCCTGGTGACTGTGGAAGCCAGGGAGGGTTTCTGATCATCTGAGACTGGAGGTAGAGCTGGTTGTGAGCTGACATGTTGGTTCTGGGAATAAAAACTCTGTTCTCTTGAAAAGCAGTATGTGATCTTAATTGCTGAGCCATCTCTCCAGACCCTATGGGCATTCTTTTTTAAAAACTTATTTTTATTGATTACAATTTATTCACTTTGTATCCCAGCTGTAGCCCCCTCCCTCATGCCCTCCCAATCCCATCCTCTCTCCCTCTTCTCTTTCCATGCCCCTCCCCAAGTCCACTGATAGGGGAGGTCCTCCTCCCCTTCCATCTGACCCTAGTCTATCAGGTCTCTTCAGGACTGGCTGCATTGTCTTCCTCTGTGGCCTGGTAAGGCTGTCTCCCCATCAGGGGGAGGTGATTCAAAGAGCCAGCCATTGAGTTCATGTCAGAGACAGCCCGTGTTCCCCTTACTTGGGAACCCACTTGGACACTGAACTGCCATGGGCTACATCTGTGCAGGGGTTCTAGGTTATCTCCATGCATGGTCCTTAGTTGGAATATCAGTTTCAAAAAAGACCCCTGGGCCCAGATTTTTTGGTTCTGTTGCTCTCCTTGTGGAGCTCCTGTCCCCTCCAGGGCTTTCTATCTCCTGCTTTTTTCATTAGAGTCCCTGCACTCTGTTGAAAGTTTGGCTATGAGTCTCAGCATCTGCTTTGATACCTTGCTGGGTAGAGTCTTTCAGAGGCCCTCTGTGGTAGGCTCCTGTCCTGTTCCCTGTTTGTTTTTTTTTTATTAATTACAATTTATTCATTTTGTATCCCCCCTGTAGCTCCCTCCCTTCTCCCCTCCCAATGCCACCCTCCTTCCCCTTCTCCACAAATGCCCCTACCCCAGTCCACTGATAGGGGAGGTCTTCCTCCCCTTCCTTCGATCCTAGTGTATCAGGTCTCATCAAGCCAGGCTGCATTGTCTTCTTCTGTGACCTGGTAAGGCTGGTCCCTCCTCAGTGGGAGGTGATCAAAAAGCAGGCCAATCAGTTTATGTCAGAGACAGCCCCTGCTCCCTTTACTAGGGTACCCACTTAGAGACTGAGCTGCCATGGGCTACATCTGAGCAAGGGTTCTAGGTTATCTCCATGCATGGGCCTTGGTTGGAGTATCAGTCTCAGAAATTACCCCTGTGCCCAGATTTTTTTCTTTCTGTTGCTCTCCTTGTGTTGTCTTCTCCATGTTTTACTATTTCCCACTTCTTTCATAAGTGGGATTATGATTCCATTCACTCTGCCCAAAGGTTGGCCATAAGTCTCAGCATCTCCTTTGATACCCTGCAGGGTAGAGCCTTTCAGAGGCCCTCTGTGGCAGGCTCCTGTCCTGTTCCTGTTTTCTCCCTCTTCTGATGTCCATCCTCTTTGCCTTTCTGACTGGGGATTTAGCATCTTAGCCAGAGTCCCCCTCTTTCTTTAGGTGTACAGATTTTAGTATGTTTATCCTATATTATATGTCTAATATCTACTTATAAGTGAGTATATACCGTGTGTGTCTTTCTGCTTTTGGGATACCTCACTCAGGATGATCTTTTCTAGTCCCCACCATTTGCCTGCAAATTTCATGATTTCCTTGTTTTTAATATCTGAGTAGTAAATGTGTAAATGTACCACAGTTTCTGTATCCATTCCTCTGCTGAGGGACATCTGAGTTTTTTTCAGATTCTGGCTATTATGAATAGAGCTTCCACAAACATAGTTGAACAACTATCTTTGTTGTATACTTGAGCATATTTTGGATATATGCCTAGGAGTGGCATAGCTGGATCTCGAGGTACCATTATTCCTTTGTAATCATCACCTTGGTCAAAGATATGGTTGTTACTGGTCAATTTTTGTCAACTGATAAGATTTGAAATTATAAATGTTTAAAATTTAAAATTTAACATGTTTTTAGGCCACACAAAAATGCTAGAAATGAGATGATAAAATAGTATTTTAATTAATTAAATTAATTATGCTTTGTTTTTTGAGACATAGCCTTAGTCTCTTGGTCAGGCTGGCCTGAAGCTCATCCTGGTTTGTATTTGTGGCAGTCCTGCTTTGTCTTTGGGAGTGCTGTAATTACAAGCAGTAGGCATCATGTCTGGCTGACTATGTTTTATTATTTTTTATAGACTGTAATTAATACAGTCATATTTCCAAGTTCCTAAATTTTCATCTTTCTAAGAGGTTCCTAACAGATAGTCAGAGTTCAGAAAGTTCTTATGAATTGAACGGGCTGAATGCTGAGAGATTTTCAGTATTTGTTGAAGTGAATCTGAGTTTCTTGATGGCTTGGAATGCATGTTCCTGATAGTGATGGGAAGAGGGGACACTTGGAGAAAGATGTGCTAAATTATCTTGTATTTAGTGAATGCCATGCACATAAATAGTCAGATCAACATACTTAGCCTCCAAGTGTAAAACAAGTACATTCTTCTTCCCTTAAGATGCTTTGGGTCAGAATGCTTTATCAACATGACAGAAAGAAAAACAGACCCTCCCCCCAGCAAGGAGGGAGTTCTAGAAAAACACACTTATGATCTCACCAAGTGTATCTTGGTCTTTCCCCGTTCTTAGTACAAAATTCCTAAAATCCTTGGAATCTCCTGACATGATATTGTGTATGCTAATTAATTGACTGGAAGATTCTGTTAGCTTCAGGGCTGGACACAGAAGTGCTTGAAGGAGGACTAGAGATGTTGAACTTTCAGTCTTGGCCCTCATCTGCTAGAGCAGTGGTTTTCAACCTTCCTCTGCTGAGACCCTTTAATACAGTCCTCATGTTGTGGTGACTCCCAGCCATAAAGTTATTTTTGTGGCCACTTCATAACTGTAGTTTTACTACTGCTATGAATTGAAATATAAATACCTGATATGCATTGGTCTTAGGCGACCCTGTGAAAGGGTTGCTTGACCTCCAAAGGTGTCATGACCCACCGGTTGAGAGCCACTGTGCTAGATAGACAGGATCTAAAGGTCAAATTTTCCCCAGTGGCCAATGATGTGATCAGTCATGCCTACGAAAGGACGCCTCCATTAGCTGCTCAGCGGATAGAGTTCATAGTGAGCACTATGGTGGCAGTTCTTGCACCAGGGTGCACTGGAAGAGGCCAAGCCATCTGCCTGCCTTTTTCCTCTACATTACTCTAGCAGCATCCTGTGTAGCGTCCTTCTTCATGAACCAGTAGACATGTTTCCCTGAGTCCTATATTCTGCTCTAGCACGTGAGCTGAATCTGAGCAGTGGCACGGTGCTGTAGAGCAACAGAGAGGGAAGCATCAGGCTTACAAGTCACACCCAAAGCCAGGGGACAGGAGCAGGCTTGGAGACTGAGTCTCAACAATGTGGGATCTGCCTCTCCAGAACTGACTCGGAGGCTGTCAGCTGCAGTCTTCACCCCCAGCACTGGTTGCATGCATGGTGTATGTGCACAGAACCCCCACACCTGGAGTCCACAGCATGCTGTGAGAGAGTAGTAGGAGAAAGTGAGTTTGAGGCTTTGTTTCTTTGTGTCTTCAGATGTCTTAATTAAGCTATACCGATGGACTGACATGTCAAGTGGTTGAACGCAGCATCACTTTACTGAAAAGCTGGGAGGTTACTGGGTGAGGCTGCTCCATCCAATCACGTAGAAATGCAAGCGGTGAGACTTGCCATCATTAGCATGTTGCTCTCAGTGCCACCCTGGGCCCTTTTTCTAGCACAGCTAGACAGGAGAAGAAAGGCACAATGGAAGTTTTGGCTGAAGAAGTGCCTATCACTTCTATTCACTTTCAGTTGGCTGGAATTCAGTTTCATAGCCTGGAGGAGGCTTTGTGTCAAAAAAAAAAATCAAACATGTATTTGGAATAAGTGACAGTCTCTCTCTCCTGTGGCACCTCGCTATTACCTGACTTGACTCTCCTGAATTCTGATAAATATATTTATTTAAAGAGAGAAGAAAAAAGGAAGTTAGTGGCTTGCCTTTTTCACAGTTCACCTGAAGAAATGTAAGCGTCCAGTCAAGGAAAGTCTATGCACGCCTGCCTTTTGCAAGTATTCAGGATTGTTAGACAGTTTCCATGTCTAGTACTTGTAATCAAAATATAAATTTCTAAGCTAACGAATAATTACAAAATAATTTCAGGGCCAAGAAAAATAAGCTCAAGCTTGGCTTTCACATTGGAGTAAGTCCTAAATTGGGTTTGAGGAAGTAACAGGAAACTGGAAGCAGAGATAATGGCAGGGCTAGAATTTAGAAGGAGCTGAAAGTCAGAACCAATGTTGTAGGTCATATGCCTTTTCATGTGTATTTAAATCCATTTCCTGGATGGCAGTGGTGACCATTGTATGAGCAGCTATGGAGACAAAATCAGGTGATAGATTTGCCTGCTGGAAGGAGTTCTGAAGGGAGGGACTATTTATTGCAAGCACTGAGAAGAACTTTCATTCTAACTTAAGGTTTGCTAACTCTGAGCCTGGTTGAGTTTGGACTTGAAGTTACTGTGTTGAACAGTTAGTAACATCAGTGAGAATACAATAAACTATAAAATGCACTTGTGGGTTCATAACTTATGCCTTGTGATGGTTGAAATTGGCTTGCAACTAAATTTCCAAGTGTATAAAATGCAATAAAAAATTATATCAATTGTGCCCAGTCAGACAAGTAACAGTGAAATCAGTGAGAGGAAAAGATGCTTCAGACTTTAGTGCTGCCTGTGGTTGGTGAAATACACAAGTATTTTCAGATTGATAGGTGCCTCCAAGCAACCGTGGGACACAGACTCTTGAGAACATTGAGCCTCGCTTGTCTTGTCAGGAGGGGGAGATGCTTGTCATGGTTAACTGAGACTCTTCTTCATTTTATTTTACTTTTATAGTTTATTCACTTTATATCCCAACTGTAGCCCCTTTCCTCGTCTCCTCCCAGTCCCACTAACCAAGACTTTTCAACTGAAACTTGTAGCCTATAAGCATGATACTTCATGTGCTATGCTTATCAGCACTGACCTGTTCTAGTTTTATAGAATTTTCTGTGTCAGGGAAGTGCGAGTGATGAAGAGGATAGAGAGGTAGCAGCTCAGATTTGGCTTACCTCCCGAATCTTTCAGTTTTGTGACACTGGCATTTATCTCCCCTATACAAACTCTTGCCACAGCTTCAAAACTCAGATAACTAACCCTATCCAAAGGCCATGAAGAGCCAGTGCTATCTTGTTGCTGTTTTTAGTAAAACATATGGCAGCAATAGCCGAGGTTGTCTAGAGAAGTTCTAGTCCATCCTTAGTTATTTATTGGGTATCATATTCTGTGGTAAAAATACTGATAAGCTTGATAAATACATACTACCAAGATCCTACTCTAGTGAATGGAAGATGGTTTCCATTAATCACTAGGTTCATTCCACCTCTCTTCACCCATCTATGTGTACAATCTGTCTTGGCAGACTCCTTACAGTCTGCCTGTCTTTCTATTAGTTCTTTCAGTACAAGTCATTGATTAAAAAAAAAATGGAGTCAACAAACAGAGTAGGGATCCCTTCATGACATGGAATCCAAGTGAATCTCTGAATGGAAGGTCTCCACATCTGGAATAACAACCTTAGTCCAGCTTTCCACAACTGCTCCCTTACAAATGATTGTAGTTACCAGTTAAGTAACTCTGGGTTTCTGAGCTATCTTTTGTGCTTTCCGTGACACATCTAGATAAATACCGCTTTTGTTAATATTTCATCCAGTTACCTGGGCTGGACATGCCTTCTGGTTCCTCCCGGCTATACTCAATTTATGAAATATCTATTGAGTCAGTTTCTAAATAAACATAACACAGATAGACATTCATAGTCCAAACTCTGAAAAGCATCTTGATGCAAAGGATTGGATAAAGGATTGCGGATTAGCACCTAACAGTTTTAGTACAGAGGTTGTACCATACTTCATAAATCAGCCCTGTTCAAAATCTTACTAATAATCAGCTGAACATGTAAAATTTAAAGGGTCTGCAAATGACACTACTAGTGCCAATGAAAAGTGTCATGGGGCTACTAATTTAAATAAATCCCCAAAGTGAGTGTAGTCTTTTGAGAGCAGTTTTACAATTATAATACATTTGCATTTACTGCTTTTCTGTTAGATCTCAATTCCACTTCATTACTTTTTCATTAACAAAATAAAGTTCCTACTACCTCCCAAGATATCTTATGATGGAATGCCCAGCTGGTGGCAGTAACATAACTTTATGTAATTATCTCATATTCCCTCAATTCTTTTATAAGAATAAATTCAGATGTTAAGATTTTGCCTGTGTATGCATTCCTCAAGCTGGGTTCAGAGCAACAGTTGGACTGCTCCTCAAACCTGAGTCTTTCTTTGATTGCAGCTGCCCAGCAAAGGATGGTGCACTCTACAGGGCTGATGAGTGACAGTCCAGTGACCATTGCTCTGCCAGCCTGGCTTCCCACAAACTGACTAAAGTGTACTGTGGAATCCATAGCTCATTAGAGCCAGTGCTTATCTCCACTGCAGCAGAATAAGTCTGGAGTCCTTTGGGTGAATTCCCCGAAGAGGTTCGGAGCTGAACAGAGTATTATATGAATTGGATCGTGCATTTAGTTTATGCTCCCGTTAATTCACTGTATTGAACACTTAAATGATTGGTACTGCCTTGGATCAATGCTATCAATGCCCTTTTCTGTAAATGCATACCATACACGTGTAGTATTTTTAAACCTTATTATAAAAAATTTTGGTAAAATCCATTAACCACTCTTAGCAAGTCCTAAGATTAGCATGAAAAACTCCATACCATAAGGTTAAAAGTTCTGTAGATGGGTTGCATAGGCAGCTCTGGGCTTGTAATAGTTACCATAGAAAAGGAGGGGTGAGAAATGAGGCACAGATGCCTAAGTGGAGGTGGGGCTGGTTATGGGATAGCCGAGGCTTGTGGTTGCTTTCTGGTGCCAATTAGAACAAATTTATTTGTTTAATTTTGGTTATTTGTTATAGATTTATTTTATCTCATTTATACGTATGTGTGGGTGTGTATGCACATGCATGTGAGTGTCCACAGAGACCAGAACATGCTGTCATATACCTTGGAACTGGAGTTACAGGTGGCTTTAAGCTGCCTGATGTGGATGGAGAGAACTCTTCTCTGTTCTGTCAGAGCTACAGGTGCATTTAACCACCTAACCATCTCTCCAGCCCTTCAGAAGAAATTTAAGTCCCAGTATCTCAAGCAGCTTTGTACCAAATAGTTGTGGAGGTCAGCATATCTCACTGGGAAAACACAGCAACAGTGATTACACAATGGTAAAATGAGCTTTCCAAATCCACCAAGAATAGACTGCTTATTTCATAATAAGAAAAATTAGACAAGAAATAAGTAGTTTATTCTTGGTGGATTTGGAAAGCTCATGGGTAATACAGCTTTTAAAAGTTTTTCTTTGGGAGTCAAAATAAAGCATGACATTAAAAATTAATTGAAATCTGTACTTGTGATTTCTGAGGTAAAATATTTCCAAATTAAATTAAAAGTGTCCTTTATTTTATTTTAAAAATCATTTAAAAATCTGCTCCAATCATTATTCCATCTGAGAAGGCTGTAGTCTGGGAGATGAAAAGAAGTCATTTATCAGAACATTCAGTGGAAGAACATTTAATGGGGATGTGATTGCCATACATTTAAGAGCAATTCATTGCACCTTCTGCTAGGCACAGCTCTGCTCACGCAGCTACCTGTCTTGTTTTGAGATATCTTAGAAGTATGAGAGAAAAAGGTCTACATGCGTGACTTAGGCTAGGCCAGAGCTAAAGTACAAACAAAGCACTCTCATTGCAGCCTGTGAGTCCCTTGACTGTAAGACTGTATCTTTTTAATTGTTGTTTTGTTTTGATTTTGAGACAGGAACTCATGGTAGCTCGGCATGACCTGAAACTGGTGAGTAGCTAGGCTGGCCTTGAATTTCTGTTCTTCCTGCTTCCACATCTCAAGTGCTGGAATTATAGGCGGTCACCGTCATGCCCAGTTTAAAAGAGTATTTATTAAAGTCTTTCTTACTTGTAGGAAGAATCCCCCGTGGTTTGTGAGATTGATAAGCCATGGCCAGTCCTATCACTGTATCATCTCCAGGTTTGCAGAAGACGTGCTGCCATCTATACGTTGGTTGTGGTGACGTGAAACAGGCAAGGCCAATCGAATCGGGGAGACCATGGACCCCAGCTCCTTCTTCCTCAGAGCTCTCAGATGACTTTTCAGCCTTTTCTTCAGAGTTTATCACTGTTATTTATTGACTGTAGTTAAGGCAGGAACATCACATCTCTGCCTACATTGTTAAATGCTTTGGAAATGAAGACATTTAATTTTCATTCTGATTTAATCTGGTATACTCTTAACTGTTTCTTCATGGTAATTATGCAGCTATGTTCTGATGAACATTCCAATTTCTTTGGATGCTGTAGAAAGAATCAATATACGACATTATTTATTTTAGCTGATAAAAGTAATATTTTCTCACTCATTTAATCCTTTATTGGGAATGATTTTTTTTTCATGTAGAGATGTAGATATATCAATTGGGGCTGGGCCCCCATAATCAGTTTCTTCTTTTAATTTTGCAGTTGTAGCTTTGTGTAGGAGAAGCTTCTTCAGTGGGTTATGAGTGGTACACTTATCTGTGGAGAATACATACTTAGAATGCAGTTAGGAATCATACTGATTTAGGAGCTGGCAGTAGTAGATTCTCCTCTAAGATCCGTGACCTTACTAGCCAGGTTGTCTGGGTTTCTGATTTCAAGCATGACTTTCCTCCTGTGTATCAAGCCTTAAGTGCAATCAGACAGCTGTTGGTTACCACAAATGATGATTTATTTTGCCATTAAACTTAAAATTTCAGCTTCATGTTCTTTGTAAAGCAGGGCAATAATTCTATGATATAATTCTCTTTTAAATCCATGTACGTAAAGAAGCTGACAAGTATTTAGCATACTATAAGGAATCTGAAAAGTGTTTTAGAGTACAGATTAGTGTTTACCTCCGAATAACTAAGTTATACCTTCAGAATGACTAAAAAGTAATTCATCTTTCAGAGTTAGCCACAAGGAAGAACAAGGACAAGTGATATTATTTTAGGTGCAAATATCAGTATAAGTTTGATTTGCCCATGTAAAGGGTGAGTGGATAGTATCAGCACTGTGTACCATCTGGAGAAAAGGGTTCTTCAGCAGTTTCTGCCTCTTAAACTCAGATACGTCTAAAGAGTTACTGATTAAGTATGCTATGCTGAGCTCTAGGTAGACCTGATTCTGGAGACATCTGTGGTGCTACATAAGCCCCTAGGGCCTTCTACACGCTGGGCAAGGACTACTGCCTTTGATCCCACACAATTCAACAATAGCTAGAAGTCTTCCTGGGAGCAGGGCAGTTTGGACCAATGTAGGATCTCTTTAGCTTCTCCATAATGGGATTCTTTGGGTCAGGATTCTCTGAGAAGAAGTGCCTGTACAGAGACATTCCTTACATTTAAAGAATTAGCTAACATGCTTGCGGAGGTTTGACAAATCCAAAATCTAAAACTGCAGCTCTTCCGCTCTGGCATTCCCTGAAGATTTTGTCAGAACAATCCCACTTTTTAAGGGGAGACAAGTCTTTTCCTGGGAAGGTCTTTGATTGAGGACACGAGGCTCTCTAAGGCGGTATAACCTAGTGGGTTTTTTTCCCCCACTCAAAATCTATTGATTTAACATGATTCTCAGAAAACAGTACTGTCACAGAAATACTTTTTGAACACACTTCTGTATGATTGGCCTATTCATTGTGTCACATAAAACCAGGCTTCCCAGAAACTTGTCCTGGGAATGCTTCTTGGTCAGCATAGCATACCTATGTCTCCTTCCTTGGAATACACAGATCTGACTTTGTTCTTGACTATCATGTTAAGCTTACTCTGATGTCTGTGACCTTCTATCCACCTGAGCACACCATCAGTCTTTCTGTTTATGTCCTTTGTATATACTTCCACCCTGGGCTCTTCCTGCCAACCTTTGTAGTACCTTGATCCCAGACTTCTGAGATCATCTCTTTAGTCTTCTGCATGGTAAACTTGGCTTTCACATTCCTGCTTTAAGGTGAACTCATGGAGCCACTAGTGTCCCGAAACATAATCTCTTCTTTGTAGCTTTGTGTATTTCTGGAAGCTATTGGCCTCCTTTGGATTTTCATGACCTGTTTCAGATCCTCCTGGTCCTCAGCAACAATTTTCACAGACCATTAGATCTGATATGGCATGTCTTAGCATTTTGATTCACGCACATTTATTTTCAGGCTATTGCTGACCCTTTTATTCTCTTCTCAGTGTTCTGTGCAGAAGACTGATTAGTAGACGCAGTGCCATCCTTTTAATAGTTGAGTGTGTGGTGTTTGTGACCTATGGGCCAACATTCTTACTTTGTTCCGTTATGGGCTTTATTCTCGGGCCTGTGCTTTTCAAACGCCATTGTTTTGAGTAGCTGTTTGTGGAGTTGTTTCCATGGTGCTTAGATCCTCCTGCAAGCTAGCCATCCTGCCTGATACCATATTCCAGCAAGTGCTGCGCTAGCTCTCAAGCCTTTCCGATTGGATCTCATTTCCTGGGATTAAATTCCAGACATGACTTTGCAGTTTTCTGTTTGCCTGTTTGGTGTAGGCTGAGGTGGTTTTTGGTTAGATTTGTCTTTATTGACACTTAAAATTTTTATTATATGTCTACTTGTTGGTATCTTTCCTCTAATGGCAGGAATTTTTTTCTTTTTTAAAATTTTTCTTATTTAGAATAATTTTAAGACACAAACAAGTAATTGTAGCTTAAAAATTATATTAAGTAGTTTCCTTGGTGATAGTTTAGTAGCATAGAACATTACAAAAAAAGAAGCACCGCTTTCTTTTGATTTGAAAGGAGAAAGTTAAACCAGGCGGCTTTTAGTCTGTGAAGATAACGTTTTAAAAAACACTTCCAGTATTATGTGAACAATAAAGTCTGATTCATCTAATAGCTTTCTGTGACATTTATTCTTGTCTTTCTATGATAGATACATATTAATACACAGTTATTCTCTTTGAAAAAAGTATTTTCTTTTCTTTTAAAATATATGTGGCTTTTCAAATATAATTACCCCAACCTCCTATGTATTATAAAACACAATTCCTGAAACAGCTTTACTTTGAAGCACAGTATTTAGAATCTTCTGATCAATAGCACATTTTAATCCTTTAATACAACCTGATTTCTGTCAACCAAATCATAAATGTATTCTGCTATGATAGAGAATACTTGATTTCAGTACTATTGTAACCAACTAATCAATCAGTATTTCAAAACAGAGGCTTTTGTAATGAGATTCTATATGAGCATTGATTTCAGTTTCTATTTTAACATGCAGAGCAAATTTTCTCAAACTTTGGCAATTCAAAATATTGTTCTTGAGGAAGATGTTTGAAACTTAACGGCGCTTTTCCTGAAGAACTTGTTACAGATGACAAGCTTCCAGGCCCACCCGCACAGGCCCACTCCTGCCAAGGCTAGAGACAGGTTCTGATGGGGCTCTGACTTCCCCCCTCACCGAAACCACTCCAGCCCTGATGCTCTGGAGTTCTCGCGCACTGGCCCTTGAGTTTGAGGCGGCTATCTGTGGGTGTATGCTTAGGGGCGCCGCTCTCCAGCGCAGTCGCAGTGATTGCGGAGTTGCTGCTTTGACGGTCTTTTAGACCTGTGTTGGTGCTCCTCCCCTTGCGGAGAGCTTAGGGTTCTGCGGGGCCGGCCCTGGCGCAGTGCGTGTGTCTTCTCGTTGCTCGTTTTGGTGATGACTGCGATGGTAGAAATAGCACATTTGCATCTTAGAATAAGGATCCAGCGTTTATTGGGATGTGGATGTAAAGTTTACATGGTTTAGGATTTGTTGCCCCAGGCTGTGAACTTTTCCTTTGCTTTCATTTATTTAGCTTTTTTTTTACTTCCTTTACTTTTATAAATTAGTTTATATGTAAATAATTATTCCTAAGATGTCAGTTCTTCCCCAGTACATATATACAATATGTCTCAAATGTGACTATCAACCCTTGAAAACTGTCATGCACATGTGTGTTGTGTGTTAGCTGTGTGTGTAGTATACACGCACAGCTGCATGTGTGCGTTCATGTGCATCTGTGGAGACGAGAGGTCCATGCCCAGTGTCTTCCTCAGTTCTCCACTGTGTTTTTCATGACCCTGGAGCTCTCCAGTGCATCTAGGCCAGGAGGCCTGTGAGTTCAGGGATCCTTGAGTCTCACTTCTCCAGCCTGGAATTCTGCATACACCACCATGCCCAGCATTTTACATGGGTCCTGGAGATTCAAACCCTGGGCCCTATGCTTGGGTATCAAGGACTTTACTGACCAGACCATCTCCCCACCTCCAACTTGGCAGAATTCTAAAACATAACATAGGAAAGATTACATAGGCTTAGTTTAGTGATGAGCTTTTAGGTAAAACACCAAAAGTATTATCCATCAGAATGGAGATTCATTAACTAACAATTTCTGCTTTAGGAAGGTAACTGTTGAGGAAATCAAAAGAAGCCACAGGCTGGACCAAGACTTTATAAAACACGTATATGAAAAACAGGTGGAATCTGAAACAAAAACAAAACAAAACAAAACAAAACAAAAAACAACCTAAAAATTTGACAATAAGAAAACAATCCAGTTAAAAAGCACATAGGTTATCTGAGTAGACGTTTTAGCACAAAAGATGTCCATGGGAAATGTGCATATGACAACAGGCCCACTGTCACTAGCAATTTTCAAATTTAAAGTCATGAACTTCTGCTCTGCTGCTGTCACACTGGCTAGCACACTGCTTCCATAATGGCTAAATCTGAAACACTGACAGTGTTAAGTGCTGGCAGGGATGTGGAGTAACGGAAGCTCTTGTTCATTGATGGTTGAAAGGTCTTCTTATAAAACTGAAAACAATTGCTCTGCATGATCCAGCAGATGTACTTCTGAGTATTGACTCAGATGAGCTTAACGCTATCCACACAGAACCTTTCACATGATTGTCTGTGAAAGCTTTCTTAGAGTTGTTGGAAAGCGGCAGCAATCAGAATTTCCTCTACTAGAAAACTCAATAAATAAGCCTGGGTACATTGATACCGTGGGCTCTTTAGTGATAAGAGAATTGACTTGTTTAAGCTAGGGCACAAACCTGGAGAAGTCTTCTTAAGTATTACTAAGTGAAAATGAGCAGTGGCACGAGGCTGTGGTACCTAATACACCTTGTTTTGTGAGCAGCAAGCAGTGGCGACGGTGAGCAGGGCTGAAAGGGGAGCGTGCCTGCCAAGCACATGGCGTTGGTAAGGCACTACGGTGTGGCACAGCCTGTAGAGGTGGGTCATACAATAAGCCATGCTAGTTGAAACAGTTATGTTCATCACTTACAGTAAACTACCACACCAACCAATGTAGATGTTAACAATTGTGGCGACTTCAGACCAAGAAAAGGAAGTAAATATTTTGATTAATTTGTGTGTGTGTGTGTGTGTGTGTGTGAACCTAAAACTGCAGTACTGTAAAACTCACTGACATGCTAAGTAAAAAAAACAAAAAAAAAAACAAAAAAAGGAGGAGGAAGAGGAGAAGTGAGGAAGAAGAAAGAAGAAGAAGAAGGAGGAGGAGGAGGAGGAGAAGGAGGAGGAGGAGGAGGAAGAGGAAGAGGAGGGGAAAACACTCCCTGACAACAACAGGCTCATGGTGAGTGAGCCACTTTTTCCATGGTTAGCAAAGTCAGTTATTTCCTATTTCATAGTTGTTCTCTTAAAACATGTTTTCTATTTATTCTCTCTTCAATATTATTCTTATCTGATTGGTTAATACATATCTTAACCATAGGAAACTGAGGGAAGGAAGATTTGTAAAAGGTAACTTTTTCTATCAGAGTAATATATATGCATATTTTGTCTTAATTTATTCAATAAATATTAAGTATATGTTCTGGACACATGGTTCCAGTGGTAAAGTAAAAGCACATAGTCTAGTGGGAGGTAAAATATAAATAAAAAAGGCTTTCTGTGATTTGGTAAAAGCTTTTGAGGTTATGGTAAGTGTTAAGGGAAAGCAATCGGAAGTATTTGATCAGGGATATAGTAGCTGATAGACTTTTTTAATGGTTGTTCATTATGTGTGGTTTTTTTTTCTTTTTTTTATTATTAGTTACATTTTATTAACTCTGTATCCCAGCTGTGTCCTGCTCCCTCATTCCCTCCCAAACCCTCCCCCCCTCATCTCCTCCCTGCCCCTTTCCAAGTCCACTGATTAAGGAGGACCTCCTCCCCTTTCATCTGACCCTGTTTTATCAGGTATCTTCAGGACTGGCTGCAAAGTCCTCCTCTGTGGCCTAACAGGACTGTTCCTCCCTTGGGGAGTGGGAAGGGCAAAGAGCCTGCCATTCAGTTCCTGTCAGAAATAGTCCCTGTTCCCCTTACTAGGGTACCCACTTGGATACTGAGCTACCATGGGCTATATCCAAGCAGAGGTTCTAGGTTATATCCATCCATGGTGCTTGGTGGAGTATCAGTCTCAGAAAAGACCCCTGTACCCAGATATATTTAGTCCTTGTGGAGCTCCTATCCTTTCCATATCATACTAACTCCCCCTTGTTTCATATGATTCCCTGTACTCTGCCAAAGGTTTGGTTATGAGTCTTAGTATCTGTTTTGATACACTGCTAGGTAGAGTCTTTCAAGGGCCATTGCAGTAGGCTCCTGTCCTGTTGCTTGTTTTCTTCTACATCCAATGCACCTCCCATTTGTCTTTCTAAGTGAGGATTGATCATCTTACCCCAGGTCCTCTTTCTTGTTTATGTTCTTTAGGTCTATAGATTTCATTATTTTTATCATATCTTATAGGACTATATGAGTGAGTATATACCATGTGTGTCTTTCTTCTTCTGGGATACCTCACTCAGAATGATCTTTTCTAGATCCCACCCTTTGCCTGCAAATTTCATTATTTTCTCATTTTTGATTGCTGAGTAGTATTCCATTGTGTAAAAATACTACAATTTCTGTATCCATTCTTCCGTTAAGGAGCATCTGGGTTGTTTCCAGGTTTTGGCTATTACAAATAAAGCTGCTACAAACATGGTTGAGCAAATGTCCTTGTTGTGTATTTGAGCAAATTTTGGGTATATGCCTAGGAGCGGTATAGCTGGCTCTTGAGGAAGCGCTATTCCTAATTGTCTGTGAAAGTGCCAGATTGACTTCCAAAATGGTTGTACCAGTTTACATTCCCAGCAGCAATGGAGGAGGGTTCCCCTTTTTCTACAACCTCTCCAGCATGTGTTGTCACTTGAGTTTTTCATCTTGGCCTTTCTGATGGGTGTGAGGTGAAATCTCAGGGTCATTTTGATTTGCATCTCCCTGATGGCTAAGGATGTTGAGCATCTATTTAAGTGTTTCTCTGTCATTCTATATTCCTCTACAGAGAATTCTCTGTTTAGCTCCTTAGCCCATTTTTTAATTGGATTACTTGATTTATTGCTTTTTAACTTCTTTACTTCTTTATCTGTGCTGAATATTAGCCTCTGTCAGATATAGGGTTGGTGACAATCCTTTCCCAGTTTGTAGGCTGAAGTTTTGTTCTGACAACAGTGTCTTTTGCTTTACAGAAGCTTTTCAGTTTCATGAGGTTCCATTTATTGACTGTTGATCTTAGAGCCTATGCTGTTGGTGTTCTGTTCAGGAAGTTGTCTCCTATGCCAATGGGTTCTAGGCTCTTCCCCACTTTTTCTTCTAACCGATTTAGAGTATCTGGTTTTATGTTGAGGTCTTTGATCCACTTGGACTTTAGTTTTATGCAGCTTGATAAATATGGATCTATGTAGACAGTCAGTTGGACCAGCACCATTTGTTGAAGATGCTGTCTTTTTTCCATTGAATGGTTTTGGCTTCTTTGTCAAAAATCAAATATTCCTAGGTGTGTGGGTTTATTTCTGGGCCTTCTATTCGGTTTCATTGATCCTCCTTTCTGTTTCTATGCCAATACCATGCAGTTTTTATTACTATTGCTCTGTAGTACAGCTTGAGATAGGGGATGGAGATACCTCCAGATGATCTGTTGTTGTACAGGATCGTTTTGAAGATTCTGGGTTTCAGCAAACCTATAGCCAACATCAAACTCAATGGAGAGAAACTTAAATCAATCTCACTGAAATCAGGGACAAGACAAGGCTTCCCACTCTCTCCATATCTCTTCAACATAGTACTTGAAGTTCTAGCTAAAGCAATAAGACAACTAAAGGAGATCAAGGGGATACAAATTGGAAAGGAAGAGGTCAAAGTGTCACTATTCACAGGTGATATGATAGTATACATGAGTGACCCCAAAAATTCAACCAGAGAACTCCTTCAGCTGATAAACACCTTTAGCAAAGTGGCAGGATACAAAATCAACTCAAAAAATCAGAAGCTCTCCTATATACCAAAGACAAAAGGGCCGAGAAAGAAATCAGGGAAATAACACCCTTCACAATAACCACTAAGAACATAAAGTACCTTGGGGTGACTCTAACCAAGCAAGTGAAAGACCTGTTTGAAAAAAACTTTAAGTCTCTGAAGAAAGAAATTGAAGAAGATATCAGAAGATGGAAAGATCTCATACTTTTCAGATGGCAAATAGATATAGTTTAAAAACTTTTGAAATATGTTTATTATTACACATTATCTTATTTAATATACTCTATTGAGATTCAGATTTTAGCATGTGTTAGGTATGGGTAGTGAGATATGTTCCTTTGCAGTTTGAGTGGGATTTCTGTTTTTCTATTGTTTCCTTTCTTTTGCCCTCATTACAGCCTGTCTTATACACAGGCACACATACATGCATATAAACACTCAAATGTCTCAGCATTCCACATAGCCAAACACACACACACACACACACACACACACACACACACACACACACACAGACTTCCTGCACTTACAGGTGAACTAACTGAAAGGGCTAAGGAGCCCAGGTATATGCAATGTCCCCCTGCCCTTCCTCCTTGCCTCAAATATTATTGCTTTCACTCCTTGCTCATTGTATTAGATAGGTAAAACATTTAAATGGTTGCAATTTTAATAAACCATAATGAGCTCATTATGTTTTGAAAGTCAAGCATAGGTCAAAGCAGCTGTTTTTTATAACTAACTTTTACTTTTTAGGTGTATTTTTTACATGATACACTCACACTGTTTGTATCTATCTATATCTGATAATTGGAACTTAGTAAAAGGGCAGTATAAATAGAAACTCAAGTCACATCGCCATCGGCAGATTAAGAGAGACATGTAGCTATATGCACCTTTATTATTAGCCTCATCTCCAGGCTAATAGCTTCCAGTGGGGAAAAGAGAAAATCTGTATTGTGAATAGCTATGGACTTGACTTAATAAAGCTTAAACTCATACTAGAGTTTTAATTGTTTAAATTATTTTAATTATGTCTCTTAAGGTAATGAAAGTCCTTGATTGAACATTTAAATATTTTGCATAATAACATTAATTTTCTATGCATACATCGCATTTCAGTTTTGTAGCAGAGGCACACTGTGGTTAAAAACATGCGTTCGCATTGGTAGCCTGGGGTAGGCTGTGAGTGCTCCAGAGGGCTTGTGAGCACTGCTCTGAACTGCTGACCTGTACTGCCTCCCATCACCGGCAGAATGCCTATTTCCCCACCTGAAGTTGTCTGGAGAGATACAGAGAAATGCCTCGTCCATCTGCAAGGAGCAACCAACTACATTTATTTTGGAAATGGTAGGAGGAGTCGCTTTGCTCTATACACAGACGCACAAGTAGAGCAGTTGCATAACACGCTCTGTCTGCGTGAATTGCGCTTTCTCCATGGTTCATGTAACTACTTTCCTTTCAACCCGCAGCACATCTGAGACAGATTTCCCGGGACGCTCACACTGTATTTGGGATTTAGAAGCCACAGGCCTCATTTACAGGTGCATGCGCAGTGTGGCCACGTGGAATCCCGTGATAAGTTTAACTTTTCTTTTTCACTGGGAAAGAAAGTAATATAACAACAAAAGATTTATCGTACTTTTTGTTGTTATTCTTGTAGATGACACGTTGCTCACGATGCTCACGTCAACTCACTGATGTGTGAAGTTCTAAACTGACAGGTTGAGAAGCAGCTCAGGACCAAGTGTCTTAGCTTATGCAACCAAGATTTCTGTGAACTGTTGCCATTGGAAATTACTTGATACCTTGTTTCCCCTTGGAAAAAGAAACACATGCATGTTTTTAAGTCAAATGTAGCCTGCTTTGATAGCTTGTGCTTAAATGCTCCAGTTTTAAGTCATGGTGTGAAGTCAGTCATTCTTTGGAAAAGCAGTTACATATTGGAAAACGACTTGATTTCATAAACTTTTAAAATTAAGTGAGATTAATTAATGGGAGGTTAAAATTCTTAGCAGTTCATGCAGTACTTGAGGATTTGTGAGTGTTAAAATAAAAGCAGTTTCATTCACTTTGTCTGAGACCTTGCTTACTCTAATACAGTGGTTCTCAGCCTGTGGGCTGAACCTTTGGGGGTCACAGATCAGATACTGTGCATTTCAAATATTTACATGATGATTCATAACATTAGCAAACTACAGTTATAAAATATTACAAAATGATTTTATGGTTGGGAGTCACCACAACATGAGAGACTGTATTAGAGGCTCTCCGCATCAGGAGGGTTGAAGACCACTGCTCCAGTATCGAGTTTATATCCTCAGTCTTGAGTGGCCCATTTAAAACAGAATAAGAGAACAGAATGATAGCATTGAACGTTTGCTTAGTCAACAAAAGCAATAGTTTAGCTCAAGGCATTTTGAGATTATAGGCATGAAATTAAATCTGAGGTTGCAATCACCTTTGCTTCGCTCTTAGTCTTGCGCTCTAGCCCATCCCACAAGGCTGCCTTGCTTCCTAAGCCTGGGATCACGGCACCACTAATTTGAGACTTCAGTGCTTATATTGGACACACCTGTACTTTTAAAATATGGTATGCCTTTGATTACATAAATCATCATTTTGCTTATAATTTTGAAGCTACCTAAGTTTTAACCTATTTTCAATCAAAGTATAGCAACATTTCAACAATGTTTTTTACTATTAAATCCAATGATCATTATCTTTTGTTGCATTGAATTCTATCTCGATTATTCAAATTTAGTTTTAGTGAGAGTGTATGAATAAACTATCAAGTACTTTCCAGTCTAAAGAACTTCTTATTTATCCTTACTCATTAGTAATTTAGATTTTTAGTATGGAATGCTGGTTTAGTATTCCAGGTGAATAGTTTTCTCTAACAGGTTGAATGTAGCATTTGCTGTTATGGATAAGTCTACTGTCAGTCCAAATATGTTTTCTACAGCAATCTCCAGATTTTCTTTTTGTCTTACAAGGTATTCATGAGAGTTTGACTCATATGGATTCTTGTGTATGTAATGTTTATGTATAGAAATAAATATGTAATCTCCCATTTCTTTAGTGTGATGACTCTTCTATTAATTTTGGAAAAGTATAAGCCATATCCCTCTACAAATATTACCTTTGTGATTCTCTTTTTTAACCTGGTGGTAATTCTGTTATGCAAACAACACCCCAAGTCATTTAATTTCTCTTTGATATTTTTTGTTTTCTTTTTTTATTTTATTTATTTATTTTTATTGATTACAGTTTATTCACTTTGTATCCCCCCTGTACCTCCCTCCCTCCGCCCCTCCCAATCCTACCCTCCCTCTGCTCCACCTGTGTCCCTCTCCCAGTCCACTGATAAGGGAAGTCCTCCTCCCCTTTCCTCTGATCCTAGTCTATCAGGTCTCATCAGGACTGGCTGCATTGTCTTCCTTTGTGGCCTGGTAAGGCTGCTCCTCCCTCAGGGGGAGGTGATCAAAGAGCAGGCCAATCAGCTTATGTCAGAGGCAGTCCCTCTTCCCATTACTATGTAACCCACTTGGACACTGAACTGTCATGTGATACATCTGTGCAGAGGTTCTAGGTTATCTCCATGAATAGTCCTTGGTTGGAGTATGAGTCTCTGGGAAGCTCCCTGTGTTCAAATTTTCTGGTTCTGTTGCTCTCCTTGTGGACCTCCTGTCCTCTCCAGGTCTTACTATCTCTCACTTTTTTGATAAGATTCCCTGCACTCTGCCCAAAGTTTTGGTGTGAGTCTCAGCATCTGCCTTGATACCCTGCAGGGTAGAGCCTTTCAGGTGCCCTTTGTGGTAGGCTCCTGTCCTGTTCCCTGTTTTCTCCCTCCTCTGATGTTCATCCTCTTTGCCTTTCTGAATGGGGATTGAGCATCTTAGCTGGAGTCTTCCTTCCTGATTAGCTCCCTTGGGTGTACAGATTTTAGTATGTTTATCGTATATACTCACTCATAAGTGGATATTAGACATATAATATAGGATAAACATACTAAAATGTTATGTGTTCTTTTATGTGTTTCTCCCTCATAATTCTCTTTAGTAGAGTTTAAATGATAGGCTTGTTCATTCATTTACTAAATTCTTTCATTTCTTGTTTTTGCTTTTAATTTTTGAGATTATTTTCATTTTATTTTTCTTGATTTATTTGCTTACATGTGCATATTTTAATAGTCATTGTGTTTATTTCTTGGGATAAAGTCTTCTATCCATTAACAATTAACCTTATTTTCTTTGTGTGGTTTCACAATTATTATTTTTTACTTGGCTCACCATTAATATAGGCTATTTTATACTGGAGTCCTTCATATTGGAAGTGTGGAAATGTTCTATAAGATAGCTTTTGTTTGATTTGCAAGGAATTTAGAGATACCCATCATTCTAAATAAGTGAAATTTTCATCTGAAATCTCTTCGCAGCATATGTAATGTGACTATAGACCCCGCCCTTTTGTGTGGTCATATACTGGTATTCTAACATACTGTGGATGATTCTTCCATGTATAATTTTTTCAGATTCCTGCAAACATGCAATAAATGCTACTGTTGTAAGTTTTAGAGATTTCTTTATGCAGGTGACTTGGTTTCCATTTCTCTTCTCTCATAGACACCTGGAGTTACTAGCTGTTAAGACCTGATTCTTAGTAAAAAAAATTTCATTTTAGCTTTGCCTATCATTGTAGATGATTTCCACTTAGACTACTTATGGATCTTTTAAATTTAAAGATCTATCATAGCTTTCATAATAGTACATATTTTGTCTATCGTAATATGATATTTACTATCTTGGAAAATATACATCTCACATATAGAATATAAAATAAGTTGTGATATGCTTTTCCTGAAATTTGAAATAGCTTCAGGCAAATATTTTCTATCTTCTTTTGCTCCTCTCTTAGTCACATGAACGACTGAAGCAACATTGCACTGCTCAGTCCATGGAGAGTATGATGAGTGAATCAACCAATCAATCAGTTAGTAGGTGGACACAGAGAAGATAGCACAAGGATTAAAGTAGTGCTTGTCCTGTATTGTCTCTGGCCTAGCTGTAATATTTTTTTCTTTCTAATTCTTTTATTCTTTTTTTAAATTTAGTTATACTTTATTTACTTTGTATCCCCCCTCTAGTTCCATCTCTCCTCCCCTCCCAATCCTTCCCTTCCTCCCCCTTCTCCACACACTCCCCTCCCCAAGTCCACTGGTTGGGGAGGGTTTCTTTTTCTTCCTTCTGATCCTAGTCTGTTAGGTCTCATCAGGAGTGGCTGCATTGTCTTCCTCTGTGGCCTGGTAAGGCTGCTCCCCCCTCAGGGGGAGGTGATCAAAGAACAGGCCAATCAGTTCATGTCAGAAGCAGTCCCTCTTCCCATTACTGTGAAACCCACTTGGACACTAAACTGCCATGGGCTACATCTGTGCAGGGGTTCTAGGTTATCTCCATGCCTGGTGCTTGGTTAGAGTATGAGTCTCAGGAAAGACCCCTGTGCTCAAATTTTTTTGGTTCTGTTGCTCTCCTTGTGGACCTCCTGTCCTCTCCTGCTCTTACTATTATTTCCCACTTCTTTCATAAGATTCCCAGCATTCTGCCCAAAGTTTGGTCATAAGTCTCAACATCTGCTTTGATAGTCTATAGGGCAGAGCCTTTCAGAGGCCCTCTGTGGGAGGCTCCTAACTTGTTTCCTGTTTTCTTCTTCTTCTAGTGTCCATCCTCTTTGCCTTTAGGAGTGGGGATTGAGCATTTTGCCAGAGTCCTCCCTCTTGATTAGTTTCTTTAGGTGTACAGATTTTAGTAGGTTTATCCTATATTATATGTCTATATGAGTGAGTATATACCGTGCGTGTCTTTCTCCTTCTGGGACAGCTCATTCAGGATGATCCTTTCCAGATCCCACCATTTACCTCTAGCTGTAAATTTACAACATTTTTTTTTATTTCTCTGTTTACTTCTTTTGCCTATGATAAACAGGAATTACATACCTATTTATTCACTTAACAAATGTTTATCAAATATTAACATTTTTGGCAAGACACCATTTTAAACACAGGATATGGCAATATGCAATACCTTTGCTTTAATAAAACAATATTGATTGTGTGTGAACAGGAGAGCAGAGAGTCAGATAATAAAGCAATAAATGTAGTACTTACCAAGCCTTTACACTGCGATGAAAGACTCTGAGGCAGACTCACAGGGATGGAGAGGAGACACATTGTGCTATTCTCTGGGCAGCAGTGAAAAACTACCCAGTGAAGTGTAGCACATTCGAACAGTGAAGTCACAGTCTACGTGTGTGTCTGTGCAAGAGCATTGTAGGCAGCATGTTTAAGAGGACCACACTCTACCGGAAGAGTGCTGACAGTGGAGTGAGTGCAGAGTGTGGCAGGAAAGGTTAGACGAGAGGCAGAGGACAGCTCCTGTGACCTTGAATGAGGTGGAGAGACCAGGGAATTTCATGTAGTAGAGTGACATGATCTATCTCATGATCTAAAGGGAACATTAACTCCACCAGCTTCATGGAAACAATAGGTATAGGAAGGCAAGAGCAAAGACAGGAGTACAAACTGAGTTAAGATTGGAGTGATCAAGACTGGAGAAGATAGTGGTTTATAACAGGGTGGTCCAGGTGAAGATGATGAAAAGATGATTGATTCTGAACATGTTTCAAAGGTGAAGATAGCAGTGTTTGTTCAAGGAAAGATCTCAGGAAAAAAAAAAAAAAAGAAGTAGTTGAAAGTTGTCCTGTGGTTTTGGCCTAAGAAATTAGAGCAATAGGTTCACTAGGTAATGAAATAAGGTTATGTATAGGAAGAACAGTCGTGGGTATGGAAATTCAGAGCATGGTTTGCATAAGATGAAGTTTAGAGTAACTGCATAAAACAAGGTAGCCTGGTGATAAATTTCGGGGCTTAGGAGCATAAAGATAGCAATTAAAAATGTAACATTAAATCTTTCCTGTCCTCCTTAAATATCTCTCCAGTATTTCAGTCTTGCTGCAGCCTGCTTGTAAGAGTCTTTCCTACCACCCCACCCCAACTTCCCTTGGACTCTGAGTCTTGATGTGGACCCAGTGTCCCTTAGCTTTTTCTTGCCCAACTTCTCACCCTTTCCTTCTAGCTCATCTCCACTGCTTTATGTGAACCACTGACCAACAGAAATACCTTCTACCAGGGACTACTCAGTTGAGATTTAGGTAGATGATTGTCACTATTTTTTCTGTCCTTCATCTGGTCTCTCCAGAATTACTCTTTCTTTTGTAGTAGGCTGCCTGCAGAATCCCTTTCTTCCACCCCACCACCACTCCCTCCACTCTCTTGCCTCTTGGTGTGGTACCCCTAGCTGTTTCCTGTTGCCCCTCTCAGCCTTTCCTCTTAGCCCAACAACATTTCTTTGTGTTGCCTGCTGACCAGCAGAATCATTCTTTATCACAGACCCCATAGTCATCACCCTTGTCTGGAGTCCAGAGAAGACAGCAGCAAAGAACCGAACAACCACCCAAAAAAGACAAGACCAGACATCTACATCAAGAAATACCTCAAACATCATAGCTATGGCTGCCTAAATCCCAGCCCAAAGTAACAAGCATGAACTGCCAAGACAATATGTGTCCTCCAGAAGCCAGCAACCCATTGCAGTAGACTTCAAGAAATACAATTTAGCTGAAACACAACAAGGACTTCAAAATAGCAATTATGAATATGCTCAAAGGCCTTAAGGAGGATATGAATAAGTGCCTTAATGAAGACTGTAAAAACACAGAGTTGAATGAAATGAAGAAATCATTTCAAGATATGAAAATAGAAATAGAACCACTAGAGAAATGCAAACTGAAATAACATTAGAGATGAAAAAATTAGGATGCCAAACAAAAACCTTATAGTAAGCCTCAACAATAGATTAAACACATGGAAGAAAGAACTCCAGGTCTTGACGAAAAAAATGAAGAAATGGACAAATTAATCAAAGTGTTATATATTAAAAAATTCCAGGCACAAAACATCTACAAAATCTGGAATATTATGATAAGACCAAATGTATGACTAATAGGAATAGGAGAAGAAACCCAGGTCAAAGGCACAAAAGATATTTTAAACAAAACTATTAAGAAGAAATATTCCCAATCTAAAGAAAGAGATGTCTATTAAGGTACAAGAAACATAGGGGACATCAAATAAACAGAACCAGAAATTTCTCACAATACATATAATTAAAACACTAAATGTATAAAACAGAAAAAAGATATTAAAAGCTACAAAGGAGAAATACCATGTTACATATCAAGGCAGACCCATTAGAACAAAGCTCAATGTTTCAGTGGAAATTCTGAAAGCCAGAAGGGCCTGGACAGGTGCCAGCCAAGACTACAATACCTAGCACAACTATCAATCACAGTTGACTGAGAAAGAAAAGCAATTCACAATAAAACCAAATTTAAACACTTTGTATCATGTATCCAGCTCTACAGAAGGTACTAGAAGGGAAATTTCTGACCAAACTCTATTCAAGAAGACACAAAAAATAAATACTCCCTGAAGAGTTAATCAAAGGAGGAAGGAAAAAAATAACAACCTAGACCATAACAACATAATAATGGAAATCAATAAACACTATTCATTAGTAAGTCTCAATATTAATTGTCTCAATCTCCAACAAAAAGACACAATCTAACAGATTACATTAGAAAACAGGATTTTTTTTTTTTTAAATCAAATTTGAGAAATACACCTCACTATCAAGGGTAGACATTACCTCAGGTTAAAAGATGAAAAAAGGTATTGCAAGCAAATGGACCCAAAAAGGAAGCTGGTGTAGCTATTGTAATGTCAGACAACATAGGCTGTAATGGAAGTTTTTATGTAAATATGTTTTGTTTTGATCCCAGGTATGGGGTTTTAGTTTGGGCTTTAGTTTGTCCACAGCTGATAACTGCCTCCTGCGGCATGTGGTCTTTGTCAGCTGGTAACAGTTTGCCTCATGCAGCATAGAAAGAGGTCTAGGATTCTGAGGGACATAAATACTAGAACCCGGAAAGAGAGGGGCTGGGTTTGGAGAGACCAGAGATGGATGGTGTGGTGGCTTGGAGGAGACAGATGGAGACAAATGTTTCAGCGCAGCAGCTTGGAGGTGACTGCTGGCTGCATTTGCTGCTGACAGAGACTGGTATAGCCCCAAGAGCCCATCAACCCTAAACAGCCAGGAGAGCTGGGGTGTCTGTGCCCCCTCGCCCCAGTAACCTTCTCTTTCTTACCTAGAGTTGAAAAGTTGGTGGAAAGGTGGTAGAGGCTTAAATACCCCAAATAAAATAGTGTTTAAAAATGAGCACAAAAATAGACTTCAAACCAAAACTAATCAGAAGACATAGGGAAAGATACTATATAATACTTTTTAATGGAAAATTATGCAAAGATGTTATTGCAGTGTTAGCATTCATGGACCAAACACAAGGGCACCCACATTTATAAAAGAAACAGCTTAAATCACATATTGAGTCTCACACAGTGTTGGTAGATGACGTCAGCATCTCACTGTTACCAATAGACAGTTCATCCAGACAAAAACTGAACAAGAAATGATGGAGCTAAGTGATATCAAATGGACCTAGCAGATATTTACAGATCATTCCATCCAAACACTAAAGGATATACTTCCTTCTTAGCAGCTAATGAAGCTTTCTCCAAAGTTGGCCATATATTAGGACACAAAGCAAATCTCAATAGAACAAGAAAATTGGGATAATGCGCTACATCTTATCTGACTACCATGAATTAAAGCTGGATATCAACAACAGCAGAAACAGAAAGTATCCAAACTGATGGATACTGAATAACTTATTACTGAGTGAAACTGGATGAAGACAGAAATCAAGAATTAAATTAAAAAAAACTTTTTAGAATTGAATGAAAATGAAAACACAACATACCAACATGTATGGGACACAATGAGGGTGGTTCTAAGAGGCAGGTCCATAGTGCTCGCTGCACCAAAAACCTGGGTAGATATCAGATCTCATATTACTAACTTAGTGACACACCTGAAGTCTTTGTAACAGCAAGAAGAAGTAATACCCAAAGAGAAGAAATAACCAAACTCGGGTCTGAAATCCATAAAATATAAAATTTGCAGGTGAATTTGCAGGACCTGGAAAGGATCATCCTGAGTGAGCTGTCCCAGAAGCAGAAAGACACACACGGTATATACTCACTCATATAGACATATAACATAGGATAAACCTACTAAAATCTGTACATATAAAGAAACTAATCAAAAGAGAGGACCCTGACGAAAACGCTCAATCCCCACTCCTAAAGACAAAGAGGATGGACATCAGAAGAAGAAGAAAACAGGAAACAAGTTAGAAGCCTCCCACAGAGGGCCTCTGAAAGGCTCTGCCATGCAGACTATCAAAGCAGACGCTGAAACTTATGGCCAACTATCGGGCAGCGTGCATGGAATCTTATGTAAGAAGTGGGAAGTAGTAAGAGCTGGAGAGGACAGGAGGTCCACAAGGAGAACAACAGAACCAAAAAAATTTGAACACAGGGGTCTTCCCAGAGACTCATACTCCAACCAAGGCCTATTCATGGAGATAACCTAGAACCCCTGCACAGATGTAGCCCATGGCAGTTTCGTGTCCAAGTGGGTTACATAGTAATGGGAAGAGGGACTGCCTCTGACATAATCTGATTGGCCTGCTCTTTGATCACCTCCCCCTGAGGGAGGAGCAGCCTTACCAGGCCACAGAAGATGACAATGCAGCCACTTCTGATGAGATCTGATAGACTAAGATCAGAAAGGAAGGAGAGGAGGACCTCCCCTATCAGTGCACTTGGGGAGGGGCATGTGTGAAGAAGGGGGAGGGAGCGTGGGATCGGGAGGGGAGGAGGGAGGGACTTATGGGGGGATACAAAGTGAATAAAATGTAATTAATAAAAAATTTTTTGTTAAAGAATAAAAAAATTAAAATTAAGGAAAAGTTGTTTTTTTTTTAAACTGACAAACTTTTAGCCAAACTAACTAAAAGACACAGAAAGAAGATTCAAATTAGTAGAATTAGAAGTGAAAGGGGGAGATATAGCAGACAGCAAGGAAATCCAGGCAACAATAAGTACATAGCTGAAGAATCTATACTCCTTCAAACTAAAAAACCTGAAAGAAATAGATGAATTTCTTGCTATCTATGACCTACCAAAGTTCAATTAAGATCAAATAAGTAATTTAAGCAGACCATAACCCCTAGTAAAAATAGAAGCAGTAATTAAAATTCTCCAAACAACAACAACAAAAAACCAGTGCCGGATGGATTCAGTGCAGAATTCTACAAGGTCTTCAAAGACTTATTTCAAATATGCCACAAATTGTTCCACAAACTACACACTGAAGCAGTATTTATTAATTCTTTCTAAGAAGCCATTACTGCACTAAACCATACAAAGAATCAACAAATAAAGAAAATTATAGACTAATATCCCTTGTGAACAGACATGCAAAAAAATCCCAACAAAGTACTTGTAAACAAAATCCAAGAACAAAAAATAAATTATACAACATGATCAAGTAGGCTTTATCTCAGAGATGTGGGCATAGTTCGACATAAATAAATCAGTAAACATAAACTATCACATAAACAAACAGACAAAAAAATGCTTGATCATCACAATAAATGCAAGGAAGGTCTTTGACCAAATCCTACATCCCTTCATAATAAAAGTCCTGGAGAGACTAGCTATACAAGGGGTATACCTTGGCATAATAAAGGCAGTTTACAAGCCTACAGCCAGCAACATCCTAAATGGAAAGAAACTGAAAGCATTTCCTCTAAAATCAGGAACAAAACAAGGATGCCATCTGTCTCCTTACCTATTCAGTATAATACTTTACATCTTAAGAGAAATAAGACAACTGAAGGAAACCAGGAGGATGTATATAGGAAAAGAAATCAAAGTAATTTATTTTCAGAAGACATGATTGTATACATAAAAGACCTGCAAAACTCTACCAGATAATTCTAAAACTGATAAGCACAAAATCCAAGACAAAATTAACACATAAAAATCAGTATCAAATGACAAGCATACTAAGAACAAAAATCAGGGAAACAGATTCTTTCACAATATCCCCCTCTTTCCATAGAGGTATGTGTATATGTATATACATGTGTATATGTACACATATACATATATACATACGTGTATGTATATGTGTCTGTATGGAATATATGTAATTTTTCTTTAGATAACTATAAACAAGCAAGTGAATGTCTTATGTAATAAATCTAAAGACAGTGAAGAAGACACCGGAAAATGAAAACATCTGCCATGCTTATGTGTTGGTAGGATTAATATTGTGAAAATAAATAGAAAATAATTCAAATTCATATTATATGAAAAATTATTTTAAAAAAGAACATAACATTGATGAGCTCTTCTAAGGAGCTATATAAGGAAGGATTGTACATTTCTTCAAGAGAAACTTGAAACTTGGATTCTGCTAGTGTCTAGGACTCATGAATATCAGCTGACTAAAAATGTATACTGGGAAGAAATAGCCAGTGAGGGCAAAGGAGAACTAAGAAGAGAATTAATGGACTCCTCAGTGCTGTGAAGAAAATGCTATAAGACATGGGAAGAGTGATCCATTTGTCAAGTACATGTTTTGAAATCTTCAATGAAGTGCTGAATGAAAATGGAGCTTGTGATGTGGCCATCATTGACTCCTTTATTGTGTCTGGGGTGATAAGATTAAAGATTTAATGAAGCATCCTAGACAATCTGGACAGCTTACAAGTTATTTATTAAACGGATGTATTAATCAGCATTTCTCATATGACACAGTCTCTTGGTGTCAGGACATGTATGTGTGAATGCAAAATAATGAGGTGTGTTCAAAAGACATCCTTGAAACCCTGTGTTGTGAAGGTGCTTCTGCGCCCCTGTTCCAGGTTTCTTCCCAGGGCTGTGTTTTAAGCGACACTGTAAAAGAGCTACAGCATTTGCAGTTAGAGTGCCAGTCATGCTCCAGTTTAAGAACTTCCCCTTTCATTCAGTTTAAAAACTTCCATTCATTCAGTATGCACTACTTGCCATCACTGATAGTTTCTAGAATAAAGAGGGCAGGCGGTGGTGGTTTGAATGAGAATGGCCCCCACACACTCTTAAGTTTGAAGGATTGATCCCAGGCGATAGAACCCTTTGGGAAGAACTGGGAGGTGTGGTCTTGCTGGAGTAAGTGTGTCACCACGGTGGGATTTAGGGTCTCAGAACCCAAACAATTCCTAGTGTGCTCTTGCTGCCTCCTGCTTGGAATCTGTATGTGAACTCTAAGCTACTGCCGCCACCATCCCTTTGTTCTGCCATTAGGGAGTCTGACCTTCTGCAGCCATAAGCCCAATTAAACACTGACTTTCCTAAGTTTTCTTGGTCATGGAATTTTGTCACAAAAATAGGAAAATAACTAAGATGCTGGCTCAGAAGAAAAGAATATAAAACATACTTCATCAACCACACTACCAAAGGATAAAAATACTTTTTTGAGTAAGGAAACTTTCTTTTTGTAAAAGGAAACTTTCTTTTTGTAAAAGTTCTTGAGTTGATATGCATGTGATAGGCAAAACCATAATTCTTCTCTGATATTACTTTTCCCCAAGTAGTAGAATTATACTGTTAATGGTTCACAGGACTATCTTCTGGGAGATTCATGTTTATTCTACTTTTGTTAGAGGAGATGATTTATCACCAACAACTTACACATTTCTAGTTAGTAAAAAAGGCTTCCAGCTCATTCAGAGTTTAAAGATTAAGCCAATTTTATCTGTCAAGTATTTATTCTTTGCCACAGAAGGAATTTAGAAATTGAGCATCTATGTTCTTATTAGAATTCTTTGGGAATGATAATAATTTAATGGCAAAATTGATGTCACTATTCAAATTAGAAATGAAATGAAAGTGGTTTTGATCCTATATTAATAAATTAATACATACAATTATTTTGATATTCCTTTTGTAAAACACAGTAATAATGACATTTATTAGCATGCAGCTTTCTGTTACTATAACAAAGTATCTGTGATAACCAACTTGAGAATGACTTGTTTCAGAGTTTTCAGTACGTGATTGTTTGGCCTCAGGGCTATCAGCCTGTGAACAGGCACAATTAAGGTGGAGAGCTTGAGATCGAATGACACTCATAGTTCATGGTGGCAGGAAATAGGAATGAGGAAGAGGAGGGCCTACCTTCTGTATCTCTACTGCAGCATGAGGATCTTAATGTATGCATTTTTAGTTATGATCTTCTTCATGCCATCTGTATGATAGTGCTTCTTGTTTTATGTATAAACATTTTAGGTTTTTATCTCATTTTCATTCAGTTCTCCCATTTTTTACTTTTAATCAAATTTTTCTCTTATATAGCTTTCTTTTTAAAATATATTTGCTAAAGCAAAAAACAAATAGTTAAGTATCAGTTATGTATACTAAATCTGTTAGAAGAAAAAGTGGGGAAGAACCTTGAACTCATTGGCACAGGAGACAACTTCCTGAGCAGAACACCAACAACACAGGCTCTAAGAGCAACAATCAATAAATGAGACCTCATTAAACTGAAAATCTTCTGTAAAGCAAAGGACACTGTCATCAGAGCAAAATGACAGCCTACAGACTGGGAAAGGATCTTCACCAACCCCCTATCTGACAGAGGGCTAATATCCAGAATATATAAAGAACTCAAGAAGTTAAAAAACAACAAACCAAGTAATCCAATTAAAAAATGGGGTACAGAGCTAAACAGAGAATTCTCTATAGAGGAATATAGAATGGCAGAGAAGCACTGAAAGAAATGTTCAACCTCCTTAGTCATCAGGGAAATGCAAATCAAAACGATCCTGAGATTTCACCTTACATGCATCATGTAATGGCTAAGATCAAAAACTTAAGTGACAGTACATGCTGGAGAGGATGTGAAGAAAGGGGAACCTTCCTCCACTGCTGTTGGGAATGTAGATTTGTACAAACACTTTGGAAATCAGTCTGGCGCTTTCTCAGATAATTAGGAATGTTTCCTCAAGATCCAGTTATACCACTCCTAGGCATATATCCAAAAGATGCTCAAGTACACAACAAGGACATTTGCTCAACCATGTTTGTAGCAGCTTTATTTGTAATAGCCAGAACCTGGAAACAACCCAGATGCTCCTCAACTGAGGAATGGATACAGAAATTGCAGAATACTACTCAGCAATTAAAAACAAGAAAATCATGAAATTTGCAGGCAGATGGTGGGAACTAGGAATGATCATCCTGAGTGAGGTATCCCAGGAGCAGAAAGACACACACGGTATATACTCACTTATAAGTGGATATTAGACATATAATATAGGATAAACATACTAAAATCTGTACACCTAAAGAAGCTAAGCAAGAAGGAGGACCCTGGGTAAGATGAACAATCCTCACTCAGAAAGGCAAACAGGATGGAAATTGGAAGAAGGAGAAAACAGGGAACAGGACAGGAGCCTACCATTGAGGGCCTCGGAAAGACTCTACCCAGTAAGGTATCAAAGCAGATGCTGAGACTCATAGCTAAGCTTTGGGCAGAGTGCAGGGAATCTTACGAAAGAAGGGGGAAATAGGAAAAACCTGGAGGGGACAGGGACTCCACAAGGAGAGTAATAGAACCAAAAAATCTGGGCCCAGGGGTCTTTTCTGAGACTGATATTCCAACGAAGGACTATGCATGGAGATAACCTAGAACCCCTGCAGAGATGCAGCCCATGGCAGCTCAGTGTCCAAGTGGGTTCCCTAGTAAGGGGAATAGGGACTGTGTCTGACATGAACTCAGTGGCCTGCTCTTTGATCACATTCCCCTGAGGGGGAAGCAGCCTTACCAGGCAGAAGAAGACAGTTCAGACAGTCCTGATGAGACCTGATAGGCTAAGGTCAGAGGGAAGGGGAGGAGGACCTTCCCTATTAGTGGACTTGGAGAGAGCGATGGGAGGAGGTGAAGAAGGGAAGGTGGGGCTGGGAGGGAATGAGGGAAGGGACTACATCTGGGATACAAAGTGATTAAACTGTAATTAATATAAAAAAGAAAAATAGAAATTAAAAAATTATTAATTTTGATTGAATTCATTATGTGGTGAGGGAAAACTCAGATTGAATGTAACTGATGAAAATTACAAGATGTAGCTGGCAATTATCAATGGAAAGTAGTGATGATACCTAGCACAGCTAATGTGATCTTTCAATAGTAAAATAGCAGGGCTGGAGAGACGGCTCAGAAGTTAAAAGTACTGGCTGCTCTTCCAAAAGTCCTGAGTTCAATTCCCAGCAACCACATGACAGCTCACACCCATCTATAATGAGATCCGGTGCCCTCCTGGCATGCAGGTGTGCATGCAAACAAAACATTGTATACATAAATAAATAAATTAAAAAAGGAAAATAACAGAATTCATTCTTTAAATTATCACTTAACATCTGCCATAGCCTTAAAGAGATAAACTAGCTAGAATTTCACCAAATACGTCCTTTCCACTTCTGATGCGTTTAAGTGACAACACTGGAATGTGGATGAGCATCTGGAGAGAGGACAGGAGTGAAGAGCATGTAACACTTGCAAAGGACGGGGCCATCAGTTACCAAATGAACCAAGAGTTGGCTGAGGAAGTTTTTTAAACTTGACATATTTATTTGTCATTGTACATCTGGGGTTCATCTTATATCTTCATAAATTTTGATATTGGTAGATGAATAAATGTTTCTCATTAGTTCATCATTTGTGCTTCTACCATAACTCCAGTTCCTGGAGAATCCAAGCATCTCCCTGACCTCCACAAGCACACACAATACACATACATGCAGGCAAGAAACTCTTGCACATAAAAATAAATAAATATTTAAAAATGAAAAGTTTATGAAAGTATCCAGTCTTATAAGATGCCATGGAAGCTGAGAAAACAAAGTTTCAGGAAAGGAGACAATGCCACAGATGTCTCTAGATCTGCCATGAAGAACTCAGAAATGAAACCAGACTGTAGGTTACCAACAGGGGTGGAGACCTGAGATTAAGATCAGTTATGTGCAAAGTCGGCAATATGAGCACTCTAGAAAAATGAAACAATAGCTGGGAAAGGAGTTGAAGCAAAAACAGTGTTTACTTTTAAAAGGAAACTAATGACCAAGAAGACCAATAAAACTAAAGAATGACCAGTGAGAGGAGTAAATAGTTTGTGAAGAAGTTAGGAATAAAGCAAAACCACAAATACATCAAGATGAAAGAAAGCAAAGACTTTCAGAGTAGGAGCCTGGAGTTGATAGCCAAGGATTCGGCTTTGCAGAGGGCCTGAGTCAGTTCTTTGAGGAGAGGGGATATGCAGAAGGAGGGTGAGAAAAATGGTACAACCAATGCCAAATCTTTAGAACTACTCAGTGAGAATTTCTTGGGGAGCAGGAATAAGTGTTGTAAGACTCCAGCGTCTGAGGGTACCATTAGGATGTAAGCTCACCGCTGGCCTGAGGGACAGAGAGACAACAAAAATCCTGATAAAGATCTTTTGATATGGTGTAAACTCTACTACAAAGTGCCTCCAGAATAAGTGTCAATATTTACAGTTGTTCGTTTGTTTAGAGGAGAGAACTGATTGTGCTGACTCAAGGTTATAATTTCAGCAGAGGACATTATTAGCTAAAGTTTGAGGCCAGCCTGGGATACATGTCCCCAAAACACCAAATAATAAACAAACAAGCAAATAAAATCTAAATTTATACTTTTTACTGTAAACTGATAACATCTGTGCCCAGAAAGCATCCAGAGTAATTAAATAGGAGACTAATAGGTAGAAACTAGATTAGACTATTAGATATCTGTAGGGTAGTAAATTAATTAGAGAAATAAAAACAGAAAACTTAAAAATTGGTTTCAGAACTGCCACAAAAGAAACCAAAATCTAAATGAAATTGAGAAAAATATTTTATCCAGTATGAAAGACAAGTGCCTAATATTTTTCTGTATCAGAACTCTGATATTTTCTTTTTTTAATTTTTTAATAATTTTTATTTTTTATATTAATAACGGTTATTTATTTTGTATCCCAGCCCATAGTGGTATTTTCTTTGTGAAACTAAGTTATCACTAGATAAATGGAGGCAAGATGTAAAATAGTTCACTTAAAAAGAGAAACACACGAGGTGCTGAGAAGAAGGTAAATTCTTTTGTGTTTGGGTGTAAAGATCTGTAAATGTCTGTTAGGTTCATTTGATTCATGACCTCTTTTAGAGACATTGTTTCTTTGTTTAATTTCTGTTTTGTTGACCTGTCCTTTGTTGAGAGTGGGGTGTTGAAGTCTCCCACTATTAATGTGTGGGGATCTATATGTGGTTGGTCACAAAGCAAGCCTCAACAGATACAAGAACATTGAAATAGTCCCTTGTATCTTGTCTGATCACGATGGAATAAAGCTGGACCTCAACAACAATGGAAATAGCAAAAAGCATACACACACATGGAAACTGAACAACTTGTTATTAAATGACAGCTGGGTCAGGGAAGAAATAAACAAAGAAATTAAAGTCTTCCTAGAACTCAATGAAAATGAAGGCACAACATACATACCCAAACTTGTGGGACACAATGAAAGCAGTGCTAAGAGGAAAGTTCATAGCACTAAGTGCCTTCAAGAAGAAATTCGAGACAACTCATTCAAGCAACTTAATGGCTCACTTAAAAACCCTAGAAAAAGAAGAAGCAGACACACCAAAAAGGAGTAGACAGCTGGAAATAATCAAACTCAGGGCTGAAATCAATCAATTAGAAACAAATAAAACAATTCAAAGAATCAATGAAACCAAGAGCTGGTTCTTTGAGAAAATCAACAAGATCGACAAACCCTAAGCCAAGCTAACTAAAAGGCAGAGAGACACCACCCAAATCAACAAAATCAGAAATGAAAAGGGGGACATAACTACAGACACTGAGGAAATCCAAACAATCATCAGGACTTACTTCAAAAGTCTATATGCCACAAAATTTGAAAATCTAAATGAAATGGACAATTTTCTTGATTGATTTGACTTACGAAAGCTGAACCAGGACCAGGTAAATCAACTAAATAGTCCTATATCCCCCAAAGAAATAGAAGCGGTCATCGAAAGTCTCCCATCCAAAAAAAGCCCAGGACCAGATGGCTTCAGCGCAGAATTCCACCAGACCTTCAAAGCAGAGCTAACACCAATTCTCTTCAAACTATTCCACAAAATAGAAACAGAAGGAACATTACCAAATTCATTCTATGAAGCCACAGTCACCTTGGTACCTAAACCTCACAAAGGCTCAACAAAGAAAGAATTTCGGGCCAATCTCCCTTATGAACATTGATGCAAAAATACTCAGCAAATTCCTTGCAAACCGAATACAAGAACACATCAAAGATATCATACGATATGACCAAGTAGGCTTCATCCCAGGTATGCATGGGTGGTTCAATATACGGAAATCCATCAATGTGATCCACCGCATAAACAAACAGAAGGAGAAAAACCACATGATCATCTCCATAGATGCTGAAAAAGCATTTGACAAAAATCCAACATCCATTCATGTTTAAAGTCTTGGAGAGATCAGGGATACAAGACACATATTTAAACATAGTAAAGGCAATATACAGCAAGCCTATAGCCAACATCAAACTGAACGGAGAGAAACTTAAATCAATACCACTGAAATCAGGGACAAGACAAGGCTGCCCACTCTCTCCATATCTCTTCAACATAGTTCTGGGAGTCCTTGCTAGAGCAATAAGACAGTTGAAGGAGATCAAGGGGATACAAATTGGAAAGGAAGAAGTCAAATTATCACTATTTGCAGATGATATGATAGTATACGTGAGTGACCCCAAAAACTCTACCAGGGAACTCCTACAGCTGATAAACACCTTCAGCAAAGTGGCCGGATACAAAATTAACTCAAAAAAATCAGTAGCCCTCCTGTATACAAAAGACAAAAGGGCTGAGAAAGAAATTAGGGAAACAACACCCTTCACAATAGCCACAAATGACATAAAGTACCTTGGTGCAACCCTAACCAAGCAAGTCAAAGACTTTTATGAAAAAAATTTCAAGTCTCTGAAGAAAGAATTAGAAGAAGATATGAGAAGATGGAAAGATCTCCCATGCTCATGGCTTGGCAGGATTAACATAGTAAAAATGGCCATCTTCCCAAAAGCAATCTATGGATTCAATGCAATTCCCATCAAATTGCCAACACAATTCTTTACAGACCTGGAAAGAAAAATTCTCAACTTCGTATGGAATAACAAGAAACCCAGAATTGCTAAAACAATCCTCTACAATAAAAGATCTTCTGGAGGTATCTCCATCCCTGATCTCAAGCTGTACTATAGAGCAACAGTTATAGAAACTGTATGGTACTGGCATAGAAACAGAATGGTGGATCAATGGAACCGAACAGAGGACCCAGAAATAAACCCACACACTTACGGACACCTGAGTTTTGACAAAGATGCCAAAACCATACAATGGAAAAAAGATAGCATCTTCAACAAATGGTGCTGGTCCAACTGGATGTCTACATGTGGAAAAATGAAAATAGATCCATAATTATCACCCTGAAGTCCAAGTGGATCAAAGACCTCAACATAAAACCAGACACATTAAATCGGCTAGAAAAAAAAGTGGGGAATACCCTAGAACTCATTGGTACAGGAGAAAACTTCCTGAATAGAACACCAACAGCACAGGCTCTAAGAGCAACAATCAATAAATGGGACCTCATGAAACTGAAAAGCTTCTGTAAAGCAAAGGACACTGTCATCAAAACAAAGCGACTGCCTACAGATTGGGAAAGAATCTTCACCAACCCTTTATCTGACAGAGGACTCATATCCAGTATATATAAAGAACTAAAGAAGCTGAAAACCAGCAAACCAAGTAATCTACTTAAAAAATAGGGAACAGAAGTAAACAGAGAATTCTCAATAGAAGAATATCGAATGGCAGAGAAGCACTTAAAGAAATACTCAACCTCATTAGCCATTAGGGAAATGCAAATCAAAACAACCCTGAGATTTCACCTTATACCCATAAGAATGGCCAAGATGAAAAACTCAAGTGACAACACATGCTGGAGAGGTTGTGGAGAAAGGGGAACCCTCCTCCATTGCTGGTGGGAATGTAAACTGGTACAACCACTTTGGAAGTCAATCTGGCACTTTCTCAGACAACAAGGAATCGCGTTTCCTCAAGACCCAGCTATACCACTGCTAGGTACATACCCAAAATTTTCTCAAGTACACAACAAGGACATTTACTCAACCATGTTTGTAGCAGCTTTATTTGTAATAGCCAGAAGCTGGAAGCAGCCCAGATGCGCCTCAACTGAAGAATGGATGCAGAAATTGTGGTACATGTATACAATGGAGTATTACTCAGCAATGAAAAATAAGGAAATCATGAAATTTGCAGGTAAATGGTGGGACCTGGAAAGGATCATCCTGAGTGAGTTGTCCCAGAAACAGAAAGACACACACGGTATATACTCACTCATATAAACATACAACATAGGATAAACCTGCTAAAATCTGTACATTTAAACAAATTAAGCAAAAGAGAGGACCCTAACTAAAATGCTCAATCCCCACCCTGAAAGGCAAAGTGGATGGACATCAGAAGAAGAAGAAAACAGGAAACAACCTAGGAACCTGCCACAGAGGGCCTCTGAAAACCTCTGCCCTGCAGACTATCAAAGCAGATGCTGAGCCTGATGGCCAACTGTCAGGCAGAGTGAATGGAATTTTAGGTAAGAAGTGGGAAATAGCAAGAGCTGGAGAGGACAAGGAACTCCACAAGGAGAGCAACAGAACAAGAAAATTTGAACACAGGGAACTTCCCAGAGACTCATACTCCAACCAAGGACTATTCATGGAGATAACCCAGAACCCCTGTACAGATGTAGCCCATGGCAGTTCAGTGTCCAAGTGGGTTACATAGTAATGGGAAGAGGGACTGCCTCTGACATAATCTGATTGGCCTGCTCTTTGATCACCTCCCCCTGAGGGGGGGGAGCAGCCTTACCAGGCCACAGAAGATGACAATGCAGCCACTTTTGATGATAACTGATAGACTAAGATCAGAAAGGAGAGGAGGACCTCCCCTATCAGTGGACTTGGGGAGGGGCATTCGTGAAGAAGGGGGTAGGAGGGTGGGATCAGGAGGGGAGGAGCGAGGGGCTTATGGGGGGATACAAAATCAAGAAAGTTTAATTAATAAAAGTTAAATAAAAAATTAAAAAAATTAAAAAAAGAGAAACACATAGTTGTCAATTAAGAATAAGAAATCTCATGTTATCTAAAACAAGTTAATACATAGCTAATTTGGGGGTGGATTGGCGGCCTGGGTCTACTGTAGTCTAGGCTGGACTTGACCTCAGGCATGCTTTATCATGGACAGCACGGCTTTTAGAAATGTCTTAAGAAGCCATTTAAAAACTTCATCCTGCCCTCTAATTGAAGTGTCTAGCTCACCGGTCAGGGCAGCGCTCCGTGCTCATGAGAGGGCGTCTACCCAGAAATCCACAGCCGACCCACCTGCAGAGGGTGAGTGTGTGTGGGACACTGCCGGACGGGAGTACCTATCCATCTGTATCCCACCCCTTCCCACGGCTCAGGCTCCATCTTGGAAAGTGAGAACGAAGGAGCACAAAGGCCAGAGACTGGCAACGATGGAGTGAATCGTGTCTTCTAGGTACATAAGGGCTCACAGCACCTGTGGTTGCCTGCGCAAGATCAAGCCAGTGAAAATTCCAGCCTGAATGGGGAGGCCATTACGGTCCCCCACCCAGACCTGACGAACAGTAGATAATTGATGGCTTCTAGTGAAGGCAAGTCAGTTTTAAGGGTAAAATAAAAATTACTTCCAGCAGGGAGAAAACAAGTATATGTTGAAGAGTTTTTAATATGTTTCCTGAGTTAAAATTTTAAAAACAATTATTACTATAATGTGCTATGAATTAAAAGTGCAAGTAAAATATTCTTTATAATAAGTTAACGTGACTAGTGCTAGGAATTGAATGGGTTGGAAATACATACACGTGGTAGATACAGTGGCTTGCACATGCTCTGCAAGTACACATTCCCCAACTACATACACATTGGTAACACTGACTGTGACCCCTGTCTTCTGGAGGTGCGTGCTGACAGGAATCCTTACAGGAAGGGACTCTCCAGTGTAGACAGCCGAGGGAGGCCTCCCTGAACAACTGACTGTTGAATTCTGACCCGGGGGATGATGCTTGGTGCTTGCTCGGCAGCAGGAGAAAAAGTGGAGAGATAGCTGTCCTGTCCTTGGAGTCTAGGCCTGCCTTCTGCCAATGCTTGTGCTGATACCGTGTCAAATGATGTTTGCAAGTGTCAAGTAAAGAGGGCGGAGCAACCCTCTCGGTTTCTGTAGGAAATGCATGTTAACTTACGCTACGGACTCAGAGTAAGTGCCCTAAACATTAATTTGAAAATTATAATTGTGTAAAATGACACCCATGGGTGTTTTGGTTAAAATTAGGGAATATTGTTATAAGTCAGATTAAAGATTATTTAGCTCAAATTCTATACTGAGTATTGAAGAATGTATAGTCATTTGAACATTCCTTACTCTTTTAGTTTTTGTTTTTATTTTTCTACAAATATGTGGATGAATTTGATTATTTACTAATTATCCTTTCTCATTCCTTTCATCTCACTGAACCACTTTTTACAAGTCCCCATTGTATGAGTGTTCATGTGTTACTTGCTGTATTTAATTAGTTACTTGCATAACCACAAGTTGGGATTATTTACATAAGCAAAAGTGAGTTACCAGCTGTTGTACTATGCAAGAATATGATATTTTTCTACTAGTAGCCATTATTTGTCCCGTAGGTCCTCATGATTACCTCCCCCATTTTGCTGGCATGCTATTGGCCCTGTCCTTTGCAGATCTGTACAGGTAGCCACTGTTGGTATGAGTCCATGAGTACAATAGTGTCAAAATGCAGTATTCGTAAGACTCTGATTGTCCAGCTCTTACATATTTCCTATGACCTGTTCCCTGAGCCTTGAAGGGCTTAGGGGTTGATAGGTATCCTGTTTAAACTTAATAGTTTAACTTAATAGTTAGTTCTTCTCAGAACTTTGACTAGTTACGAGTCTGTGAAGTAATTGTTGCCCACTACAAAGGAAAGCTTGTATTAATGCTGAAAGACACAGTCTATGGCTATAAGCATAAATATTTAAAAGACAATTTGAAAAATGTCCACTTAGAAAAAACCAAAACAAAACAGAAATAGATTATTTTTTTAGGGCCACTGTAACTGCAGGCTTATGACCATATTTAGAATACCAGTTTTAAATTTCTCCCATGGAGCAAGAATAAAAACGAGAAAGCAATTGGTTATCACCCCTAACAGCCCTGCCATTCTTGCCCCAGGGGGCACCTCATCCTGAGAGACTGGTGTTGTAGTTTGTAGATGGACTAGAGCACTGATGACTTTTTACCCTTTGAGACGTGTGCAGCAGTGTCTGGCAATGTGAGAGCGAGCTGGCCGTGAGGAGCTTATCAACACAGTTCCACCTTGAGTTTTCCATGTCCTATGACAAAAGTGTGCAGTGTCTTCAGAATTAGGATCTTGTCATCTAGTTAGTCAAGTGAGAGCAATGGCAATGATGTTTTACAAAGTTCTATGTACCATTTGTCTAATTTTAAATTATCAAGTTAGCCTGCCTATCTGATAACAGTTTTTCTGTTTTTATACTTAGTACTTTGAATAAAATCACAGACTTAAAATTTAACACTTATGCATTCTAGAGAGTCACAAGAAATACATGAACTGAGAAGTTACACTGTGGGGATTTTCTCATCATTTCCTTCACCTATAGCATTTGAAATGCATATTTCTTTGATTTTAATATTGGATGAGGATGATCTTTGTATATGAAATATACATATACAAAGAATAAGCATGCATTTTAGAGATGCTGAGCAAAGTTCAAAAAAGAATCTTTGGGCTATGTGTGGTCATAATATAAATCTTTACATAAAAATAGTTTTATTCATTTGTATTTTAAACCAGTCTGTTGGGTAACAGACAACATCTTATGAATCAGATGATTATTTTGTTTTAAAAGTATTCACTTGTAAGTTTGAGGCCGGCCTGGCTAAATGAGATCCTGTCAAGGTGGAAGAAAGCATGTCTTAAGCAAAAGTATTCACTTGTTAAAATGTCTGTGAAAAATTAGAAAGTGAACTTATTTATTTATATTTGCTTTCAATTTTAGCTTCATATAGTTTATGGGAAAAGGGAACCAAATTATATAAATTTCTTATAACAATTTAAAGGCACTGAAAATCTTTTGTTAATTTTAGTATATATATGCTCATATAGTTTTCATCATGATTGCAACTGTTTATTTATTTATTTATTTTTATTTTTTAATATTTTTTTAAAGTTTAAATAATTTTATACATTCACTTGTATCCCAGCTGTAGCCCTCTCCCTCTTTCCCTCCCAATCCTCCCCTCCCTCCCTCATCTCCTCCCTGCCCCCTTCTGAGTCCACTGAGAGGGGGTGTCCTCCTCTCCTTCCATCTGACCCTAGCTTATCGAAACTGAGTGTTTAAATCCACTGTTTCAGAAAAGGAATTTTTCTCCATTATTTTAATTTTTAGGAATTTATTAAATAAAAATGATGTCATCAAATAAAAGCAGTCTCCTTTCATCCCTTTTCTGTTAACTATTTCTCAGCAAGGTCATTTCTTTTTGAATTAAAGATACTATCTATGAACCTAAATAAAGTGCCTTGGCCTTTGAATGATTTGTTGACTCACTGGCTCATAAGTGGGCCACCCAGAGCAGGCTTGAGGACTCATTTTTAGCTTTAGAGTCTGCCAAGTCAGCTTTTCGCTCAGCATGCTAACTGAATTTTATGTACAGACCATAAACTGTATGTTGAATGTATTCAGATAAATCTGTCAGCGTTTATGCTCTTTTACATAGGGTAGAATATAACTTTCCCCACGAACACACGCTTAGCTCTATGCATTGTGAGATTAGCTGGTAGTTTAATGGTTCCCTTGCTTTATGTCTTTCTAGCTGAGCGTTAAGCTGTCTCTTGCTAGTATTTTATTTTTTTCACGTACAACTTCACTAGAAAGACTAGTGGCTAATTTGATTGAATTCAAATGCCATAACAGTGTTATGAAAGTAGTTCATTTTTCTTTTTGGCTATACCCTATCACCCTGTATATTTATATGTCATTATTTTCCCTTTTTCATGAGTTGAAATCAGGATTCATCATACATATCTTGGCATTGGCTGTAAGACAAAAACAATTCAGTCATTTGCTTGGCTACAAAACCTCCTGGGAATTTCTGGCATTGGGAAAAGAACAAGTATAATAGGCCAAGTGTTAACTCAAGAGTGGTAAGGAGCTTAACCTGTTAGAGTATTCCTCATTTCAGATCACTGCTTTCATGAGAAACGAAGGCTAGTTTAAACATGTGACAGATAGAGACAACATTGGCTCTGACAATGAACCATGTTTCCAATCTCCTTATTCTATGTGCTAGGGAAATTGCTGTGCTTTTGCTAGTTCACAGAAGCTCTGAGCACACATAGTGTATTTTACTGTGTAGTAGCCAGTTCCATGCCAAGCAGTGCTGGCCAGGCAAGGCAGAAAGCTTAGCTGTTCTGGTATCCCAATAGCTATGTGATAATTGCTGTATGTAAGTCCCTTTCTAAGTGCTTTACAGAGAGTAACCCATTGGTGTGCACAGCTCCTTGAGATTCTGATATCACCCCAGTGTGTGTGGAGGAAGATGAAGCACAGAGAAAAGCTGTGAAGCTTCCTCAAGGTAATGCAAGAGTAACAGCCCGGATTTGAGTGGGGGTAGCCTGGTGCAAGGAGTGTATAACCCTTGTGTTATTTTCCCTCTCTGGCTCAGAATGAAATATAAACCTGATGTATTAGGTCAAAAGAAGAGACTGGTTAGCAAACTTCAGGGTTTAAGAGTCCACGCTGGGAGGTCTTCAGAACATTCTCTGTAGAGCCAAAGAGGAGTCTGAGGACTATTTAGCTGTGGTGTGAAGATGTGACATCACACCATGCAGACTAGGAGTGGATTTGGAACCAGCGACAGAAGTTTGGTGACCCCAAATTTTGGGTCAAAAGTTTGGCTGTCTCTACAAAAATCTTAATCAAGGAATTAGACTTGCCCCCCCCCCCCTTATTTTATAGTAGCTGCTTGGAAATGGGCACATAAACTTGGTTGAATGTCAGTTTCCTGAAGTAGGTGCATGTAACAGTCTGGAACTTCTGGAACTATCACATTGCTTCTTCCTGTTTTTCAGACAGGTTCTCACTCGCAGCCCACACTTCCCTGGCGCTTGCTAGGTAGCCAGCCCACAGTGGTGTGAAACTTGTGGGAGTTCTCTTGCCCAAGCCCCTTGAGTGCTAGGATTGCAGGTGTGATCCACCGTGACCACTGACCGTCACATACCGACAGGTACACTTGGCTGCTGTAGCTGTCTGGCCATGGGAAACTGCATATTCCGTTACCTGGATCATTACAGTGGTGTGCAATAAATATGAAATGACCCCCATCTCGTTGCTGACCATGTGGGTCTCTTAGTAGTGGGATTAAGGGCTGTCCCCGACTCTACGGCCTGCCTTGTCAGAGAGAGAGGAAGGCCTTAGTCCTGCTGCCAGGGTGGGTTGATACCCCTTGGGGGCCTCTCCTTCTCTGAGGAGAAGGAGAAGGGGGAATGGGAAGAGGGGCCATGAGGATGGGACTGGGAGGCGTGAAGGGAGGGGCTGAGATCAAGCTGTAAAGTGAGTACATAAAAGAAAAATTAAAAGTGAAGCTTGTTTTCAGCCATCAATACTAATATAACATTCCCATAGCTTGAAATAGAGCCCAGAGAAATTATTCAGTAAAAATTTTGTCTTTCAAACTTGGTTTTTCTCCTGTCAGCAGTGGAGATGGTTAAGCTCTCTCTATTTCTGTATTACATGTATGTATATATTTATATTTTTTTCTTTATGGACCAACCGTACTTGCTTTGTGTGTAAGAGAGAACACATTGAAATCCTGAGTTAGCAAAGCGAACAGTTTTAAATGCTTTGCATTGCGCCAGTTTTTTTTTTTTTTTATTCACTTCACATCCCAGTTGCTCCCCCACTCCTGGCCGTACCCTCTCACTCTCTTCCCCTCCCCTCCCTCCCCTATTGTAGCATTTCTCCTCTTCTCAGCGACTCTGGTGGGATTGTGAGAATGACTTCCCACGCTCATATGTGTAGACTGGGCTCCAGCTGCCAGGACAGCGTTGGAAGGGTTACGAGGTGAGGTGGTGTTGGAGCAGGTGGGTCGTGAGCCTGGGATTTGAGATTTCAAAAGCACGGGCAGGGCCCAGCCTTACTCTGTTCACCCCCGACTTTCAGACCGTGGTGTGAGGTCTTGTGGCTGTGCCCCCAGTCTGCCCACATGTTCCCCGACTTCATGGCTACGGACTCACTCTCAGAAACTGTGCGGAAGTTCCTAATTAAATGCTTTCTGCTTTTACTTTCCTTGGCTGTGGTGTCTCTTCACAGCAGCAGAAAATTAACTGAGACAACCACGGCAACAAAAATATATTTATTTCCATTTTTCAGAGGAAAAAATGGAAGCCCAGAGAGGCAGAATCAATGTACAAAGCTAGAAAACATTTCACAGCTAGGAAACATTAAATCTGTGATTATACGTCAGGTCTACTGGACTTCTTCCATTGCTATTGGGGTTTTTTTTTTATTTAATTTAAGTACTGATGAAATAGAAATAGCATTTCTAAGAACAAAACTGCAGGATACTCTGGCTTCCTTTTGAACAGCAAAGGGCCAGCATGTGCTCAGTAGCGAACGTGCCTAACGCCGTTACTAGACTACAGTTGGTGCCAGTACTAAAGTAATGGGACCCTCTTCCCGTTACCACTGTCATCTCTGCCATATCACATGCACTTTATCCTGAGAATTGAAGGTCCACAGACCATTCCATACCTCCCATTCCTTCCCAGCTGATCTGGTTTATGTTCAAATACACACCCTTGCCTTTCCCAGGCTGTAATCTGCGGTCCTGTATCTCAATCAAAGTAAATATAGTTCTAATGCAAGTATTGCTCTGTATTTTCTCAGGCTAATCTGTGTATTTAAAGATGTGGGCAGCCATGTCAATAGAGCCTGTGAATGTCATCACTCATTAAGCATAAATCCCAGCTTATAATTATCTCTCACTATCATCGACTATCATAAAGGCAAGATGAAATATAATTTTTTACATAAGATATTCTGGCAAATAAATTTTTACTGCTATCTGTACATGATAATATTTGCTCAGGGGCCCATACTGTTTCCTCTAAAAATGCTATTTTACCCAATTGTAACACTTACATTTGCTCTGAGGATAATGAAGGGGTCATCATATTCCATATTGTGATAGAATTTTATCTCTTCCCTTTTTCCTGTTGAAAACACAGTCTTACTGCATAACCTAGGCATCCCTTACCCATGAACTGGCATTAAAGGTGCATGCCATCTTGCTCAGCTTCTTTCTGTGATTAGATCAAGATAAGACAGGATAAATCCATCCACGAATCAATAATGCTAATACTCTCACACTAGAAAATCCTTCTCAGCGCTTAATCTCTGAGAAGTGTCCAGTCATATTTAAATCTAACCCAGGTACCTCCAGGTTTTGGAAGACTTTTCTAATTCCAATTTAGAATTGCTTATCTATTTCTTATCTCTGGCATCTTAGGTCTTGGTAGAGACCACACTTGCTGATCTATTTACTTCCTACTTCTGCTTCTGTTTCTAGATAGTTCTCGGTCTTCCAGAGTGCTAGATGGTAAAGGTGACGGCTAAAACAGGTGGAACAAGATGTGATTTTGGCTATTTACTCTGGTTCTGGTCTAACAAGATTAACTAGGATCATAAAATTTGTGACAAAGAGATATAGTTTGACCTTTTCATAGATGGTAAAACAAAACAAAAGCAAAAATATGTTTTATGCTGCTGTGCAGAGTCTTCCAAGCTGACCCAGCTTGTAGGTAAAGGTCTGGTTTTGTGGAGAGCCAAGCTCTCTCTGCCGCGCCCTAAAGATGGCGCTGGCTTCTGCCTCTGGTAGGTAAAAGCTCTCGGTAATCAACTCCTTAATTGGTTGTGTATGTGCATCGGGCTCGCTTCCGAAGTTGTGGACTAATCTGCAGGCGCATGTAGCTTGTCAGGATTGGCTGGCCATAGGCTATTTAATTGGTGGGCTGTGCTTCCCGAGAGTCAGAAGATTGTTCAAGGTTCCTGAATAAACTGCATTGAGAAGAGTCCAGTGTTGCGTCTTCCTTGCTGGTCGCGACATGGTTTAGATGCAAAGTTCTTCACTCTTGTGTGTGTGCTCATTCACCTTGCAGCACATGTATCAAACTGTGGAGCTCTTGCTTCCAGGAGTGAAGATCCACCTTTATTAAAATCTTAACTTGGTCCAGTTCATAATGCCCTTTTTAGTTACTCTCATATCTGTGTCTTAAAAAATGCAAAGAATGACCTCTTTTTTTTTATTATTTTTATTTGTTGTTGTTGTGTTGAACCATAGGCTTCCCAAGACTGCATTTATTCTTACAATTACTGTCAGTCTCTACTCTGTAGCCTAACATTGTTGCTTATGGGAAGAAGTACTGAACAGGACTGTGGCACACACCACTAACCCTAGCACATGGAGGATGTCTGTATGCTTATCCTCAGACTATGGCTCAGAATAAGAGTGAAGAATGGCTCAGAACTGTTGTATTTGAAGTCATTTTCTTAATTCTGTTAGTCTATTTAGATTATGTTTGAAGGTAGAATTTTAATTATGCTCTCACCAAATATAAGTATTGCATATATTTATATAAGAATTAATCTCTACTATTTGAACAATTTATACTTTTGAATATGAGAGTGCATTTTAGAATGCTTGTTCTTTAATTATATCACTTTTGATTCATAACTTTTGCATTTTATGTCAATTTAAAAAGCACCAATTAGCTGAATGGCCATTTTATATTCCTCTTAGTTCCCTGATTTATTCTTCCAATGGAAGAAGATTTTAAGGGCAAGATCTTGTAAAGACAATTAAATGGCTGATCTTTGTGGCTTTGTTGTCTTTAGTTTTCCTTTTGATTTCAGAAGATGAGTCAACTTTTTAGTTTGTTCTACTACATGTCTGAAATGATTTTTCTAGGAATTTAGCTCTGATTAAGCAATCTTAATTCATTCTGGTAATATGGATTGTGGCAGGGAAGATGTTAAGAATGTCTCCAATACATCCAGAGTTTGATTTTCTTACAACAGACTCTAAAAAGAGATTTGGACTCTTAGGAGAGGGAAACAAAAACAAAAACAAAAACAAAAAAACAAAAAACAGGACACAATAGAAGAGGCTTCAGCACAATGCTATGTGTATCTGGGAGTTGTAGAATGGCATTGTCTCTTCAAGGAAGAAACAGGTTAACCTTGTCTGCCTACAGCTTAGTCACAGGTTATGAAGAAGGGCAATTCTCCAGAGAAGGAAGCAGGTGAAAGCCACTGGCAGCCAATGTGTATCAGAGCTTTCATTCATGCTAACTAAGAGCGTAACTATCAAGAGTTAAGGATGAGGCTAGACAAACATACATGCAATTCTTTCACCCAGAGGGACAAAAGAACCTGGAAGGATCATTATGTTAGGATAAATTCAAATTGGGAATGAGGACCAATGGGAATGTATAGCTATTATCCGAGGGTTAGAAGTGAAAATCTTTCTAAGGGAGGATGTGGATTTGAAAACACATAGAGATGGCGGGTGGTAATGGTGGACACTAAGAATGGATGAGAGCCTTTATGAGTTGAGAGAAACAAAATGGTGAACAAATCTAGGTCACAGTGTGTCTTCAGTTTGCAAAAGATAGAGTTTTTGCCATAACCAATAGAAACCAATGCTGATGATGTGAGCAAAGGGAACGTACTGAAGATTAAACACATGCTCACAGTTTTCAGACTTAAAAAACAAACAAGGTACTAGCTTAGGTCGGGCAAGAGCCAGACATATCTGTGGGTTGAGGCATTAGATTCAGCTGGCCAGCCTCAGTGTACATATACCATTAGAACATAATTAGAGCCATTCAGAATGAACTTTATGCAATTCCATTCAAGAATTTTATCCTAGAGAAAGGGAAACTTGTTGACAGTTATAACAGAAATGAATGCACCATGATCGAGCGTCTTGACAAGATACAAACTCAGGAAGTGTCATTGAAGTTCAAAGACTATTAGGGTGCTGTTACTTTTTACTTTTGATGGGAGTTTGGGCAGAGGCTGCAGAAGCAAAACATCTCTGTTGTTACTATAGAAAGTGTGCAGTGTGCTCTGATTTTATTCTGAGTATGACATGATGCGATAACATCGCGTGTGGGAACAGGATGAACAAGTAAGCTTGGTGACAGCAGTCTCTACAGAGTTGACTGGGAAAGGGATCTGCCCATCAGGCAGGGAGTGGCCAGGCCAGTATCCCAGGTCTAGACTAAAATCATGAGGAGAGCCCAGATAGAAACAGGAGAGCTAAGCGTCCATGAGATCAGCAACAGAAAGACACTAGGGAAAACCAGGCTGCGGTGAAGCACGACATGGACCAGAGGCAAGGCAACAGACAGTGATGTCACGTACACTTTGACATGAACAGGACAAGCTAAAGCAACGATGAGAGTAGCAGGGATGGAGGAAAAGGCAGAGCTTTCTAAAAGGCAGCGCACTCTGCTAATATAACTGCAGGGCTGAGAATAAAGAGCGCCAGAATGACAGAGACCTAAGCCAGGGTCTGGTGTGTCCAGCTTCAATGCTGGATCTCTGCATTGGTGCTGTTTGCTGTGGAGGTGAGTTAGCTGTCCTATCAAACTGTTGTCAGCTTCTCTTCTGATGAAGCCTGATTTTTACACTTCACGGTGATTTTGAACTGCATTTGTGGTGAAATGCGCCTGCTACCATTTTGGGGGGCCTACAGTGCACTAAGATAAGAAAGCGTGAAGCACCGTGCCAAGACAACAGGTGATAGGAGAAAACTGGAGTCATGGGAGAACTCTCCAGCCAACCCGGACAGGGGAGGAACAGAGCGAAAGTGACTTTTAACCAAGATCAAGTCTGAAGTGAGTGATAAATTTAGGACTTTGCACAAAGACTTTGTGGCACTGGCACATATGCCCACACCTGCACACATGTCTCCTTATTAAAAAGTGGTGCGAGCAGGCTCTGTAAACGAGGCAACAACCTGCTTTGTGCCCAGAAAGAGGGTAAGAGGGGCAGCCAGGAGTCACATTCCCCTTCACTTGGGCTTTTCTCTAATGCTTTAGTCTCTCTCTCTCTCACACACACACATATACACACATGCACTACCCCTAAGACTTCTGTCATGTTCTCTCTCACCTCTTTCACTAGTTGGGATTTGTTAGGATGACATCTGCTCTGCAGGCATAGTGACCTGGATTTGAGTCTCCATCACCCACATAGAAAGCTGGGCAGGGCCGCATGTGCCTGCAGTGCTGGCCGGTGGATGGGGTATCAACCGGCTGATCCGGAGAGTTCCTAGTGTGCCTGCCAGCTAAGCCAGAACAATGAGCTTCTGGTCCAACGAGAGATCCTGCCTCAAGAAAACAAGGCACCCAATAGCCTCCATGTGCAAGTCCATGCAACAAATGAAGTGGAGAGGGAGGAAGTCATTCAGCTCAATCTGTGGCCAGTACCTTCATCCACACCAGCACAGACTTTGTGTGTGTGTGCACACCCACCTCCCCCCCCCAGATCAGAAAAAAAGAAGATGCCATTGAGTTAGATTTCCAAGTAAGGCGTTTTGTCATGGTGCTCTGCCTGGGACAACACAAAGAGAAGTGGCAATTTACCATAAAGTTCTTGATTAAGGAACTCCATTGTTTGGGTTTTTAAATGGGTTTCTACCTACCTAATTAGCTACATTAGTGCCTGTTCAATTATTACAAATTGTCCTAAATATGTAAAGTTTATTTTTATCAAGTCCCTAATTTATTGTAATGGTAAAATGATAACAATTATTCCTATAATAATTCCAACATTTTGGTGAGAATTTGAATATGAAAAATAAAATATTAAGTACAGTTGAAAATGCGACTTTAAGAGATATGATTTAAAGTTACAAATTGCCTTGGTGTTTTAAATTTTTTTTTCCTGTCTCTTTGTGGAGTTCTACTTGACTGTCAGTAAATACTATGATTAAAGTTGGTATTTATTACCTCATTGGGAAATAACATTTTGTACTAGTTGGATAGCACTGTACACAGATTTTGAAAGCTACTTTTATTTTTCTGCTGCACTTCGAGATCCATGGAATCAAGTGACAGATGCACTCAGACGCATTTGAAGACCTGTGTACTGTCAGATCACAGCAGAGCTTCGTCAGGCCACACACTGAAGCGCAGACTCACTCTCAACCATCTGTCCTCTGCACCAGGCAGTACCCTCACTCTCAGGGCTCCTTTCTTTTTCTCGTGTAGAACATTTGCTAAAGGAACCTGAAGAAATAAGCTTGAGATTGAGGCCCTGCAGTTAGAAAGTATTCCTTGTATTATGTTATATAATTAGCTGTTTGGAATTTTACTTTATTTTAGATTTGTACTACAGCTTTATATGCTTTGTTTTTATTTTTTGTTTAATTTTTGCATAGGCCATTTCAGCTCAGCCTTTTATTTTAACACATCCCTATCAGTATATGCTTGCTATAAGCAACCATGGGCTGAGATTTTAAAAAATATTTTTTGTCACTGAGTTATTTCTTTTACCGTCCTTTCTTCCCTCCTTTTCTCCCTCCCTTTTCCTCTCCCTCCCTGTCTCTGACCCTTAGGTATAAGAGCACCACTGGGAATGAGCTCCACAACTCTGTGCTTTGACTGGTTGTGGTTTTACTGAAATGGTCTCCATATATTACAAAGAAAAATGTAGGCCTAAAATTCTCTAGGAATTTTAGCATGAAGGCATGTTTGATTTTGTCAAAGGCTTTCTCCACAACTATTTAGATGATCATGTGATTTTTGTCTTTAACTCCATTTAATGTATTTTATTACATGTATTGACTGGTGTATGTTGAACCATTCCTGTGTTTAAGGGATTAAAGCCATTTTGGTCATGGTATATGTATGTCTGTATTGTGTGAACAAGTTTTTTGTTAAGCATTTTTGAGTCTGTTTATCAGAGATATTGGCCTGTAGGTTTTTGTCATTGTTGTTCTATCTTCATAGTTTTGGTATTAAATAGAGTATTACTGGTTCCTTAATAGTTTAAGAAGTATTGGCTGTAGATCTAAGTTGTTGCATTGTGTTTAGACTACAAGAAGTTGTTTCAATCTTTTTTAATCTTTAGTTGTGCTTTGTGTTACAGGATGAGGTCTATTTTAGAAAAATTTTCATCTGTTGCTGAGTAGAATGTGTATTTTTTGGTTTTCAGGTGGAAACTTCTGTAAATATCTTTTAAATCCCTCTGATGTCAATTAATTTTTATGTTTATTTATTTATTATTTTTGTCCAGAAGACCTGTCTATTGGAGAAAATGGGGTATTGATGGGTTGGTGTTAAACTGTAATTTGAAATACAGTAATCTCTTTTTTATGAAATTGGATGTCCCAGAGTTTGGTACATATAAGTTTAGGATAGTACTGTTTCCTTGTTAAATGATGCCTTGACTAGAACAAAATCTTCCTCTTTAGCTCTTCTGATTAGCTTTGGTTTTAAGTCTGCTTTGTCAGATACTAGGATAATGACACCGCTTACTTTTTGATCCCATCTGTGTACTATTGTCTGTCCTTTTATTCTTAAGTGGTACCTATCATTAAAACTAAGATGAGTTCCTTGTAGACAGCAGAAATATAGGTTTTGGCTCTTTGATCACCTCCCTCTGAGGGGGCAATCAGCCTTGCCAGACCACAGAGGAAGACCATGCAATCAGTCCTGATGAGAGCTGCTAAGTTAGAGTCAGATGGAAGGGGAGGAGGACCTCCCTATCAGTGGACTTGGAGAGGGGCATGGGAGGAGATGAGGGAGGGAGCATAGGATTAGGAGGGGATGAGGGAGGGGCTACAGCTGGGATACAAAATGAATAAACTGTACTTAATAAAAAATGAAATTTAATTAAAAATACAGCAAAAAAAGAAATACAGGTTTTGTGTATTGATTCAGTCAGTCTGTGTCTTTTTGTTGGAGAATTGAAGTCAGTGATATTTAAAGTTATTATTGTAGTATGTGTGTTAATTGTGGTCATAATGTTGATTTTTTTAATATTTTTATTTGTGTTTTCAGCAATATTTTCTGTTTTAATAGTTATGGCTTTTTATTTCTTTCCACAGTCTCTCAGCTTCCTATATTTTCTTTAGGTATGATTTGTCGCATATGCATTTTAGGGTTTTATGTCATGGGTATAATTTTTCCTTCAGTGATGATGGACAGTTTGGCTCGGTTTGTTAATCTAGGCTGGCCATCATAATTCCTTTGGAGTTGATACTTTGCTCCAGGGTCTTCTGGCTTTCAAAGTTTCCTTTGTGAAATCAGCTCCTTTTCTAATCAGTTTTACTTCATATGTGACTTGCATTTTTTTCTTTTGTAATTTCTAATACTTTCTTTATTAGGTATACTCAGCATTTTAACTATGATATGTCATGAAGATTTCCTTTTCTGGCTTGTCTCATTGGTGTTCTGTGTGCCTCTTGTAGCATTTGGATATGTCTTTCCTTAGTTTGGGGAAGTATTCTGTGATCTTGTTGAAGATCTGCTCTATGCCATAGGATTCTACTCCTCCACCTATGCGTTTAATGTGAAGGTTTTACTTTTTATGGTATACCACATTTCTTGTAAGTTTTTTTTCGTGTGTGTGTGTTTAAATGTCGTATTCCTTGCTTATGTGGTCTAGCTCCAATACTTTATTTCCAAGTCCTAATATCCTATCTTCTGCTTGATTAATTTACTTGTGAGGCTTTCCTTTGAGTTTTCTTGTGGAATTATTGGGTTTTTCAGTTCTTTCTTCAGTTGAACTTGAGTTCTCTTTGATATTTCCATTTCCTTGTTGAGTTCCATTCTCAAGTTCTGGATATTCTTCTCATTTTGATCAGCCATATGTTTCTGTTTTCTAGGGAATCACTCAGACATTTATTGTTCTTAATTTTACTCAGCTGTTTCTTTGTTTCTTCTTTAAACTCCATGGATTCTTTGATGAAGTTTATGATTGCTCTTTTAAATTCTGTATCCTGGGGTTCCTGTGGGTAATTCTGATTGACAAGCATTTCTACAGGACTAGTAGGTTTTGGCAAAAGGTACTGGCTTGACCTTGTGTGCTGTTGGTACTTTGGCAATGAGATCTAGGCATGTAGACCTCCTTTGTTAGTTCTGAGTCTGTTTTCAACAGAAAAGTTTGGGGCAAAAGAGAGGACACATGGCGAGTTCAGCCTAGAGGTTTGGAATGGCTTGGGTGGAATGAAGTCGCTGGATAGTGTGGAGTCTGGGCGGTGTACAAGATATGCCTCCTGGCCAAGACTAGAGTGTGTAGCAGGGCATGGTTCTGGTTTGATGGATTTGGCAGGGGCCTGTGGGTGAGGGAGGGTCCTGACAGAGCCTAGAAATTGGTTGGTTGTAGGTAGACCAAGCCAGATATGGAGAGTTTTGGAGAAGGCTTGGATTGGTTGGTTAGGAAGACATACCAGGGTAGATCCCATAGAGGAAATGGAGGTTCTTCTAGGTGGAAGTTGGATACAGTGCAGGAAAGGCCTGTGGATTTTGGTAGGTAGGGCAGGCCCAGGCAGAAAACCAGAGACTGGTTGTGGCACAGGCCTGGTGGCTAGACTAGGTGGAATCTAGATCCGGCTGTTTGTGGAGCAGACGGGGTTAGGGGGTCAAGGAGACTGACTGGGCTCGACCCTGGAAAACAAGGCTCTGTCTTTACGTCTTTGAATGTGACTAAATCTCATATAGAGATTTGTTTTTGCTTTTGCCAGGAAACCCTCCCCAAACCACTAGTGTTCAAAGATCACCTCGCTACCATCAAGGGTTAAGATTACTGGAAGAAACCTTTCATTTCTTGAGATGGGCAACCTATTCAGATTCATTTTCCCCTAAAGTCTCCTGATGGAATGTGTGCTTTGATTAGGTCCTTCCTGCTTGTCTGACCATAAATTTCAACTTTATACCACTGGAAGTCCCAGATTTTTTTAAGTTCTGTTTATTTTCCTAACCTTGAGCTGTCACTCCACAGAAGTCCTGTGCTTGGCATCCTGGGATTAAATAACTTTTTAATAAGTAGCCCATTTAAATCCATTTCCGAGTACTTTCTATAATATCCTCAAACTGTTGTTTTACTTTGTCCCATGTTTATCTAATTGCTGTTAGTATGATGTTTGATCTCATGTAATCTTGCCAATCATTGCCAAAGGCACTAATGAACACCCGTTGTGCTACCAAGGATTTTACAGGAATTTGAAAAAGAAAACAACAACTCCAAATACAATGGGTGTTCATCTGAGCTTAAAAAGGGAGCATAATGTGAGTATTTCCTGAAGGATGATGGAAACCTAGTGTGGAAATTTCAATGAAAACTTCTCTCTCCAGGACCAGGAGGTCATGCTTTAGAAAAATAATATTGAGATACGACCTTCCTGAGGGATGGTTAGTTCATTACTCCCTAAAGCTGCTATAATATTAAAAAATGATTTTTGAGTCTTTATATCTTTTTAACCCTCCTAATTTGAAGACTTTAGTTATACATATAGTATTGGGGTTGGAGAGATAGCTCAGTGGCAAAGAGCACTGGATGCTCTTGAAGAGCACCTGACTTCAATTTCAAGAACATACACAGAGCCTAAAGACCATCTGTAAACTCCAGTTCCAGACAACCTAACACCCTTTTTAGCTTCTGTGGACACTAAGCACACATGTTACACACTCATGTATGTAGGCAAAACCGCAAATACACACAAAGTAAAACAATAAATCTTCAAACTATAGGCAGTACTTTATTCATTTATCAGCTCCTATTCTTAATTAATTTTAAAATGCACACTATGTGAAGACTAAACTATACTTTAGCACAGAGGAAGAATTCTTCTTTATGTTCTACTATTTCTTGTTAAGATTGCTTAACAATAGAAAGGAAAGAAAACTTCATGACTTAATACATAAAAGCTCTACAATTTATTGATAATTTAGAAATGAACAAAATTTTTATTTTATTATACCCAAAATTATCTGAGATTTCATGTAATAAAACTTGACAACTAATTATAAATTAACCAGAATCCGTAATTTTCACATTTTAATTCAAGTCTGAATATTAAAAATATTTTTACTTACATACTCTTAGAGCATTTTGAAGTTGAAATTGTGTGTGATGAGTTAAAACTGTGTCTGTAATGATAAAAATAAAAGCTTATTTCAAGTCGATCTCCCTTTTCTTATGTGGCCCAAATGGCATGAAAAAAGCTTGAACATTCTAAACTGCAGCATCATATGTAAATTCAAATTGTTCTTTTTTTCTTATCTTTTATAATTTCAAATTTTTATTACTCTTTCTGTGCCAGTTAATTGTGATATTTAGAGTTCTATCTTCTTATAGGTATTTTACTTTATTTATAAAGCTCAAATACTTATATTTTGACCAAAAATATGGTACAAATTACAGGGGATTCTTTATATACTTGCACATAACTGGTGAAAACAAAGAAACACAGAGAATCTGCTTATTCATGTACCATTAACCAAATATTTATTAAATGGCGTTGGGTCCCAGATGCTGCGGACACAGAAATGGACCACAGCTCATTTTTTCTTAGGGGCTGCTACCTGGTAGGACTGAGAACAAGGGAAAGGCAGTCTGTGATGGCAAACCAGAAAGTGCAGATTTAAACAGTGCCTGCCATGGAGTCACACTTTTCTAACCCCATGGCACAGTGTCTTGGGTATGTGGCGAAGGAGGGGCCTCTTCTGTCTGCTCTTTGTTTGTGAGGAGTTGGCGAGAGGCAGCAGGGAAGCTCATGAATCAATCAACTGTGTAGAACAGCATTCCAACGAGTTGTGGAAAAGAATTGGAAAGAGACTGAAGTTCCTCAATTCATGAATCTCTAAAAATGGCTGAGGACATGTCTGCTTTGCTATTGCCTAACCAGTTCGTGAAAGACAGCTTGACATTTTGTTGCCTTGTGCCCACCCTCAAATTATGTTACTCATTGTGTTTGTATCGGATCTTAGAAAAGCATGAAAAGAATGCTATTTGTGTATTTGTGTGTAGAAATAGGGGAACAGATGGGCCTGGCTTTCTGTAAAAAAAAAAAAAAAATCATAGTGTATTCTTATGTGAAGAATGTAACAACAGAAACTAGAATTCATGGCAAAAGTGGGTGTATCAGCAGGGACTGTCAGAACTGACTGTGTAGGATGTTTTTAGTGCAAAGGAGTACCACGGCTGTGGCATGGTCCCCCGTTGATGCACCTTTCAAACAGGTGCTGGGAGGCAGGAGTTTAGGGCACACAGACTGTAGGTTGTGCTTATTCTGGGTATGACTTTAGGGTGACAATAACTATACCTGACTTGTAGGGATATTGGGAATATTGAATGTATATGTCAAGTTTTGAAGTGAATATCGGGTGTAACCAGGACCGCAGGAGTGATTAAAAACTGCCAGCGCCACACTGCATCAGCCAGGGAGTGACTGTGGCTCTGTAGATCACTTTCTTGGCACTTTTCCTTGTAATAAGTGAAGAAGTATTTGGCTGTAGAGTACTTAGACAGTACCTGGAAGTGTCTTCAGAGCAGCTCATAACGAGATGAACATTAGATGGAAAGCAAAGGTCTGTGCCACCATGTCCAGCGCATACTCCCCTGGATGGGCCGGATGACGCAGGCGAGTGGCCAAGCAGGCACAGTGCTTGAGAGGTTGTTTGGTCTTCTGCCAAGTATTTCAGCTGATCAGAAATTATGAAATGTTGAGCTGACGGGGAAAGAAGAAACTACAGAATCTGTTATTAAATAAAGTTGGCAGTGACCTTGGGATGTTTGGAGATGAGGCACTTTTGACTTCATTGTCGAAAACAGAATGCACAGAAAAATTATTTGAGGCTTGTAGCAAATTCTTTTCTGTTATTACCATGTTTGCACTTTTAACCAAAATCTATCCTGTTTTCTGTTTTGGCTTTTGTATGATGTTTTTTCTTATCTTGCCTGTGGAGTCAGAAAAACTTCCTTTATATTATTATTAATATTATTTATCAACAAATAGTATTGAATATTTGTAGTTCCAGCATAACATCGTGGTGCTTGCCCTTAATACCAGAATTTAAAAAGCAGAGGCAGATGCAGGTAAGTTTCTGTGAGTTCAAAGCTAGCCTGGTCTACATAGTGAGTTTCAAGACAGTCAGAGCTACATAGTGAGACCCTGTATTGAAAAATCCAATAACAAATATAGTCACATTATTAATCTTATTATTAATATATTTATATTCATATGTGCATGTACATATAGTGCACGCGCGTATATAGTCAGGGACAGGGTAGAACTGAGAGTCAGGAAACCTACTTTCCAGTTTTAGTTCTTAGCTCCTGTACCATTTGCATATATTGAATGAGAACTCTATTATTTAGAACTCTCCCTTCCCCTTCTCTCCTCTTTCATTCTCTCCTCTCTTGTTCCCAACAGACAAGATTAAGGCCAAATGTTTTCTTTATGATAGAGAGACAGTAGAGAGGAGCCTTTTATAGGCAGAGGAAGTACCACAAGCAAAGGGATGGAAAAATAGAAAACAGTTTGATGCTTTGAATAAGCTGTAAGATGTGCAGGACCTTCAAAGTGACAACAGAAACAAACTAGTCAAATACACAGGTATCTTGGAAGCTCCTAAACATTGCAGGAAGTAGAGAGCCATGGGAGAACTTTGTGCTCTGATGGCAGAATGGAAGGACAGAATGCACACAGTGAAGGCTGAGTGCATTAGGTAAGAGAATAGATGGCTTTAGGATGGCTCCAGGGTTTCCGGTTGGGGTGTTGGCCTCTATCCATTGTGCTGTTATTCAAAAGATATTCAGAGGGGAATAAAGAGAAAAGACAATTATTGTAATTTTAAGTAACAGGATCAAGGTTCATTGGAAAGATCTGCCTGGAGCTGTTACCATCTAGTGTGTATGCCTCTGAAGATCAGAAGAAGGCTATTTTTGTTTTGTTTTGTTTGGTGACCTTGCTGGTTTTGTTAGCTCTCGATACAGATTTAGTGTAGAAAACTGCAGAAGTGAAGTGAGTTATTATTTAGGAAGTATGAGGGTTCTATAAGAGAAATTAATGGAAGGAGTAGGAGTTTATGAATGTGTAACTGAAACAATTCTCAATGCTGACAGCATTCATGAAATGCTTTCCTGGGAGCAGCTCAGATGCTGCACAGCATAGTAAACTCTGGAATCAACAACACGGGAGCAGGCGTAAGTGATGATGATAACAGAGAGCGTGTTAGATTCTCAGGGAAGGGAGAAAGATGAGCTAAGATATAGACGAATGCAGCTTTATCATGTAGACCTTTAAAACTGAGGGGTTCCTTGGGGGTGGGATTTTGATATAATTACATCATTCCTCCCTTAACTGTCCTTCCTCCAAACTGTCCCATAAAGTCCTCCTTGCTCTCTTTCAAACTCATGGCCTCTTTTTTTAAAAATTGCTGATATATTTATATTCCTACATACATAAATATGACCTGCTCAGTCTGTCTAATGTTACTTGTGTGTATGCTTGGACTGACCATTTGGTGTTGTATAACCAATCGGTGTGCCATTCCCGAGGAAGACTTTCCTCAGGGCTCAATGTCCCTTTTGCCCGTAGTTCTGTGTGTAGGCTTGAGGCCTCCTGGGCTTCCCTTATCCATGTTAGCACATCTTTTGTTGTTGCCCTTGTTCAGATCATATCTAGGCAGTCATGTTGGTGAGACTTTATGGGTGTAGCTTCTGATGTTCCTAGAAGACACAGTCTTACAGCAAACTGTCCTTTCCTCCATCTCTTTGAATTTTTCCCTTCCTGCTTCTGAAATGATCGAGTTGTTCCATAGCTCCATACCTCTACATTTTCCTTGGTAGTGGTTCTCTGTAATATTCTCTGTATATTATAAAGAGAAGTTTCCTTGAAGAGAAGTGAAGACTGCAGTTACCCGTGGACATGAGGACAAATATGTAGAATGTAGGGATTACACTGCTTTAGTAAATTGGCGATTGCAAGTTCTCCTCTTAGATCCATGACTTCACTAGGTTTGGGTAGTTGGCTAGATCTCCAGTACAAGGCATGATTTGCCTCTTGTTGAGTGTGTCTTAGGTCCAGTCGGATGGAGAGCTGTGGCTTTTCACCAAGGTTTGTGTTCCACTACTGTGCCCTTAGGTTCTAGGGTTCGGCTGGTTCTTGCGGTTCATGTGTGCCATAGCTGAATAGGAATGTTGATTTTACCTCATTTGGAAGCTTGCCTGGCACCTTCTGGTACCAGAAAAGCTGGTCCTTGGAATAGGCATCAAGGTCAGTTTCAGCTCAGGGACCTCTCTCTGGACTCTAAGCCTGAAGTCCATGGTGTCTTTAGCAATAGGGACTTACCTAAAGACTGAGGGGTTCTGAGATGAAGTGATGGCATAAATGTGGTGGTCCTGTGATAACTGCAGAGAAGATGGGCTTCCTGTGGAGGTCAAGGTCTTTCTTCCTATGGAAGGCGGCTTAGAGAACACTGGGGGACTGGGCTGTAGATGGAGGACATTCACAACAACATAATAGAGGTCAGAGCTAGATCTATGGGAGGAGGAAACAGCAGTCTGGGAAGTGGTCTGTTTAGAGAGTGCTGGAGGAAACTGGATTGCATTGGGTGGCTTAAGGTGGCCTCAGTGTATAGAACACCACAGTAATGGACTAGCTGACCTCGGGATTCCTGCTCCTGCAGCTGTTGGAAGAGCCCTGTACTTAGTAACTGTTACTCAGCCCAGATGTTTCTCATTGCTATTTTCTTTTCTTCCTGGACCGTGAAGCAAGTACACTAACATTGTTCAGTGTTTGGAAGTTTTACTGTTTACACTTCTCATTCTCTTGGGGGCGTTTCCAGGTAGCAAAAGCATAGAAAGTATCTCTTTAGTTCTGAAAATGGGACCCTAGTTAGTGATGCCAGGTGAGTGGCCTTAATTCTCTGAGGAAATAGTCAATAAGATGCTGCTGCTGCTGCTGCTGGTCTTGGCTGGAGGGCCAGAGGAGGGAGACAGGAGTAGGAATTACATCACTATGTGGCTTTCTCAAAATGTATGGAAACTCACATATTACAGACTTTTTTTACATTTTATTTTGTGAAATGTTCAGGACACGCCAGTTAGAATTCCTTATGATATTCCTGTGTGCTGGCCTGTCACACGCCTTCTGAGAGTCAGTGACATCTGGTAAACTTTTTCTTGCTCTCATCTACCGCTGACTATGTCCCATGTCTTAGAGCACATCATTTCATTTACTTATTTTCAATTTGTTGGAATCTTCTCATACAAACCTTTTATCCTCTTTCTTCTGGCTTACAGAATTTTGTTTGTTTGTTTTCAGTTTCTCAGCCGAGTATAGTGTATCATGAGAGATCACCTGGCTCTTTTGTGACTATGGTGCATGAGCAAGTCACTCAACTTTGTTGTCTGCAAGTTGTTTATGTTTAAATTGAGGAGTCAGGCCAAGAGATTTCAACAGAATGTTTTGAAAGTTTCTGATTTTCTGATTGTTGGGAAGTAAATAAATTCTCACTTTTTATTTTTCAGGTGAATGCTTTGAGGCTTGTCTATTGATTTTTTTTTTTCAGAGAAAAGTAATAATTTTGCCAGGTCTTAATTTCAAAGTAGGTGCTATATCAGATTATCACTAGAGAGGACAAATGATTAAAGAGACTTGTGATCCTCATGTGAAAAACTAGCAAAAGAAGTTCAAGTACTTTCGAACTTCTAGGAAAATCACTTTAACTTGTAGTTGGTACAGGTTCACACACCAAGCATAACCTAAGAAAAGCATACAAGGGTGATGCAAATGTGCATGTGAAGTTTGTTTAACGGGAGAAGTTAATATCAGTGTGAGAGTATAACAAGATATGTAATTACCAATTATCTAGTAGTTTCATTATGATGGGTAGGAAAGCAGTTCCTTGATTTTTAAAATTGCATTCATTCATTCATTTAGTGTGTGTAAGTATGTCTGTGTGTGTGTATACCACATACATGAGTGAAGGTTAAAGGACAGCTGTGGGAATTGGTACTCTCCTTTTACTGTTGGGACTTGAGGAGCAAACATGGGTCTCTAGGCTTGGTGACAAGTGCCTTTATTTGGTGAGCCATCTTGCTAGCCTGGAAAATAATTTCAAATCTAATGACCTTTACAGTTATAGACATTTTGATTAGCTCTAATGAATCAGACATTTTAAAAACCAGTTAAAACAATAACTCATTTGTTTAAAAAACCTGTATAGACTCTAGGATGTTGCAGGATATTTGAGCTCATTTTGAACCCTGATATTGTGAACTGTAAAAATCTGTTTCTTGTTTAGTGTGGTTCAGCCCTAACACACACCTTTAATCCAAGAATTTTCTGTTTCTTGTAAACAGGTGATTACGTTATGGCTCAGCCCTAACACTCATCTTTAATCTAAGACCTTTCAGTTCACAGGATTAATAAAGTTAACCCTAGATCAAGAGGCAGAGCAAGAAACTAGCTGATAGGGATTAAGTAGAAGGGAGGGGCATTGAGTTGGAAGGTATTTAAGACAGTGTGGAGAAGAAAGAGCTCTTTAGCTCTTTGGCTCTTTCGCGTTTTAGCTTTTAGCCTTTGGCTTTCTCCTTTTGGGCTGTCGGATGTGCTAGCAGGCCTTTTCCTCCTGGGCCATCCGCTGAGCTAACAAGCACTTTAGCTCTTTGGCCTTGGGCTTTTGGTTTATTTTTCTGGGATGTCAGCTGGGAAGGAAGATCAGCTGGGTGCTTTCTCTGCCTCTTTGAGCTAGCAGGTTTTCAGCCCAGCATCTGGCTCCTGGGTCTTCTTTGGTAAAACCAAACAGTGTGGGATTTCTTTTTTATAACAACACTAGATGAGTATGTAATTCATTCTTTAAACCAGGGCAACAACCATAAACTGTGCCTATTCCTGGCAATCAAGAAAGAATATATATGTATATTCATATGCCCTAGTTAGGGTCCATGAGGAGTCTACTTTTATTCGTGATTATTTGCTAGAAATTTTAAGGAATGTTGTGTATAAAATGAGGGCATGACTGCTCCAAGGTATGGTTGAGGGGAAGGTTTTTAGTGTAGATATGAGGGAGAGCACAGCCAGAGGCATCTGGGGAGAGAAAGTAGTAGACTAAACCTGATCATGAGAAGAGAGAGAGCGAAGGGGAGCAGGGAGAGATTGCAGGCAAAGAAGACCTAAAGAGAGGGCGCCGAGAGAGAGGGTGCCCAGAGAGAGGGTGCCGAGAGAGGGTACCCAGAGAGGGGTGCTGGGCGAGCATACGGCCGAAAGGACGGTTCTACATGAATGAGACGCGGGGGAAGGGAAGCCCATGCGCTGGAGAAGTTCGGGGTGGGGCTAGGAGCCCCAGTGAGAAGAACTGAAAAGAGCCAGGGTGCCAGAATGGACTCTGTAACAGGCACTTGAAATGTTGAGAGAGCCTGGAGGCCAGCGTGTGCTTTGTATGATAATGGGCATCGCAGTCAGCCATTGCCACAGCTGTCTTTTGGACTTAGCATGTGGTAGTTAACACAACTGCAGATGGGTAGATAAAAGGCTTTCCTGGTAAACGACCTGCTCATCTAGCTTGTTTTGGGTCACTGCTATTTTGGAAAACATGATGATATGGATCTTCTCCAAGACACATGAGGAAAGAATGACCTTTCAGGAATCCTGTGTTTTTAAAAAATATCCACAGATCCAAAAACAAAACAACAACAATAAAAAAACCACCACCACAACAAAACAACAACAAACAAACAAAACAAAAAAACATGTATATACTCACTTATAAGTGGATATTAGAAATATAATATATGATAAACATACTAAAATTTGTACACCTAAAAATGCTAAGCAAGAAGGAGGACCCTGGGTAAGATGAACAATCCTCACTCAGAAAGGCAAACAGGATGGACATCAGAAGAGGAAGAAAACAGGGAACAGGACAGGAGCCTACCATTGAGGGCCTCTGAAAGACTCTCTACCCAAAAAGGTATCAAAGCAGATGCTGAGACTCATAGCCAAACTTTGGGCATAGTGCAGGGAATCTTATGAAAGAAGTGGGAGATAGGAACACCTAGAGGGGACAGGAGCTCCACAGGAGAGCAACAGAACCAAAAAATCTGGGCACAGGGGTCTTTTCTGAGACTGATACTCCAACCAAGTACTATGCATGGAGATAACCTAGAACCCCTGCAGAGATGTAGCCCATGGCAGCTCAGTGTCTAAGTGGGTTCCCTAGTAATGGGGACAGGGACTGTCTCTGACATGAACTGATTGACCTGCTCTTTGATCACCTCCCCCTGATGGGGGAGCAGCCTTACCAGGCCACAAAGGAAGACAATGCAGCCAGTCCTGATGAGACCTGATAGGCTAGGGTCAGAGGGAGGGAAGGAGGACCTCCCCTATCAGTGGACTGGGAGAGGGGCATGGGAGGAGATGGGGGAGGGACGGTAGGATTTGGAGGGGATGAGGGAAGGAGATATAGCTGGAATACAAAGTGAATAAACTGTAATTAATACAAAATAAATTAAAAAAGAATTAACAAAAAAATTATTTACAAGCAGATGCTTAGCTCAAAGACAGAAGAAAATATCTTACTGTCTCACCTGGTCTCTTTCTAGTTGTCAATGAAACATCTAAAATCAATTCTAGATTCCATGTTCCTTCTCCCTTTGCACTTCAACACACATTTCTTTCTTGGATGTAATCATAGTATCTTAGCTAATTAAGTCAACACCAATGCCTTAATATTATCCAATAGTGATCATTTTCTTAGGAAAGAAGGGGAAGATAGAAAGACCTGGAGGGACAGGAGCTCCACAAGGAGAGCAACAGAACCAAAACATTTGGGCCCAGGGGTCTTTTGTAAGACTGATACTCCAACCAAGGACCATTCATGGAGATAACCTAGAACCCCTAGCCCATGGCAGATCTAGCCCATGGCAGCTCAGTGTCCAAGAGGGTTTCCTAGTAAGGGGAACAAGGACTGTCTCTGACATGAACTCAGTGTCTGGCTCTTTGATCACCTCTCCCTGAGGGAGGAGCAGCCTGACCAGGCCACAGAGGAAGACAGTGCAGCCTGTCCTGATAGGCTAGGGTCAGATGGAAGGGGAGGACCTCCCCAATCTTTGGACTTGGGGAGGGGCATAGGCGAGGAAGAGGGAGGGTGGGACTGGGAGGGGATGAGGGAGGCAGCTACAGCTGGGGTACAAAGTGAATAACCTGTGATTAATAAAAATAAAATAAACATCTAAAACGGTCTCTGTTTCCTTGAATTGGTGCCCTTCCCCAAGCTGCACACGTTGCTGTCAGTTTTGAAGGCTCCCGTTGTTGCATCCTCCTGTCTCCCCTGAGGGAAACCAGAGTCACTTTCTTACATTAGACTTGTGTGTTGCTTCCCTGTGTTAGACAATGCAGCCCACAATCTTCTGTGTTCAGTGTAAGGGAGTGAGCTGTGAAGCTTGGTACTATTTGTTTCCTCCTTTTTTTTTCCAGGAAAAACTTCAAATCTCATGACAAATGTCTCAAAGATGATGGTGAAACAGTGACATTTCATTTTAAGAGCTGTTGATAAGTAGAAATTATTCCTTTGGTAACAGAAACACCAGAGTGAATCTTTCTTTTGAAAAGACCCTCCCCCATAGTATCTGTGGTCTGTTCCCAAATTCCCTGGGTCCTCAAAATATTGGCAATGAATATAAAATATTCATTTAAAAATTACAGTGTCAAATAGATTTCTCTGTAATATCAATTAACTTAAATTATTGCATAGTGTATGTACTTTCAATTATTGTTTCATCTCTCTCCTCGTGTCCTTTATTCTATCCCTTCAAAAACAAGCTATCTGTTCCCATGGAAGCCCTTACCAAGACAGATAAATATCAACATCATGGTTGAAATACCAAAGCACAGTGCCAGCAATTATCCCACAATTTGTGTGTTGGCATAATAACATGCAGGGACTTGAGCGTATTGCTAATAGCCATCAAGGGTAGCGAGCTGGTCTCTAAACAAATTAAAATGCCCCAGAGGACTCCTTCAGCACAGCATAATCAGACTTGGTGATATGAGCTGCTTCCTTAGGACTTGTTGTGAGTTTTGCATTACCCTATTGTATGTGAAAATTAGTGCCAACCTTGTAAATCGGCCTATATAATATGCAGATCAACCAAAAGGACATTGAACTAGCGAAAGGAAGCATAATGCATATCACTGGGAAAGGACATTACGTAGTGAATGCTTATGTGGAAATGAGAATACAGGAACGTTCAATTTAATGGGGATGTCTGGAAAATGTGGTATCTGTCATCAGAGCTGAAATATGTCAATTTGCATCAGCTAGGACAAGGGAACTTCCAGGAATAGGAGGGTCTTTGGCTTAAATAAATAACAAAGTTGACTTACTCTCATTTTTATTCTTTTAAGGTAATATTGACAAAATAGGTCTTATCGTTCTTACAGAATAAGAAACATTATGTGGATGAAGAATGTATTTGAAAGTTCAGGGCTTTTTAAAATTAAGCTTGATTTTTCAGAAAAATTATGTGAAAGCACTTTGTTTACAGTTTCTTTGTGCTTCATTATACAGAGATATTAATAAAGTAAGAATAATGAATATTTTTCTCACTACCCTTTGAAACATCTCTGTAATGCTAAATCAATTCTTTAAATAGGCTGAAATTTGGAAGCTATATTATCTTTGGCCTCTTAGGCAAAATAATTTAATTTTTTAATGCCATGTATTTTTTTTTTTTTTTGAGGCAGGGTTTCTCTGTGTAGCCTCGGCTGTCCTGAACTCGCTTTGTAGACCAGGTTGGCCTCAAACTCACAGTGATCTGCCAGCATTTGCCTCCTTGAGTGCTGGGATTTCAGATGTGTGACACCTCGCCTAGCTGTCATGTTGGTTTCTTTTTCCTTTCTTTTTTGTTTTTGTTTTTATAACAACTGTTTAAATCGTAGCTTCCTGTAGCCATAGTTTGTTGTATAGAAAACCTCTTTTTGCCTCTGCTAATTTTAATCCTGAAAAATACTCCCATAGATGGTATTTTCATCCTTTGGCAATATTATATAAGTATTTTATCTTTGAATTCAAGATACCTGCATAAAATAGAAATTAATATGTACTATATTCATGAAGAAACCATAAGGCAGGGCATTAAACAGTTGCTATAATAAAATAATTTGTTTTGTACCATCTGCTTTTTAGAAACAAACGTGAAGTTAATTTAAAAACATGCGAGAGCTATAAAGATTTTAAGGGTTTACTATTGGGGTATCTGTGAATTTTTCTGAAAAACAGCACATAAAGCTGAGTGTGGTTGTACATACTTGTAATCGTGGAGTTTGTGAGGCTGAGGCAGGAAAACTACAAGTTCAAGGACAGCCTGTAGTAATACTCTATTACAAAAACTACACACACACACACACACACACACACACACACACACACACACACACACACACACTTTTTCCATATCTCGACAGAGTGATGACATTCCTAGTGGATTTAATGATTTTATGTCCTCTAACCTGAAACCCAACATTCTTCCCTGCAATCTCTACTGACTCTTTCTTCTGGGTTGCAATGATAACCACTTGTAGACCATCCCTCCAAGTCTTCTAGTAGCCTTTCTGACATGTGAAGACAGGTACCAAAGCCGTATTTCTCTTACTTTCTTAACTCCCCTTTCCTCTGTCATAGTATCATGACCCTTCATAATTGTACTCAGACCCCTTTAAATAATTATCTTTTTGCGCCTTCCACATGTGCACAGCGTATATCCTTGCAAGAGAGGAAGAGCGGGCTGTGGCTACTGTGAGAGCTGGTGAGCTCCAGTTCTTAACTGGCTTCAGTTACCAAGTGAGCACAGTCTGAAAGTCATAGCACACTATTTCCTCGAGTAGGTTCAGGAGACAGTGAACTAAGAAAGTGCTCCTGTAAAGTAAATCTGCTGTCTTTATCATACATATATTATTAATTCGTTTTCTGGTTGTGGGGACAAAATATTTGACAAAAGAAACTGAGAAAAGAAGAGTTTATTTGGGTTCACAGCTCCAGGACACAAACTGTCAGAACTGGGAAAACATAGTAACAAGACCATGAGGCCACTGGTCACAACACATTCATGAATTTGGGTGTTCAGCTCACTGTGTGCTTTGTATTCACTTCTGGCCCCAGGCCAGAAGATCCTGACATTCAAGGTGGGTCTTCCACCCTCATTTAGCCTAATCTGGAAATTTCACGGAGACACTCAGAGAGATTTGTCTCCTCTGATTCTAGACCCTTTCAAATTGACAATCAGTATTAACCATCCTATGATGTTGTCAGGCAAACCGTGCTTGAACATTCTTCTTTCCTGGCCTTCATGTGTCAGGGTTTGACCTTGGTGACTCCATTTTGAAACTGACAACTATGCAAGTCTTCAACTCAACTGTTTTCAAGCCTTGTTCTTGATTACACATGCTAGTTTCTCCTGAGCATAGGGTGAAGAGACCATTTAAATACTCTTGAATGAAATACAATTTGCCTATTTTCTTTGCAGAAGAAAATACAGTCATTATGGAACCCAAGATCAGTCTTCTCTGCTCATCTTGCTGACATTAAGTACAGCTCAAACTATGAAGCTGATTTATGCCTGAAGCTAGCTGATGTAGGGCCAAATAAATATGGCTTGAGTGCTCCATTTCTTTTCATGCCATTCATAACTTTATTTTTCTTATACAAGTCACAAATCTGTGTAAAATGTTACTACAGACTCAGCGTTTTTCCAAGATAGTGAAAAGCCTGAAGATATTTGAATATATCCTGGTATCTATGGAACTTTATCTGAGAACCATTTAATTTCTGCCAGGAGCTTTGGCAAAGAAGCTTTTGGTCCATGTGGATGGGATGATGGTGGTTATACGGGGTTCTTTTCACTGTGCAGTTGAAATCTCATCATCTGTTTTTAAGACTATTCTGTGTTAAATTGTTAAATTGACGGTGGAGGCTGACTTCAGTTGACTTATTCCTAATCTGTGGGAACTTTTCAAAATTAACACATGTTCTTTCAGAGAAAATTCTATGGTCAGTTGAATCAATATTATTTATGAGGCAGTATTATGGGTGTGGCACTGTTCCTGGTTTCCTGGGTGACACAAGGATTCCACATCACCTTATGTTGGTTTGACCAGGAAGGAGCTTGCTTGCTTCAGAGCCTGTAGAGAAGTGAATCCACTTGAAATGATATAGACTGAGAAACAGGTGTAGAGTGCAAGTGGAAATAGTGATACTCATGAAATCCTGTTAGAGCTTTTGCACACCAAGCACACAGAAGTTCTCTGGGAACAACGTATCTAATGAACAACTAACAATGTTCTTTTAAGTTTGTAATTCAGAAGAGGCTTTCTGGAGAACTAGTTTACTTGTTTTGGTGTTTCCGGGAGGGGAGAAGTGTCTTAATAGCTTAACTAGGCATCTGGTGGTTAATTAAACACTGTGTGTGGGAAGGCCTTTAAGGAGAGAGTGGAGACTATTGCTTAGCTCTCAGTTATTTACTCATTTGTTAGATATTTGCTTATCATCACCTAAATGCCAGGCATTGTGCTCTTAAAGAAAGAAAAGGAGAAAGGAGACAGAGAATCTAATCTAGCCAGCGATAGAGGATTAGGATGGCATGGACAGGTAACGCGAGCCTCTCACTGGCTGCTTTTCTCACTCTAATACTTCCATATTGCGGCAGAGAAATCAGAATGCTGGTAGAATGAAGTAAAATCTGCAGAATTACTGAAGCCCAGCCCCAAGCTAATTAGAATAAAAGCAAGCGAATGCATGATTTCTAGGTGTAACATTACCTTGGCTTCTTGAAGGGAAACTTGATACTTGGCTTTTCTGCAGAGGGAGAAAAATGTGTGGGAAGAGTTTTTAACTTCCTTCTGTGATAAATGAAATATGGCTTGGGCCTTCTGAGCTGGTGTAAGGACGTTCTTAGAAAGTTCTGGGAATAGTTAATGAACAGGGAATTTTTATTTCTTTTAGATTTTGTTTTTAGATGACCTTGAACTCACTATGCAGCTCAGAGTTTTAGAGATGATGATCTTCCTGCCTCCACCTCCTCATGTGCATCTGAAACATTACCTTTGCTTTGTGCTCAGCAGTCTCCAAAGGGTTCATAATTCCACTGCAGTACGTCCTGCTTATTTATGATCTGAAGACTCATACTCAGGCATTTGTTTATCTATACTCACAACCGCTATCCCTCTCCGTTTGGAATTGAGTTAGACCACAGAGAGGGGTCTGGTTGTCTAGTAGTAGATGAGCACCAATAATTGAGTTTTAAAAGGTTGTAATTAATTGGTATGCCGGATAGTGTATATGTGAAACAGTACAGCTTGCAGATTTGCTTGGGAACAAGTAATATTTCCTGTCATCCAGCCATTTCCTCGTAGGGGCTCTTTATCATTTCCTAATCTAGTTGTATTTCATGTATGGCAGTAGTCACAATAGATAGGTTTGCATGATATAAATTTGACTCTAATTAAATCTGAAGAAAACGAAGTGGAATTTCTTCACGTTCATCATGATGAAGTTTGTTAACTGTGTAGTAAAGTATGCTGGTGCCACAGTGTTATCATTTGATAAGTGACTATCACATTCACTGTCTCTGTCTCTACGTACATCAGAAAAATTAGAGAGTTTGAAAGAATAGCTACTACCAGCTTTATTTTTAGGTTATAGTTTGGATCTCTTTTGATTGGCACAATCATATTTCTGAACTACGGCATATACTTTGATCCATGTCTATGATACGTAGTGACAAAGCAGAGTAGGCACCTTATCTGTTAGTTCAAACATTTATCATTTCTTACTGCTGGGAAATTTAAAAACCTTTCTAGTTACTTAGAAATATATAAAAAATGTAGGACTGGAGAGATGGCTCTATGCTTAAGAACACTTGCTGTAGGATCGTAAAGACTAGGGTTAAGATGCCAGCACCCACAAAAGCAGCCATGTTTCCTGCAAATGGCTACAGGTCCCATAGTTCTCACTCCTACTTCTGACTTCCATACACAGACACACAGATACACACGCCCAGACACCCAGACACAGACACACACAGACACAGGTACACACAGACACACACAGGCACACACACACAAACTTTTAAATAGAAGTATACAGAGTATAATTAGGAAGGATCCCTAGTGTTGGGCAGCACAGTGGAATGGCTGCAGTTACTGATCTAGTAGCCGATACCATAAACTTCTAGATCTCTTTATCTGCTGTCAGGAGGGCAGTTCCACCTACCGCCTGGTGTAACCATCAAATAAAAGAGGAGTTCATTCCTAGATCTCTGTATCTGCTGTCAGGAGGGCAGTTCCGCCCACCGCCTGGTGTAACCATCAAATAAAAGAGGGGTTCACTCCTAGATCTCTGTATCTGCTGTCAGGAGGGCAGTTCCGCCCACCGCCTGGTGTAACCATCAAATAAAAGAGGGGTTCACTCCTAGATCTCTGTTACCTCTCTGTGTTTATCATTGAACTTCATCCTTTTAGGAGACAATGGTACACTGTACTGTTTTGGAAGCTTCTGGAGCCTCACTGGCCAGAAACTGGTATCCCACACCTGGCTCTGGGATTTTCATTTAATATCACAGAGCTTCTGAGAGGAGTGTCATCCACCCACAGAGGGTACCTCCACTCAGACTTTTTAATATATTTTTAAATAACCTATAGAGTAGTATATTTACACTGGGGTTTTCGGTATATACTCAGCTCTGGTTATTCATTTCCCATGTCCCCACTGTCTTCTTACCATCTTCTTAGACCTCTGTCCTCCCAGTCTCCGGTGTTCTCCTCCCTCTAATAGCCTTGTCTGTCATTCTGGCCTTAGTAGCATTCAGTGTTAGCCACACTACTTTCAGAATTCCTAGCTAGGATCCGAGTAAAAGGGAGAACATGTGGAACTTGTCTTTCTGGGCCTGGGTTGCCTCAGTCCAGATATCTTTATGAAAAATTCATAATTTCATCCTTTTTTTCCACAGAATAAAATTCCACTGGGTGTATGTACCACATTTTCATTAGTCATTACTTCACTGATGGACATCCAGCTACCGTGACTAGAGCCGCAGTAAGCATGGAAGAGTAATCATCTCCGTTGTGGGATGTGGGGTCCTTAGGGTGCCCAGGAGAGTGCAGCTGCGTTGTGCGGCATTGCAGGGACCTTTGACTCTCTGAGGCACTTCCACACTGATTTTTATAGTGGTTCAAATATCCCCAACAAAAGCAAGCATGGAAGGCTTTTCCTCACCGGCATTTGTGGCTTGTGCTTTCTTTATAATACTCATTTTGACTAGAAGAGGGCAGAATCTCAGCTGTTCATTTCACTTTTCCTGATGACCAAGGATGCACACTTTAAAAAATATATGTTTGCTATTCATCCTTCTTCTACAACTCTCTTTCAGTCTCTTAGTCCAGTTACTAAGTGGTCCATCTGTTTCCTTGGCATTTATTTTTTCTGTTGTTCATATGTTCTGTATACTAACCATATATGAGATATACAGCTGGCAAAGACCTGATCAACAATTTTCATTATAGAGCAAAAAATGTTTAATTTTGTGAGCTGCTGCTTGTCTGCTGTTGGCCTTTTCCCTGAATGTTAACAGTCCTGTTCACGGAGTCCTTGCCTGTGCCTGTGTCTATTTTAAAGGTTTGTTTTTATTTATGAGTGTCAGTCATGTTAGTGCATGTATCCCTGGAGGCCAGAAGAGGGCATAAAATCTCCTAGAGCTGGAGTTAGGGGCAGTTGTGAACTGCCTGATGTGAGCCTTCGGGACTGAACTCAGGTCCTCTGGAAGAGCAGCAAGCATTCTTGACCACTGAGCAATTTCTCCACCCGCTGTACCTAAGTCTTTAAGTGTATGCCCCATTTTCTATCCCAGTAGTTTCAGGACTATCATTTAAGGCTTTGGTCCATTTTGAATTGATTTTTTTGTGCAGGATGAAGGATAAAGAAACTTTATTTTTTTCTACATGTTGTTATTCAGTTTTCCTAATACCATTTGTTGATGATACTATTTTCCAATATATATTTTTGAGTCACCTGTCAAAAATCAGGTGGCAATAGTTGTGTGGACTTCTGTCTGGTTCCTCTATTCTGCTCCGTTGATCTGTCTGTGCTTGTACCAGTACCATGCCTCTTTTTTTTTTATTATTAAAATGGTCCTGTAGTATAGCTTGAAATGAGCTATTGTGTTACCTCCAGCAGTGTTCAGATCCACTGTTCAGTATTGCTTTGGGTATCTAAGGTTTTTGGGCTTCCTTGTGAAATTTTATTTTTTTACATTTCTGTGAAGAATTAAGTTGTAATATTGATTAGGAGTGCATCAAATTTGTAGATTGCTTTTAATAAGATGATATTTTTCAAATTCATAAGCGTGAGGGGTTTTTCCATTTTCTGTTGCTTTTTAAAACTTCCCTAATGTTTTTAAATTATCATTGTATAGTTCTTTCACTTTCTTTGTTACATTTATTCCAAGGTATTTTTGTCTTGCTGAGGCATTTGCTAATAGGAATGTTTCTATGATTTCTTTCTCAGCATGGTTGTTATTGGTGTAAAGGAAAGCTATTGATTTTTGTATGTTAGTTTTGTAAGCTGCCAGTTTGTTAAAAGTGTTTATCAGCTCCAGGAGTTTCCTGGCAAAAGTCTTTGGGGTTTCTTGAGTATAGAACTATGTCATCTGCAGTCAGAGATACTTAAACTTCTTGTGTTCTCTTTTGTATTCTTCTTATTGCCTTCTCTTGTCTTATTGCTTAATTAGAACTGAGATTTCAATCTCTATATTGAAGGAAGTGTGGAGAGGGGCTCCTTTCCTTGTCCCTGGACTTAGTGGGATGTTGTAAAATTCTCTTTATTGAGTTTGATGTTGACCATAAGTTGTCGTACACAGCCTTTTTATTGTTTCACTCAGTCCATAGTCTCCCCAGAGCTGTTATCATGAACTGATTGAGATTTTGTTAAAGGCATTTCAAGAGGTCTCAAACACCTGTTGAAAGAATGTGTTTCTGTTTTGAGACCCTTTGTGTGAAGAATTCTATTTCTTGAGTTACACATGTGCAGCTGTCCCTGTGTCCCTGTGGTAGAGCCAACTTAAGCATGCTGAGTGGTCCTTTAGATGTGCTCTTGAGCTTGGCCTACAAGCAGTCTGTTGAGAATTTTTGTGTCTTTTTTCCCCCTTTCTTTTCTGGAACCAGAATAATACAGACTTCATAAAAGATAGAAAGTTTTCCTTCCTTTTCTTTGCTACAGAGTAATTTGAGGCTGATTGGTGCTGATTTTTCTTAGAAGTCTGCACTGAGTCTATCTGAACCTGGGTTTTTGTTTAGTTCAGAGATTTTTAATTACTGCCTCAGTCTTATAGCTTGTTGCAAATCTGTTTGAGTTATTTATTTCATCTTGAGATAAATTTGTCTGTCATGTGCTTCTAGAAATTCATCCACTTCTTTCATATTTTCTAGTTTACTGGAATGTAAATTGTAAACACCTGCTTGACTAAATAAACCAGAATGAGCTAATGGTGGGACAAAGCTGAAGAATATAAATGCAGGTTTATTGGGAGTATCGTGGGAGGGGGAGAGAAAAAGGGAAGGGTAGCACACTGGGGTGGAGGGAGGAAGGTGTGGGGAAAGGAGAGAGAGGGCACAGAGGGGGCAAAGGGGAGAGGGGCCAAAGGAACCAATGGAACCAAGATGTCTGGGTTATATAGTGGAGCCTTTGTGAGAAGCTCCGCCCCTAGCTAGAGGGCAGGATTTGCCAGCCACACCCTGCAGCGGGTAGAGACCTAACGACACCATCTTCCTATTATTTACAAAAAGTTATCTCTGAAATGGCTTAAATTTCTAAACAATCCTCTTAAACATGTTTGATTTCTACTATTGCTTATTTTTTTTGTAATTACAGAACTCCAGTATACATTTTTTAGGAGTTTCATATATAAAACTTCCTGTCCTCTTTCCAGCTCTTTTCATGTTCCTATTCCCTCTCAAATTCATGACCTCTTATTCTGTAATTATTATTGTCTTATGCACACATATACACACATGCAGATACCCACAGACATAGACACACACACACACAAACTTCCTGAGTTCCTTTAGTGTTGTGCATATGAGCTTAGGGATGGGCTAAACTCATAACCAGTCACAGGGTTCTTCTCTGGGGAAGATTGATTCTCTCTTTCTCAGTGGTTATTAATTGCCCATAGTTCCTCTTCTAGGAGTAGGGTCTCGTGAGAGTTCACACAACCAGATTGATATGACAGTTGTTCATCTCTTGTTAAGGCAATCATATTGTTTGTTTGGATTGGGTTTTTCAAGACAGGATGCCTCTGTGTGATCCTGGCTGTCCTGGAACTCAGTCTGTAGAGCAGATATCTAATTCAAGGATCTGCCTACCTGAACCTCCTAAGTGCTGGGATTAAAGCCATGTGCTACCGTTACTGGCTTGGCAACAATACTGTTGCAATTTTGTGGGTACAGGTTCATGTTATATATAGAAAACACTGTCTTAGAGCAGATTTTCATCTCCTCTGGTTCTCACAATCTTCCTGCTCCCTTTTCTATAATGTTCCCTGAGTGTTGTATGCAGAATTTTTGTTGTAGATGTATCAACTGGAGCTGGGCATCCCGCAGTCTGTTGTTCTCTTTCTTTTGATGTCTCTATCTGCTGCAAATGAAGGTTCTTTGTCGAGGGGTGAGAGAGGCACCTATGGGTGAGTATAGGCATAGGTGTGTAGAAGGCAGTTGGAGATTACATTAGGTTGGGAAAGTGGCAGAAGAAGATTCACCGCCAGGTCCATGGCCTCATCAGACGTGGGTAGTTGGGTAGGTTTACAGTATCACGCATGAATCTTGTCTTCATGAGTGGGCTGTAAGTTCAGTTAGATGGCCATCGTTTGCCACCAAGACACAAGTACCAGTACTGTACCTTTTGAGATCACTTGTCCTGCTGGTCATCACGGTGGTTTCGAGGATGGCTAGGACTATAGGTTTTCTTCTTCTTTGTCAGCTTCCATAGCATCTTCAGGCACTCACTAGGAACCACTCCTCAAGGAGAAGGCTTTGGAATCAAGTCTAGCTCAGTTCCTTCAACATCTGTATGTAGTGTCTTCAGTAATAGAGGCTTACCTTCAGTTACTGCGAGGGAACCAAGGGTAACAGCAATAGACTACGCTGTCTTGAGAGTCCGTTAGACTGTCATGATCAACAGCTTGAAGGATGGTTTTCCATGTTTAAAATTGGGCTGTTGAGAGAGGGAGGGAGGTCAGGATTGGGAGGGGACGAGGGTGGGGCTACAGCTGGGATACAAAGTGAATAAATTGTAATAAATAAAAAATTATATTAAAAATAAATACATAAAAGATTCATTTTCAAACATTAAAAACAACAAAACCTAGGGCTTTTGTTATACAGTCTATGTCTCTTTAGGGAAACATTATTATGTCAGCTGGTATAACTTCATTGAAATATATATATGCACATGTGTTTATATGTATTCTGTGTAATTTTAAGTGTCACTAAATCCTAGTGTTTCTCTGTTTGTTTTTATCCAGTAGATCTGTCTAATGGTAAGAGTTAGGTATTGAAGTCACAAAATTTTACTTTGATGAAATTAATCTGTGACTTTATATTAAATATACTTAGATTTTATACTTAATATTAATTTGATTAAACAAATTGGATGAGCCTTGTATTTAATGCGTATAGATTTAGAACTCTTAATTTTTTATTATGGATTATACTTTTGATAAATATGAAGTGCCCCGCTTTATCTTAGATTTGATTTTTTATTAGTATTGGAATAGTAATGTCTTCCTGTTTTGTTGTTGTTGTTCCCATTTGGTTGGAAGACATTTTTTTCATTCTCTTACCCCAAGAGAGCATTTACTGCACGTTCCAGAGGCAGTCCAATCAAATATGTTACCTTCTTTTTTCAAGCTTTATTTTATTTTAAATTTTTTGTATGCTCATATCTTTGTGTGGGTTTGTGCAAGTGAGTGTAGGCGCCTACGGAGTCCAAAAGACGATGCCGCAGATGCCCTGGATTTGAAGGAAACTCTGAGCCGCTTGACATGGGCACTCAGAATTGAACTCAGGTGCTGCCGGTTTTTTAAACCAGTCTCTTAGTCTGTATCTTCTTATAAGGGAATTGAGACTATTTTAGTCACCAGAATTATTATTTCAAGGTTTGTATTGATTCCTCTCTTTGTTGGTGCTATAGTTTTGCAGTATTTTTATTCCTATTTTTTCTAACGACTATCTAAGTCTTATTTCTTTCCCTGCAGTCTGTGTGTGTGCCTCTCTCTTCAGTCCAAAGTATTCTTGTTAGTGTCCACTGCAGTGCTGACCACCAACTTGCTTCTTCAACTATGATCGGTTTTTTTTGGGGGGAGGGAGGGTCTATTGGGTTGATTTTGCCATTGTTACCTTCCAGAATCTGAATGATACCTTTCCAAACCCTTCTGATTTCTAAGGTTTCCATTGAGAATAGGCAGTTATTCTGGATTTGCTTTTGTATGTGACATGGTTCTTCTTTCTTATGGTTTTCAATATATTTTCTTTGTTCTAGTTATTTAGTGTTTTAACTATGATGTGATAGGAGATTTTCTTTTCTGATCTCTATTTGCTGTTCCTTTGAGACACATATTTTGGTGGGCATCTCTTCTAGATTTGGGGATTTTTTTCTATGGTTTTATTGAAAGCACTTTCTCTTCTCTTGCACATTTGGTTTGCTTTTCTTCTGTGCCCATAGTTTAAGACTTTTTCCCTTTTGTGATATTCTAAATATCATCATGTCCTTTTCACAAACTTTAAAAACTTATCATTACCTTTACTATGTGATCCTGTTCTCTAACTTGTCTTCAGGCTCTGACATACTGTTCTCAAACAATCCATTGTATTTGTGAGAACTTCAGCAGAACTTACTCGATGTATCATATACTTCATTTCAATTTGTTTTCTATCTCTTCATTGAATTCCATTTTCATATCATAGATTGACTTCTTTCTTTCATCCAAAAGTCTGTTGTGTCTTTTGAAATTTGTTTATGCATTTTGAAGATATTTGGACGTAATCACAACCATACTTTTAAATTGTGTATCTAGTATTTTGTCTTTCATAATTGGGAAATATGATTATGGGATTAGTAAATTTTGGATGCTTGATTTTTTTTTCATGTTCCTGTCATTTTTCTTGATGAGTGTGACCTACTCATCTGTGATTAGATCATTTGTTAAAGTTTTATTGTGTTTTAATTCAAGTTGCTTTCCTACTTTTGTTGGAAGTGTTTGCAGTGTTCTACAAAGACTAGGTTGTAGTAGGGTTTGGGGGATATTTTCTTCTTTTAAACCGTTCAGGGCATCGGGTTCTATTTCTACAATGTCTGCAATGACAGTAGCTGTCCTGTCTCTGAAACTGTACTACTCTGTTAGTTGACTGCGTAAGAGTCATTCCATAAGTATCAATTAGTTTGAGGAATAAAGTGACACCAGCAGTACTGTGTACACTTCTATATTATTTGTTATGGATATGAGTGAAGAAAATTAAAGAAGAAAGAAATCTCGATGGGATTGATGATTAGAGTTAGGTTTCTGGTAGGAAGTAGAGGAGGGGCATAGGTTAGAAGGAGGATTAGAAGGAGCAGAAAAAAAATTGAGTGGAGAAGGATTTGGGAGTTTGGGTTAAAAGTAGGCTGAAAAGAGAGTGGTAAAGATAAACACTCAAACATCACTCATGGAGACCAGCCACCCAGGCTGCAATCAAAGACAGCCTGTCTTCTTTGGGAGAGGTAGAAGAAAGATGATGGGAAACAGAGGAGGGAAAAAAGAAGAAATCGTATACAGTAATGGCCTGAGGTAGCCTGCTATGCTGATCTAGGGTATGATATAAAAAAGAAAGCTGTAGGGGAGAATCAAAAGCTGAGTGGGAATATGTGTGGGACCAGATTTGGGTGCGTCCTTGACATTCTGACCTCATCGGTTAACCTGTGGTGAACTCTTGTAAGCCTCAAGTGGTAATTGAAATTTGGGGACAAAATATGGGTTACTCCTGGCTTCTAACGGAGAGCCACAGCTGGAGCAAAGTATGGGACACTCTCTAACTTCAAAGGTGAGTGGGAGCTGTGACCAAAGTGTGAGTTGTCTCCCTGTATCAAATATGCAACCAGCTGCTTTTCTGTTCATCATTGGAACTTTGTCATATGTGGAAAGGCTATGCTGTGAAGCCTTCAGGAACCGGGTTTCTTGCTGAATGAGATTTTAACTTTGGATTGATTCAGAAAATGAGAAGTGCGTGTGTAATCATGGTGATATCGGCTAATATAACAAATTGGAGGTGCTTCTGTGGGGGTTCTTTTGTTCTTGTGACCCAAACACTTGAACAGAATGGGGGACACGTTGCTAGGAAAACTCAAACTTCCCAGAGAGGAGGCCAGCCCGAGAAGAGTTAAAGGTCAGCAACTCAAAGGACTCCTGTGCACAAAGAACTAAGGCTTACATTTTTTTTTAACATTTATTTAAGCTTTTAAATTTGCTATGTGTGTGAGTGGGTGAAGGTATGTGGAGGTCAGAAGAAAACTTGTGTTTTTTATTTCACCATCTAGGTCCCATGGATCGAACTCAGGTCTCAAGCTTAGCAGCAAGTACCTTGACACACTGGGCCATCCCACTGGCCAAATGCTGGAACTTCTACATTGTCTAATATTATTGGTTTTAGAGCCCACGTACTTTTGAATTGGGGTAGGAGGGATAAGTTTTAAGTGTATTTTATTGTGGCTTGGAAATATTAAAAATACTCAAAATAGTTAATTTTTTTTATTTTTTTATTTTTTTTATCAGTTACATTTTATTAACTCTGTATCCCAGCCATGTCCCGATCCCTCATTCCCTCCCAGTCCCTCCCTCCCTCCCTCCCTCATCTCCACCGTGCCCCTTTCCAAGTCCACTGATAGGGGGGACCTCCTCCCCATTCATCTGATCCTGTTTTATCAGGTATCTTCAGGACTGGCTGCAAAGCCCTCCTCTGTGGCCTAACAGGACTGCTCCTCCCTTCGGGGGTGGGGAGACCAAAGAGCCAGTCATTGAGTTCCTGTTAGAAATAGTCCCTGTTCCCCTCACTTTGGGAAACCAATTGGTTACTGAGCTACCACAGGCTACATCTGAGTGGAGGTTCTAGGTTATATCCATACATGGTCCTTGGTTGAATGTCAGTCTCAGAAAAGACCCTGTGCCCAGATATATTTGGTCCTTGTGGAGCTCCTATCCTTTCCCCATCAGACTAACTCCCCTTCTTTCTTATGATTCCCTGTACTCTGCCAAAGGTTTGGTCATGAGTCTTTGCTTTGAAAACACTGCTAGTCAGAAATTGTGGTATTTTTATACAATGGAATACTACTCAGCAATCAAAAAGGAGGAAATCATGAAATTTGCAGGCAAATGGTGGGATCTAGAAAAGATCATTCTGAGTGAAATATCCCAGAAGGAGAAAGACAAACATGGGATATACTCACTTATATAGACCTATAAGATATGATAAACATAATGAAATCTATACACCTAAAAAAGATAATCAATTGAGCGGACATGGGGTAAGATGATCAATCCTCGTTTAGAAAGACAGATGGGATGTGCATTGAACGTATGACAGGAGTCTACTGAGCGCATCTGAAAGACTCTAACTAGCAGTGTTTTCAAAGCAAAATAGTTAATTTAAAATTATATTAGTTTGTACCAAATATTATTGTTAGGATAACCCAGAAAAAAGGTCTGCATGAATGTCACAGTTAACACAGCCAC